>NW_015374014.1:272155-450929 GCF_001272555.1 Dufourea novaeangliae | reverse complement strand
TTTTAGTCGCCTCTTACGACAGGCAGGGATTACCGTGGGCGTATTCTGTCCCCCGCCACACAGGGGAGGCATCACTGCATCAGACCTAACCCAGACTGGCATCACTGCATCAGTGGCCTGTGGGCCTTAGTACAGGATGAGTAATTAGGCGTTTGGACTTTGGGCAAAATAAGGGTGACTAACTTGTTTTGGCGAGAGCAGCGCGGTCGCAGTTATTCAGAGTGAATCAGAATAAATAGGTTGGTCATCCAACAATAATACAATTAACTACATTTGACTGAAAAAAAAACGAAATTACTTTTCGAACCACCCAAATTTTTCCTTAACATAAGGGTTGTTTTTTGTTTTCGTTTAATCGGCACACTACACAGTGGGCCAGATCGAAGAATTAGCTGTTCACAACTGTTTTAACGTTATTTCAAGACTTAAGGACAATAATATATAGGTCGTTGAATTTGTCTTGATGTCAGCTATAATATTATTAAGTAAAAAATATATAGTGACCATGAAAAAAGCAAGGTGACTTTATTTTTTATTAAAAAAAAATTGTTTTTAATATTTTATATTGGAATTTGTAAAACAGGGTGTGCTGACTAATCTTTGTCGGAACCATTTCTTTATTAGAGCATCGAAAATGCCTGAAAAATCGTGATGACATGTGAATAATGAATTATAATTGAAAACTAGCTGTTCAGGCTTTTCAAATAAATAGAGTGATCCATAATTCTTGAATCAATGAATTTGATTACATTTAATCAGACAAGAAGAATATGTGATTATTTTCTTCTTGAAAAAATTAAACATATTCAAACAAGAGTAAGTGTAATATTTTAGCAAATTAGTGAATATAATAAATTAACCATACGGATTTTCGGCTTGTAAACAAAAAAAGCATTGTCATTTTTATTATTCTGTATTAATAAACTTTTATTTACTATTTGTCTATTAATAAACAAAAATCCATGCAATTATTCTTATTAACAAAGATAATAAACTTTTTACTAGAGCTTCACAATGTATTAATTTATTTATCTAAAATTTATTATCTATAATGAATCATCATCGTCTTGGTGGTCTTCTTTTAACATTAATCTGTGCAAGTAGTGGTCTGCAACGGGTCTCGTGCAACGCTTTAAACAATAATAGCTTATGGGGTGGGACGAGGGGGAAGTAAATCTTGCATGATTTTATAGAGAAATAACGTCTGAAAATATTTCACTTTGATAGAACGCATAACTCTTTAAAACTTTAAAGATACCCCTTGTCAAAGATGAAAAATTTCGACGATTCTCTTTACTTCACTGAGTATTATTTTTTTAAACAAATTATAAACAATAACTTTTTAATCCAGGTGCGTTCTCAATATCGACATACACTATTCATAAAAAAAAACATCGACACATAATTTTTAATAGGTTTTCCGGGGCATCAATACGAAGAAAAGTAATTTTTTCGGTGAAAAATGATATTTATAAAAGTTTGATCTTTAAATGCTTGTTTTAACTACAATTTTTAATATATCTCATTATTTTCATCGTTTTCGTATGTGATACACATTTATAAAGCAATATACATTCATTAAACATGGATATAAAGAATTTGATTTTTTGGTAAATGAACAGCTAACTCTTCGATCTGGCCCACTGTGAGCCACGTGCAAACATCACCGAAGTCGGAACGAATTTGACTGAATCACACACCGTACCAGCAGGAAATGACAAAACTCCATTATCAGAAACACAGTGCAGAGATGCAAGTTTCTTATTTATTTCTCGTTATACACTGTTACACATAAATCATTTCTTGTATATAATGATAAGCGAAGAAAATAAAGAAAATAAATGTACAACAATGTAAACTACAATAAAATGATATGCGTTGACGTATATATATTATGCATATGCGATAAAAGGCATTCAACGATACACCTATAAAGTGGCCTGCAAAAAGCAATTATAAAATGGTAAATCAATACGTCTTAATATAATAAGTGGTATATAATATGTATAATATGTATACTATATACTATAATAGAAAGGAATTTTAATATGTAACGTAATGTATTATACATTATAGAAAGTGCATCAGTCATTTGGAAACGCTGGTGTATCCCACAGGGATTTGAAAATACAGATAAATTTTGTATTGCAAATGTTGTTTCGGTAATCCCGAAATTTTAGAATAGTGTATTAAGTGGCAATGTTTTTCTGTGTGGTTGAAAGATTTCTTTAGGAAATTACTGAATAAAATCTCTTTGCCATTGAGAAACTAACCACAGCCTTGGAATACAATGTTCTAAAAAGAGTAAGTATTATACACTGTATCTGTTCCGCCAAAAGTAAATCTATTAACATGAACAGCGTGACTTCGATTATTTGCACATTCGGAACCCCTTTTCAGTGTGCTATGAACAAAAATTACCTTGATTCTCCGGAAGTTGATATACCATCTATACACACGGAATATTTATTTAAAAACCGAGTGATCGGAATTGCATTTGCTACACGGTTAAATTAAAGTTCCGTTAGCAGCCAATCGAAGACGGGGATGTGAAAAGTTTACAATCTTTACAAGTGGGACTCGAAACTTACGATTTTCAGGTCATTTGATTGGTCAGCTCTTACTTTAACACTAGAATACAGCCGTGCAACTGATTGCTCACGAACAACAGCGGCTGGAATTACCCCTCCGGGTTACCTGCACTATGGTCCTCACATTGACTTACTTAAGTGTTTCTACCAACAGTGTTCCTGCCACGAGTCAATCTGTGGATGATAGTGGGGGTAAGCCGGGAGAGCAAATTGGAGCCGCTGCTGCTCGTGAGCAGCGTTCCAGGAGACTTCCTACACAAGGGAATACATACATGGTGATCGTCTCGTGGGAGGGGTCGACAAGCAAGTCGCCTGCTTTGTCGTTTAAGAGTCGCTAGCCACCACTGCTGAGTAGCCTATGTGTGTGATAGCGACAGGGCGAGTGTCGGTTCTCACGTTCTCTCTTTCACACGCTCAGCAGGAGTAACCAACCAATGACACGTTTATGGTCGCAGCACTTGAACGGAAAAGAAAGAGCTTTCGTGGAGCGGGACCCCCGAGTGATTTTACAACTAGGTACTTTGTGGGTGACCGAAGGCCCATTGATGAAACCGCAGCCAGGTCCGTGCGTATCTTACAGAAGTATATTTACTTTACATCTCAGGCCCCTGTCATCTCTTGCTCAGTAATATGTAATTTACGTATTTATAAAGGGTAACATATAGTTGTCAAAGATTAGGAAATATATAAACTTGTTCCGTGAATGTTGCAAGTTAAACATTCGTTTACGACGAATATGTATTTGCACGAATATAATAGCAACTCTAGAATGGCAAATCAGTTTCTTTCAATCTTGAAAGGTAGATGACGTGTAATAAAACCGGAATTTCCGAAGGGAAAGTTCAAAATTAATTGTAACGGGTTGGAGACCGACGAGTCAGTACCTAGAGGAAATTCCGGGTTTTTATTAGATCACCATGCACCTTGAATAGTCCAAGTATCGCCATTCTCTACCTCCCTCCCTCCGCCCCTGTCTCACGCTCTCTCACTCTCGTTAATTGGTCACTTTGAATTTTTCATAACAGCCAATCATTTGTATAACTTATTTTCAAAGTTGTATGCTCTACCAAAATTTTGTTAAATATACCAGAAACGAAGAAACAGTTCCGTGTTGACATCCCACGGCCCTGAACAAAGTTCGAGTACCATAAAAGTCTCACATTACGGGTTTTATGGCCAAACCTAGTGCCTAGTTGTAAAATCAGTCGGGGGTCCCGCTCCATGAAAGCTGTTTCACCGACAGTACTTTATCCCCAGTGCCACTCTAAGTACATCAATTGCATTCACCAGCGAGTATTGCAGCATACACAGCTATATTACTTTCCCCCACTACCATCCAACTTTTTCCTTTTGTTTTCCCTCGATATGGTAACGTTGTTCGTGAGCAATCACTGGCGGAGCTTGCACTAGAACAATCGAATCCGTCATAATGACAGACTGTAGATTTTTTATTTTACAGTTATTGAAATCATGAAGGTGCTTTTGTCAGAATTTACGTTGACTTTTAATTTATTATACATTTTACATTATACTATATTCTGTTATACTGTATTGTGTGTTATACAATTTAATTTAGCATACATTTAACGCTGGCAGTTCTAGTATTAACAACAACGACCATGGTGCCCCCTTATTTTCACTAGTTTCCTAACATTTCTTCACGGGTCTGGGATGCCCCAAACGCATATACACGATGAATAAAAGGGCTGATACCCTGTTTAAAGAACTTGACCTTGATATCTCTTCGACTGCTTCACTCGCAAATGGAGTTGTCAGCCCTAGATAATATTTTTTTCATACAACTTTCATGAGAACAACATTCTTTACAGTTCTTACAAAAATATTATTATTGTACAATGCCATGTGAAAGATTCCAGTGTTTTTTAATAATTCCGACGCATTGTATATTACATATGCGCCACTGCTTTAAAATCTATTCTATCAACATGTTGTTCGAGGACGCTGTAAAATATCTGTTTCCAAAAGAAGAAACGTAAGAAGGAGAGGTTTTGGAATGTATCAGTGAAAGCAGTTCCTCCTATATCATAAAATTATGTTCTTTATTGTCCCATTGAAGAAGGTAAGCAAAAATTTTTCATCTCTAAAACGACCCACCGAAGAACTCGGTGAGCCTAGATCCATGGTTAAAATGCAGTGTATCGTGAACTCCTCTGTATTCATACTTGATCAGGGTCAAAGTATTGTCGAGCGACTGCCCCTAACACGATTTCTGCACTGAACACACCTATAAACGTTAAGAGTGTATTAAAACACATAATTACCCCTATTCTTTTTCTTAATATAGGAAGGAGAGTGGTAGAAGATGGCCGTGTTATGTACTTCCTGGGAAAAATACTCAAAGGACATGTGAAAATACGTCTTATGCAATCAGTGAAGCATAATAATGTATCTACAATATAATATTATACTTTTGTATCAAATACTTTTCAGTTGTAATATTGTAAATGCTTTCAAAATTGTGTGGATCATTATAACAAATATACTGTATAGTTTTATCCCTGTGGTAATAGGTTAGTAACTGACCTATGAATTATCCTGAATGAAAAGTAACAATTATACTAAAAAACAATAACTGAATATGTGACAACTTTTAGTCTTTCGTGTCCTTCTGTGTTTCGTAAGTATAAAACATTAAGAATACCACAAGACTAAATAATTTTTGTGTACAAGAAAGAATGCTAACTATATAGTGAGAAATCTATTATTTACTGGTACATATCGAGGGGGGGGGGGTTGCGCAGGTCAGTTGAACTTTTAGACTTTCATATTTAACGATATGGGACAAACGTAAAAATGTCACAACTGTTTTTTATCTTTATTCTGTCTATTGATAGCAATGTAACAAAAAACAGGCAAAAACTACACAAATATCTTCTGAACGCATAGACAGTAAAATTTCAATGAAATTAGAAGTGAAGTTACATGAGGCGTCTATGTCCCGTATCGCAATATATATGTTAATACTGAGTTACTGGAAAAGCAATGACTGCGTTGGATACTATGTATTAACATTATTAACATATACAATTTTCAAAAAATGCACCCGTCTCCGACAAATATATAATAATTTATGAAAATTCGCACATCTGAATTCTCATACTTCTAAATCTCAAAAAACCGAATGCACTACATTCTAATTTGATAAAATTTGGTATAATATATTTCTATACAATTTCATATAATGTTCATATCGTTACTGAGTTCATTTGCACTTGTTCGTGTTCATTCGTTAATGATATCCACGCGGTTTTGTACACATTTAAATTTATTTCAGGTCCGAATATTATGGGTACAAGACAGAATATGGACATTACTTTTCCCATTAACCCAACATTATCCTTATTTCAATAAGTATTTATAACTTCAAAAGGTTCATTGTAAATATTGAAAAATCACTTACTGATATTTGCACGTAAAATGTCAGAAAGAAGATGAAGATCGTTTTTATGAGTCACAATAATATAAGTTAATTTATTACTATTCATTTCTTGGATCTGCGCGAGGGATCTCCGCGTTTTTTCCATTGTTCCACCCGCGCTCTCGATAATTTCTGCGATCGCAGTGGGCGATGGTACAACACTGGGTGTCACATAAAAAATTTTCCCCTATTCAATAAATAAAATTTTTAATTAGAAACCAATTACAGAGATATTAGTTAACGACATTGCCGCAAAATTACGTATTCATATACGTAACCCTGACACTAGTAAATCATTTTAAATATCTAACTGTAAATAGTTATTTAAAGTAATACTGCACTACCATTCAAAATAATCAAGAATCAATAAGCGTCTATGAAAGATTATAGACCTATGTATTTACAGCCGTGGAAAAATTTAGTAAGCACCATAAACTGAAATAAGTATATTTTAAAATATACAGATGAGTATAGAATATGCGAAAGATAAGAAATACATTGAACGAAGTGTAATAAACGAATTTATGGTATTAGTTCGAAAGAATAAAAATATGTGTTTCCGACTACTTCATGTATTAATCATAAAACCTAAAAAAAATTTCGAAGCAACCACAAAAAGTATTAAAAAGTACATTCAATTTTGGATATGAGTTGATGCTAGTTTATAAACTATTGAAATTTAATTGTCAATCTTTCTATATTAAATAGTGAAGTAATAGAAAGCTAAGTCACCTTAAGTACTGTTCCTCGATTAGGGCTGACCAAAGCCTTTTCAATATTACAATTAAAATTCTTCTCGAACTCCGGATCGCCGAGCATGTATCCACTTTCATCTAAGAATGTGTTCCTTGCAGAACAATCGAGTAACCACTGTAACGTGACAATATATTTACAACGTGACATACAACACAACAATTTTACAGTTCTTATTGGTGCTGACATCACGAGGTGTGTAGCGTCCCGCCAACTGGCAGCCATCGCACCACCTAACTCCCGAATTCTCTGTTGAGAAAAATATTACATAATTAGAAAATCACTTAACTTCAATGTTTATACATATACGTAATACTTATTGTACTGTACATTATTGTACAGGAAAATCGCTGTATTCGCAGTGTAATATTTTAAACATTTATGTAAATAATGTTTTTTTTACAAGTTCATTAGCATGCAGCCCATTAAATCCTATTAAAATTGTGAATTATAAAATGAACTAACAACAATAATTATTGAACAATAATTACAGTTCTTAATATGCTTTCACCCTTGTCTTCGTTGCGCTTCTTCATAAACATTGTCGATCATTTTTATTTGTAATTTATTAATTTTAAGTGTAAATGGGTAAAATATCACCCAAGGATCTTTTGTGTAATAATTTCTGAGGAACATACGAGGATTAAATGTAAGTCCTGAATATTTCCAGACAATAAGTTTAATATAATATTTTCATTTTTCATTTCAACAAATTATTTCAACAAAAACTTTACTGTAATATCAGTACAGGACAATGTTTTCAATTCTAAAAATTACTTGCTTTTTGTGCTTTTTAAGTGGTTTCTTCTCTCAATTATATTTCCATCCGTAGGACATATTCTGAGAGATTGCATGACTTGTACGTTTACAAGTATACTATTCTTATCATATTGCACCATTCCTACAAAAATGACACAATCCAAAAACTTTTGTTTTTGGAAAAGTGCAAAGGACTGTCCCAACTTACTACCTTACTCCGAACAGTGTGAGTGACATAAGTGCTCTCTGACAGTCTACTTATCAAGCTAAAACATTATACTTTTGATGATTAGCCGAACAGTGTCTCTCCAACTGTCTCATAATGATAACTCGAAAAACACGTTTTGTGAGCTGTCTCACATTTGTAGCAAGGTTGCAATAGGTATAATGCGTTGCAGAGAGCAGTGTGTACTATTCTATGGTCATTTCACTAGTTAATGACTCACTTCTGTACTGTCGACGGAGACTAACAACAAGAAGAAGAGTAACGAGTGAGTCAGAAGAAATGAAAGCAAATATAAATGTTTATGTGAGTAATGCCACCGGATGGTAGATATGGCAATGCTATTATATGTATAAGGGATTGGTAAATCGTGATCATATACATATAAAACTACATGTAAGTCATGAAATCTGCGAATTCAGATATTTTACTGCATCAGTTTGCACTAGACTGCGGATTTTATGCAATTTACAGTATACCTAATCGTCAAAAATTCAATACAGTAAAAAGTTTCAGAAAATTTATTTATACTTTTTTTGTTTCGAAACCACTAAAGCCTTCAACCTATATTTGCATAAACACCCGCAGCAGTCAAGTTATCGCATTCGTCGTATCTATTACCTTTGCATGCTTCCTAGGATTAATACCAGAAAATAATATTCTCGGTTGCTTATCTGGCGGTGGAGGATCGGGATTACTGACTACGATTGGCTCGTCCAAGCCCAACAAGTGTGGATCTTTGTTTAATAACGGGACGTCCAATCGCGGCTTTTTGTATTTCCTTACGGAATTTGGACCCTGACCAACCTGCTTTACTTTATCATAAGACTCTTGAGTGATATTTATGGGCAACTTCCATGCAGCTGAAAGAAACGTCTTTTAGAATGGTGTTAGAAATCACGAGATACGGGACAGATGGAGAGAACTGATTGATTAATTGCGTGCAAGAGGACATAATCAGCGATATTTACGATACCCATTAAATGAGGCACTAGCGAATAATCCAATCTAAACGGATTGCTGAAACTGTATTGTTGATATTTCGGATTTTCGATTTGATGCATAGCATTCATTTGCCCACACAGTAGATCCGTCAACCACTGAGCATTCACTACTCCAGTCTGCCATTCCCGCGCCTTTTTGTATTTTTGACCGTCGGGTCTGAAATGTGTTTCTTTTCGTTAAATGATAGAATACTGGAATGGTTATGGTACGCTGCGGCCATTTATACGAAGACAATTCCACACACTAACTGTAAATGTCTATTTAATATTTTATCTTTTCTGTAGACGTCAATGCTTATTTCGAGGTATGTTTTCTACGAAATGATTAACGATTAGCAATGAATACAATCGAAACGGTAAATTTAAGTAAAACACAATTTTAGAAATGTAGGACAAGCTTTCTTTGTACGAAGCTTCGTTTTCGATAAATCGAATAAGAAAATTCATTAACCCATTAGGTCCCAGCGTTGCGTTATTGCAACATTTTACTTACACTTTTTTTTCAGTGAATCTACATTACTGAATTCTGTTTTTTATGTTGCAGTTATGAAAGAGGATTTCAAAGATTGGTTTAATAATTTTTCGTCACTGATTTCTTCTTCTACTTAGGTCCTCCGGTATTTTCAAATCCGAAAAAACAGAAGTATTTATACCATCATAATGACCTAATTTGTTCTTAAATCATGGAAATTTTTCGGTGTATCTTTCTTATGTAGTGGATTTCTATAAAATGATGTCTAGCATTATAATACATGTTTTTTATTTCGGCAAAATAATATGCAAGTTATTTTATTTACGTTTTTCAATAAAAAATTGCCAGAAATTGCATAAGCGCAACATTTTGTTACACAAAAAGTACCGATTCAGGAATTTTTTTGATAGCATTTATATTGCTTCCTATTCATTTTTGTAAGCAATAAATAATTATATGCGTATAAATGCCTTCTTTCACTGATTAGGACTTAATGGGTTTAGTTGCGACTTCAGAATATGACTGGCTAATCTGTGTCCGTCTGTTACTTGATGTTTATACTTGTGAGGCTCGGTATCTATTTGCTGTGTATTCTTGTATTGTATCATAGTTGCATGTCATTCTCCTGATATGATATGGTGCAACATGTGTGCTTATTTACACACTGGCTGAGCCAAATGTTGTGTCATTCCTTTCATACACTTACGAAAAACAGACAAATGACCAATCCAGCTCCGTTACGTATCTTTGAACCAAAATTTTGATACGCAAGGGTACAACACTTATCCTGTCTACACTGGTGCCTAGTTAGTTAGTTAGTTAGTTAAGAACGTATTTCCCGGGAGAGAAGGTTTCGGTATCTCTTCCAAGGCCACAGCTCGGCTCATGCGCACTAGCTTCCACAAAGTCCCTCGATTGGGGTTAGGGTAACACTGATCCCTGCTGAGGCGATGATACTGGGGGTACCACCCCTGTCGCGGTCAGCCCAACAGTGTCCTGAGGTGACCCCTCGGCACTGGAGGATGGAGGAGGCGGGACGGACTAACAGCCGCCCCTGGGGGGGGGGGAGTAACAACACCCCCCTACTGAGGAGAGCCACCCCCCCCCCATGTGGGGAGGAGCATGGGCAAGGCCGGCCGCGAAAGCGTGCTTAGGCGTCCCCAGGGCCAGGCCTCACGCCCGAGGGAGTCACCGAGGGGTTTTTAGTGCGGTAAATCCCACATAGGCCGTCTCCGCCCCCAGCCGGGGCGGTACACCTTTTTAAGGTTTACCACCCGTAAAAAAAAATAGAGTAACACTGATACCTAACCGCGGTATCATACAAAGATACGCAACAACTGGATACCGGGCTTAACCCACTGACAGCCGTAAGCGTACCAGTAAGCCATATGGTTTATGTGTCATTTTTGGCTTTACTATTTGAAATGTTCATTTTCCCTCAGTTGTGCAGGCTACTTAAGGAAAATAATAGTTTCTGAGTATTAGGTTAAGATTTCTCGTTCTTACATTTAGAAATAATCTATTCATATGTGTGTTATTGAACATGGACTTATTTTCAAGAATATAAAATAATTTTGTAAATATTGTCTACGTATATGTGGCCACTGTAAACGCATTAATGATAATACTTCATTGCCATAGATACAGTTATACACAGAAGTATCAGCTCACTTCATACATATGAAATAGTCTATGTATTAAAGTAACGTGAAACTTAGAATTAGCAATTATAATTTATATAAGTGTAAACATTGATGAACATACTTTAGATTAGGGTACATTTGACTATGAAATTATATACAGTTCGTTTAAGAAAAAGTAACTGAAAAGTTAAGTTCTGTTTAAGAAAAGTACTGTAATTTGACTGAAGTCTTAAGTTCGTTTAAGAAAAGTACTGTAATTTGTAGAAGTGTCAGAAAAATGAACACAACGAATTTTACAGAAAAACTAGTCCCATCTATGTAACAAATTAAAACTTTAATAATTGAAGTTTTTTTGTTATGTAGATTAGTTCCAATCTATACAATGAAATAGTAAGATCGCGAGAATATCTAAGGAATCAAAAATCAAAATAAAATAAATATGGACGTATACTTCTGTATGCGTTATTTTACAACTGTTGTAAATAAAAAATATATATTTATAAAAAATTTTTAATGAACTATGTATAATTTCGCAATTGAATGTATCCCAATTCTAAAGTATATGAATCAAGGTATACACTGATACAAATTATAAATAGCATTTCTAATTTTAAGATCGTCCAAATGTATGAAATATGTTATACATATGTGGTGGGTGGATACTTCTGTGAGTATGCTGTACATGATCAAATAATCCTAAGCAAAAACAATTGAAGGTTCAGACCAGTAATTATTGCACAATGGACTCCGCAATGTTACTAAACTGTAAAAACATATTTATTTTCCATTATGTATGCTTGTGTTCCGAATTCTATCTACAATTCTTACTGATTTTATGCTAAAATCATACGTTTGATAGTACAACTTGAAATTGTATGTCAATTGTGTTAATTTACGTGACAATGGTAAATTCCTTAATTCTGAAACAACCCAGCATTGCTAGACGTTATCTCTTGAAGTAATGTCTTAAGATAGTTCAAAAGGAGGATGCCGTGGGAAAGAGGTATGGTACTCAACTTGGATTAATTCGCTTCTGAAGTAACAGAGGAATACCCAGGAATAAAAAAAGGATAAGATATGTCAAAGGAACAATGTATTGCAGCTAGTGTTGGTCAAGCAAACCATTAAAATGTGTTTAAATATCTGACGCAAGAGTCTAAACCAGAGATGTCCAACTATTGTTCACGAGCAAATCTACCATTCCGGAGGTATCACCACTATGGGATTCGGGATGACACACTCGAGCTGTAGCCGAAAGACCATTGTTAGGGACATTCGCTCGAACAAGCAAATCAGTAAACCATAGTGGGGGTACCTCCGGAGGAGCAGATTCGCTCGTCAGCAGCAGTTGGACATCCTTAGTCTAAACAGTTCAGAATTAAAGGTCGCTTTCAAATAGTTTGATGTATCAAACTCCAAACAGTCTGATGTAGTTGCAAACTCCAAACTCTCAAGCTTCTGTAGATACTGTAAAGTTGCTAAACAGTGACAAAACATTCCAAACTTGAAGCCACTCGAGCCTCGAACGTCGACACGAATTTGGGCAAAAAAATGAGGTATTACACGAAAACACATAAAAGCTAAAAAGTTCAATTTAGTTTAAAAAGATCGAGGAGAGTTTAAGATGTAATTAAATATAACGAACACTCAGTTTTAAACACGAAAAAATGTACTTGACCATCGACGATTCCGAAAGTTTTAATTCTTTGTCAAATTAGTCCTCTTAACTTTTCTTGTATGATTTTATTCCATTTTTGAAGCGGAATTTTCGCCAACGTTCACACCGCGTTTCAAATTTACCGGTTCTCGTCTAATTGCGTGTCCGTGTCGGCGACTCGTCCGCTGGTTATTGAAATATGTCTGCTTAAAGAAGTGAAAACTGTGCTTTGAAGCCTCCACAGAATTTAAGGAGGTACGTCACGCGCCAGAGGATAGACAAATTGTGTTGTTAAAGTGGGAAGTGAATGAATATAGGCCCGAAAAAGAAGAAAGTGGACCAATACAACCTTAACTCAGAAGAAGCCACGCCGCGTGGCGTCGTTGACAACGCGTCCAACAAAGCTATAACCCAAAAAGGAGAAATAGATGATCCTAGGAGAGATGACACCAGTAAGAATGCAATTACAGATATTAACACAGATAAGGAGGATTACGCATTAGTGATAACAAAGTCATTGATAAGAAAGTGGTATAATTCACAAGTTGACAACGAATATTCTAAAAGAATAAATCGGAGAAAACTTGTCTGAGTTAATAGATTTAGTGCATTATAAGACAGAAGTGATATGGACCTCGAAGACGAAGCACAAAACAGCACCCATAGACGGCAACTTGTGCTCATAAATTCGGAAACTATTAATAGGAAAAGTAGGAAACCACCACCCCTTGTAATGCACGATGATGTGAAAGACCACAAATTATTTATCAGACTAATAAATAATGTAGTGAAAAACCAATTTCATATAGAATACTATAAAGATACTGTAGACGTGCACTTGCATGATCTAACTGATTATGACAATCTAGAAAATGTTTAGACTGGAAAAGAATTGATGTTCCACACATACACTAGAAAGGAAGACACAAAAAGAGTATATGTTTTACTTGGTCTGTACGATTAGGCAGATCCGGAGGAGGTAAAAAGAAAACTGCATGAAAAAGGCATATGGGCAGAAAAAATAAGAGAAATGAAAGGTACAGCAAGACCACTTCTTAGGGACACAGTGCCTGTATCCTTACATCTAAAAGAACAGCAAACAAAAGTAAAACATCTATGCTATGTGAAGGTTGCCTGGGAAAACTATATTATAAAGCGAAAAATAACGCAGTGCCACCGATGCCAAGAATGGGGACATTCTGCGTCTAATTGTTTCGCGGACCCGGCATGTGTTAAATGTGTTGGAAAGCATTTAACAAATGAATGCGCTAAACCCAAAAATGAACCAGCAAAGTGCATAATTTGTAACGAAAACCATACAGCAGATACAACAATTTGTAATGTTTATAGAAATAGACTAAGCTGGTTAGAGAAAAGTAAAAGCATTCTCAGTAAAGTCACACCAAGACCAAAAGGCACATACAAGGAGGTTATGAATATCAATAGCATAAAACAGTTCTCACAACTAAGTCCAACTTAACAACAGGAAAAACCACAAGAGCCAAGAATAATCCCAAGTACAATAACACAAAACAAGCAAACAGCAGCAGCACAAAACAGCACAAATGAAGACCAGGATGATGTATCACAATTAACAGAAGAAGTCAAGAAACTTGATGAAGCTATTAATATTCCAAAGATGTCACAAGTAGCAAGAATGTTAAATACAAAATTAGCAAATTGCAAAACAGGATTAGAAAAATTTGAACAGTTTGTACAATTCTGCTAAAGAATGGAATGAAAAAATAAATAAAAATTTGCAGCTGGAATGCGAATAGAATTAGAAATAAAGTAAGTGAGCTAATAACATTCATCTCAAGAAATGAAGTAGATATCATGTTATTAAACGAAATTAAATTAAAAGATTCAGACAGATTTAACATTAGGAACTACACTGTGATAAAGAAATGCAGACACAATGCTGCAGGTGGAGTGACCATGTTAATAAAACAGCATGTACCTTTTAAGTTACAAAAAATAAGCCAAAGCATCTCGTTAAAGTACGTAATTATCACACTCGAAAGTAATACCAATATCATAGCGATGTATAACACCCTAGAAATCAGTTTAAAAGTAAGGATCTAGATATATTGTTGAAATCTAGTAGTAAGGTACAGAGTCTTCTCGATTATCGTCCCTAACTTGGGTACGCGAGGGGACGATAATCGTGGACTTACGCGAAACGCTTCTGACCCCTGTGAATACGTTTTTTTGTTCGAAGCTCGAGTCTCGGCAATTTGCCTTTGTAGTATTCCGAACGTAGAAAATGACAAGCCAGTGAAAAACAGCAATAATAAAAGTACGTGTGACTTTTGACGCTGAAAAACTTTTTTATTTTTGATTCGTTGTTAATGAAACTTTTACTAGTATATTGGTGAGATGTTTCTGATTAAAATAGCAAGTGTTAACAATTCATATATGTTCATTATCGTTTCTGATAAATCATAAGTAAATATGACCCAAATTGCGTGGTGTTTGCTATCATTTTAATCAGAAAAATCTTATCAACTTGTTTATAAAAGTTTCATTAATAAAGAACCAAAAATAAAAAAAGTTTTATCGCTGCATTAGTATTGTCTCCCGGATTACCGACACCCGGGAATGTAACCTTTTTGTGGGCTCCCAACGTTCAGTCGTCTGCTCGTGAACGGGAAGTCGTCTCGGCGCGTCGCAGCAATAAAATATGCGGTTGCCGAGTTCTACCCCCCCCCCCCAGTGGTGGGGATGACGCCTGGACAATAATCGCATATCAACAAAGAGTCAATAATCGCGAGGACTCTGTATTACTAATAGGAGACTTTAATGCCCGCTATTACTTATGTTGGCACACCTTTTTTTCCAAAAGAAATCAAGAAATGTACATTTTACTCGAGTACACTGTGAATGAACAACACTTTTCATCGTTTCGCACTTCATCTCTCTTACTTTTTAAACCTATTTACTCGCGAGAGAAGCAAATATTTGTCATATATATTCCATATACTTCTCCGAAAAATATTAGGAACGTATTTTTTTGATCGGCAAACGTTCACGTTGTAGGATCGAAAACAGTCCTCCAATGATGTTACATACGTAGAGAACCTTAAATTATAACTTTTAAAAATGTTGAATACTGCAAGCTTATATATTCTTTAACTGCAGAAATTCGAAATGCGGTATTTTCATAACTGTGGCATTCATTGATTTCTTACTACTAAAAGCATTGCAGATAGACTAGGTTGCTATCGCTGTCGATTACGCGTAGCTACGGCACTGAAGAGTCGACACAGGCGGGTGATGTGCAATGCACCGTGCACATGTTGCCAGCTAATATTTTCTGAACCTGTCCGAATTATAAACAGTTTCTTCAGAAATCTCTAAAGAATCTGATAACGTATTGCAAATTCGTGTTAGGTAAAGCAATTTTCGTAAAAATACAAAAATAATGCCCAAGAAGTACGTGCATTAGCTCTTCCTTAAAATTTGATGGTTATTTAGAAATATTCAAAACAACATAACTCTATAACTGTGTAGACTGGTATATTCAGAAAACTCTTCTCTATCTTGTAAGAGTAAATTAAACTTTTTACCGGTTTCGGTTTCCACATAACACCTCATATTTGTCTAAAACCGTGCGCTTTCACAGAAACTCGTGTTTTCCAAAATCTGAAGGTGAGATAGAACCATTCCCCTAGTGTAATTGTATATATATGTTATACACTAGAAAATGTGTATGTGTCATTTGTTAAGCAATTAAATGTATATATCAACAGTAATAGTCAATACTTCGAATAATCAATCCAATTTTCATTATAAATACTTCAATAAATACCCGTTCTATACCTATTACGTCTCAATATTTATTTACTCATTATGAGTTGACAATACTGTTTAAATTTCCATTAAGAAATACAGGATGTTCCGTTTAAGAAAATCAAGGTAACCTTCAAACAATGTAAAAAAACAATACTTGTGCTAACGCATGTCCCCCTTGAAATCATGCAACTTTTGCTTCATATACTTTTTCGTACAACGAATAGTTTACAAGTACACTGCTGATCAAAATTAAGAGGCCCTTAAAATTTGCCGAAAATTTTGGTCAGTTTCAAATAACTATATCTCCGCGAAAAATAATCATAAAAATATTGCAAACCACCATTTTGAAGCCTGAAGTTTCTAGCTTTTGAATCAGGAACTCAAAAATTCTGTTCGTGTAGTTTGGTGCTTTTTTTGAAGATGAAGCGCAGCAAACGAATGTTAAAAAATGTTCGTTAACTTTGAGAGATTGCTTGAGGCAAACCAAATTTTTTCTGGTAAACCCAATAGAATGCTTTTAGAGAGCAAACTTTTCTCTTTAATTTCGTTTTTTTTTTTTTGGTTTTGTTGTACAATTTTATTGGCCAAGTTATTCTCCATCATATAACAAAAGATACTTACAGTGTTTTGGAAAGGAAATTTTTTTTCGTCGTACAAGATAACGTAACATATTGCATAATTACTATTTTTCACAAAACATGAGTGAATAAAGCGTTATTAACAAAAATCGTGTCCACTTGTTTTCAAGTAAAGAGTACACGTAACCCCGGTGCCAAAGGCCGAACTGATTAGATTTTATTTACCTTATGCCCTCGATAGTGAAATTTGTGATACAGTCTGAAAAATTGGTGGATCACTTTTTGTATGTACGTTTCCTCTTCAAAACGGTTTTCGCAACGTTTAAACTGTTATTGCGTATTTTCTCTTAGTTTCACTTTATTTTGGAAGAAAGAAAAGATTTCAGACATTTCACAAACATATTTTTATCCAATCTCTTGGCAATGACAAAAATTGCACAATACCACCGACATTAGCATTACCCAAAGCGTACCACAAGGAAGGTGCACTGTCGGATTTGCGCTTCAGTGCGTATGCACAAGCATGGAGAGGGGACCCTGTGGTTCATCACTCCCACAGTATTTTTTTACTCCAAACTCACTTCCCGATGTATGCGTGCATCCATGTGTGCGTATGTCGTGCTTAATAATGGGTATTACCGCCTCTCCGATTGATTACTTCTCTTTTTGTGCATATTAATGCACCTCCGTATTCAGAGTTGGGTAAATTTTATTTTGAATAACGAATAACGAATAACGATTTTATTCGACGAAAAATTATTCGTTAGTTACGAATAAAGCGTTATTCGTTAGTCACGAATAAAGCGTTATTCGTTAGTCACGAATAAAGCGTTATTCGTTATTCACGAATAAGTTTTTATTCGTTATTCGATATTCTGAATAACTCCACAGCGAATAAAAGTCAGGAGTAAGCGACACCGCTTCTTTCAATCTTTTTAAATCGACCATAAACACGGCCCACAACTTACACCAAAAGCATTAGCTACCTGTCGCTGGCGGCGGCCCTCCTGCAAAAGTACTACTAGTCGAGCGATTTTGTAATCAGAGGGGCAACGTTTAGGCATAATAAAGTACTAAAAAAAGAGAATAAGTGTGAAAATTTCATTAAAAAAAAGAAGAAAAAGATGTGAATAAGAATAAATAAAGGAGGAAACTGAAGGAAGAAATGGATTTATTAAAAATAAGCGAAAAAATCTGTGATGCGACTACTGCGTGACGAACTCTAATGAATCTGTTGATTATTTAAGTAACCCGCCCTTGACGACAGGGGGAGCTGCACACTTTGACGTTCGTTTTGCTTCACCACTTCCGTCCGCGCGCTTCACGGTAACCATGTAACCACGTGCGCCTATTATACTTATTATCTTATATTATGTATATCATTTAGTCATTAAATACTATTATTGTCTAACTGGAAGTGGAGTGATTATTGGTAAAACCTAACAGAATCTACCCACCCCCGCTTGCGGCTCGTCTTATCAAGCCGTGGCTCGCAAATCTCGGTAAAAAAAAGCAAATTAAGTTCAGTAAAAGGAAGAGTGAATCTATCGCAATAACTAAGGAAGGACAGGATATATACACCATCTGCACTCTGGATAGAAATGTGTTTACTAAATTTCTGAACTCTCTTTTTCCTTCCAAACTAAAATGATCCTAAGAAAAAACAGGCAATAACAGTTCGAACGCTGTGAAAACCATTCTGAAGAGGAAACGTACCGCAATAAAAGTGATCCACCAATTTTTCAGACCGTATCGCAAATTTCACTCTCGAGGGCATAAGGTAAAAAACATCTTATCAGTTCGGCCTTTGGCGCAGGGGTTACGTGTACTTTTAACTTGGAAAAAACGTGGACACTAGGAAGATTCCACGATTTTTGTTAAAATGGCATTCTGTTTTGTAATAAATGATAATTATGCAATATTTTACGTTATCTTGTATGACGAAAAAAACATTTCCACAAGTTGGCAACTAAAGATTTTTAAAGAGAAACCTTTCAGCTTTCCAAAACACTCGTTGCAATTTTCTATACGATCATGCGTTCGCAAATTACAGGCGCTCAAAGTGGAAAGTACCTTTTCTCATATGATCGAGAATAACTCGGCCAATAAAAATTGTACAACAAAGCTAAAAAAACGAAATTAAAGAAAAAAGTTTGCTCTCTAAAATTATTCCATTGGGTTTACCAGATGTTGTTTGGCCCAAGTATCATCTCAAAGTTGACAAACATTTTTTAACATTCGTTTGCTGCACTTCATCTTCAAAAAAGCACCATACTACACGAACATAATTTTTGAGTTCCTGATTCAAAAGCTAGAAACTTTAGGCTACGAAATGGTGGTTTACAATATTTTTTATAACTATTTTTCGCGGAGATATAATCATATGAAAATTACCATAATTTTCGGCAAATATTAGTGGCTGCTTAATTTTGATAAACAGTATACTTTGAAGTTATCACGTTAGGTGAATCACCCTGTATAACTTCAACAAATTTTAGACTGAACAAAAATTTTACCATAATTTACTGCGAAATCATCTTCCTTGAGATGACAATAATTACTGGAATACCCACTATAACTTCTCGGTAATACTACCCCAGGCAAAATATCTTCAATCAAACACATTAATATGTATAAAACTTTGTAAGCAGTATAATAAAGGATTGACGTATATTTAATTTTCTCAGTGAAACAAATAAAAATACTGGTTTACAGTAGACTTCCTTAAAGGAAAGGTGAATTTTGTAGATTTAGGAGATACCAGACGAATGCCTCAAATCTGAAATTCTCTATCAAATCCAGTTTTCTTTTCTAAATTGAGGGCTTCCAGAAATTTGTTCTTTTTCTAAAATGAAGTAGAATTAATCTCTAATGTAATTGTTATGTTGACAAGTTTTAGTCCAAACGTCTTTTGAGTTAAAAAATGAAGCTTAAGAAAAGTAGTCACTACCTGAAGCAGTGGCTATAGAGAATGGAAAATATCATTTTCATGAATATTCCAAATCCTACTTTAGTTGAAAAGAAAAAAATGTCCTACCCCCACTATATATAAAAACATTTGAGGTTAATAAACTTTGTGAAGAGAATGCACTAAAACGGTAATGGATATAAATATTTAAGGCAAAATATCTTTTACCTAAACAATGCGAAAATGAGAATAAAGAGCTTTTCAAGGATATTGAAACAAATTTTCTGCAAACAGTGGAGAAAACTGAATCTTTCAATTGCTATCTAATTTTCGCATTCTGCGTTTCGCAAGAAAAGGATATTAATCTTTGATGTTAATATTTTGATTATTTTTCTCGTATTCAGTGAAACAATATTTTACCTCCAATACGTGAATATACGTTACCTTCTAGACATTTAGTTATTCGATTAAATATTTTCTGCTAGGGGTAGTACCATGCGTTGCTGAGAAGATGGCAAGCGGAAAGAATGCAGCTCCAATTGGTTATATGCCCATAAGACCACCTTCTCTAATGCAATCGCAGAGATAGGGTACACATAGACTACCGCTCATAAGTTTAATCGCATCTGTTGGGATGCAGTATATCTGAAACTAACTATAGGAGAAGAATGAGTTGTGTTGTGTATCATATTACCTAAAATTGGGGGGTTATGTGATAATTATCAATACACATATTATTCGAAAATACCTTCAATGATAAAGATATCTGAAAATCTGAATCTGCTAATAAATGTTATGATCGTAATGAACATCAATAAAGGGAAGATATGAAGTAAGTTTGTTGTTCGTGTTTCCCTTCTAACCTAGTACATTCAAACGTGGTATGATACATACTAACTTGCATGGTAAAGAATTAAGAAGATTTTAATCATATATTAAACTGAGTATTGAAATAACAATCGAGTTGGTTACAGTATTATTGCATGCGTATGGAGTTCGGTTACAAATTCGTTTTACTACTGAAATCTATGGCTAAAAGACACAGTCACAATTGGAAATTGCAGTTTCAATAAGTGTATTATACGTTACGAAGATATCGAATCGAGCAATAGCACGACAAAGTCAAATCTCTGAATATTGTATGCGTGACTAAATCTTTGCGTTGTGCGATTAAACTTAGGAGCGGTAGTGTACTTTCATTATGGGCCGAAACAGTGACATACGCAATCGCATCATATAGCACCGCGTGACAGAGAAAGCGAATGGGACACATCGAGACCTAATGTTCATTCATCGAGCCGAGTCAATCAAAATAGAAATAACTAGCCGCGTACTAAGGTCAACTATTGGCTGGTACAGTAGACTCGCGATAACTGCCTACTAAATAAAAGCCCGTTAGGAACGCCCCATGTTCAAACGCATTACTTAAACACGCGTGTGCACCCCACTCTCTCTCTCTCTCTCTCGCCTCTGTAGCCAATAAGGCTGGAGTCGCATGAGCGTTACAGAGGACGTCCCTCGACCGAGCTGCGAGGAGATCCCGCATGCTAATGGCCCTCGATGATTATTCGTTCCTAGAGCTGTCCACCTCTTGAGTCTCAAATCCGGGTAATTATCGCGAGTCAACTCTAACTCTGTAAGTCATTAATTGTACTCATTTAAGATTGTCTCTTTGTCCATGTCCCACCTAAATGATCATCACCTGCCTTTGTTTATAATGACTGACTCTACTCGTTGAATGAGATATAATATACGAACTGCAAAGTAATGCCGCGGCATTTCAGAGTGTTAACCATTGGTCTGCAGTAGAGTCGCAGGCGGACTTACATAGAGCGAGCGGAGTGCCCCTATTGCCCTTGTGTCATCACTTTTGACATCTTCCCAGCAACGTATACTAGGAACGTTAAATATAAAAGTAATGTTGCTACCTTCTGCAAACAAGAAGAGTGTTATGCCTGGTGAAGTAATTGGTAACCTTCGAGCCCAACGCCTCCAGCATATACTTCACTTTCGCCCGTTCCTCCCCCTCGAATCCAGACAACGATACAATTTGTTTTGCACACGGAAGCTCCGTCAAGCTGAACGGCGTTGGAAAATGTAGCGCGTGCCAGGGCGGCAGTACCTGCTGTTTACTGACAACGTCGGACAGCCAGTGCGCGCTGACACAACGTTTTCCTTCGCGTAGCGCCTGCACCACGGTCGGATGTTTCTGCGTGATCGCGAGCACGTGGGTCGCCCGGGTGCAATACTGTGGCTCGACCTCGCCGCCGTGTCTTTCGATCACTTGTTTCCATATCAAAACATCGTTCGGACGTTGCACGTCGTATTCAACGATAACAAAGATACAGCCTAGTAAAAAGAGATCCGGTGGCACTGAAAGCACAAAGTAACGTAACGATACTGACGACAAAAAGGTATTCGGTGTTAGGGAATAACTCAAGAAGACGCGCGTAATAATTGTTATTTGGTTTATACGCGTGGAATAAACAATTTTAATAATTAGTAGGATTTGTCTTTACGTTTATAAATGAAAGTAGTTTAATTTGTACACTCCCGCTTATAAGTCACCGGACCACTTGGTTGTTCTGAAGAAAGAGAAAATTGAAACAGATATGCAATTTTTTGAAGTACTCTAATTAATTAGTTTTGTTATTATATAAGATGGCGAGGTTGAACATACGACGAAAACTTTTCAGAATTAGTTTAAAAAACTATAAAATGGTAATTTTAGTAGTTGTAAACTATAGAACACTATTTACGGTCGAACCAATCTAACACAATCGTATAATTATGATGGCATTAATCCCTACGAAATTAAAAATACACACGGACAAGTATTGAAGATCTTATAAAAAGAGTATAGGTTGATTTAAGTGGAATTAGTTAAACAAATTTTTTTAAATTCACTACTTAACTGTTACGATTTATTGGAATAAATAATACTGAGCAAAATAAAGTCATTAATTGTACTCATTTAAGATTGTCAATATGCAGGATTAATAAGAACTTGTTTATTACATAATTTAGGTAAGTTCGTAACCTTGATTCATTCTTATGCAGTGTCTAATAACAGAAGCATCCGGTCACTTATAAACGGAAGTGCATATTGAATTGAAACTTGTTCACAGTACAATTTTATCGAGAATATGGATGTCAAATAGTTTAAGATGATTAAAGTTAGACAATCGATCAGAATCAAATTAGGCTCCTTGTTGTTCGTGCATGTAAACTTTATAAAGTAACATAAATATGCAATTAAATGTTATAAAATTTCGTGCAATATATCGTACATCATATTAAATCGCACAACAAAGAATAATAGCATAAAACAATTGAATATCAACTGAGATTTAAATATTATGAAAAGAATCAATGATTTCATTTGTAAAAACCTAAAGAAGTAAAAAAAGGAGATGGTGGAGTATTTTCTCAAAAATCTCGAAATATTTCATTTTTAATTGCGAGGGCTGACGCCGTTTTTTAGGTCAAATACGAATCTCCTTCATGGCGGTTTCAGGCCATGAGGGGCCGTATCATAAATTAGTAAATCAAACATATTCAGAGTAAGTGAGAGTACTAGATGTACCCATCAGACGTTTCTCGACACTAGAAAACAATGTCAAATGACAAGCAGTGAAGATCATAAGACAGTTTAAAAGAGCAACATGCTAAGGAAACCAAGTATAATTTAACAGAGACGTATACATATCGTACCCTTGCTACAAAAGTGACACAACATGAAAAACGTGCTTTCCAAGGAATCGCTATGAGTAAGTTGCAGAAACACTGTACAACAAATCATGAACAGTGTATCTTTTAGCTGACTGTATGTCACTCTTAGCGTTCGGAGTGAATTTGTGATTTGTGACAATACTTTATATTTGTTGGGAAACTAAGATTTTTTTTTATAGATTTTGTTTTATAGCAAGGCTACGATATATTTTAGTAATAGTCAATTTACTTAAAACATATTATACATTATACAAAGTTAAGTAAATAATAGGAATGTATGTAAAAATGACGGAATATAGCCTTCACAATTTTTGAAAAATATAAAACATACAAAATTACTTCACCAAACGTGAGTGAAATATAATTTCTTATTACTTCATACATAGAGTAGTACACGTAACTGGAACCACTTCGATTACTGCGTAAATAATAATTTTAGTAAAAAATATTTCAGATAAAAGTTGTATAGTTTCAAGGGCGGCATAATTTGATGTAATTAGTTTTTTGTATGTAAATGCCTAGAGGATATATGAAGGTCAAGTTTTTTTTTTAAATGGAATTGTATATTTTTTATTACATCAGTCGACCCAACTCATACTTCTGCATACAAAAGTGTTAACCTATTCATATAAAAAAACCAGTAGTTTAGCAGATATTTTAACTTCAATTATTCATAATGACGTAACTAGAACCACTGCAATTACTCCCAAAGTATTAACTTGAGCGAAAATTTCTAGAGTTGAAATCTGCATACAGTGGACTCTAACTACATTGCCACTAACCATATTGCCTCGCGAGGCACTTCCCCGTCACACGTACTTTCGAGCACACAAATTCGCTGTCCCACCACGTTGCGTACGTTGGCGCACCAGCAGGACCCAGCTTTTGCGCGGGCGCTGAGGCCGAGGCTATGACGATACTTAGCATGCAAACGGCTCTGAACTCATTGCGATTTTATTCCCCTACAGCCCCAACCATGGCAATATAGTTAGAATCAACTGTAGTTCGAACGGGACCACATAGTGAATTATTCGATTTATTTCTATCACTTACATTTCTTGAAATTTTAAGATAATTTTCAATTTTTTAAATGAAAGTCTGATTTGTTTTTCATAACGAAAGTTATGGATACGAGTAAAACAAATTCAGCGATATGCATTACGATGGTCATTAGATAATTTTTAAAAAAATTCTACCAACTGACGTACCGAAAACTGATTCTGCAGATGTTTGACTGTTAGGGAATCTTGATAATAACATAAACAAAAAATTACTGTTCTGCAAATGTATTTTGTTCTATATGATGATTTTACACGTGTTGAAGTTATGTTCAAAGTATTGTCCTTGGACGTCAATACATTTTCGGATTCTTTGTTCGAAACTATTTTGAACATTATCAAGAATACATAGCTGCATTGTTGCATTATTGTATTGTATTATTTTCGGTGGACCATCGTAATGCATATCGCTTAATATGTTTTACTGTTATTCATAACTTTCGTTATAAAAAACAAAAGACGACTTCCATTTAAAAAACTGAAAATGACCTTAAGATTTCGAAAAATGTAAGTGATAGAAATAAATCGAATAATTTAATATCTGGTCCCGTTCGAACCATGCAGATTTCAACTCTGACAATTTTCGCTCAAGTTAATACTTTCAGAATTATCGCAGTTCTAGTTACGTCATTTCGGATAATTGAAGTTAAAATATCTCCTACACTACTGTCTTTATTATATGAATAGGTCAACACTTTGGTATGCAGAATTATGAGTTGGATCGATTGACGTAATAAAAAATATACGATTCCATTTAATAAAATAAACTTAACCTTCATATGTCCTCTACGCATTTACTTACAACACTTGTTATCAGAAAATCTTGGTAACCGATTGGTAACTCAATTTTTGTACGAAAATGATTAAGTTTTTATACTGCATTAGCGAATGACATTGATATGTGACAGTACTCTATAACTCCTGGAATTCCTGCAGTTGAATGTGTAGAATGATTCTTATAGTTTAAAATGATTTAATATTCGAGATTTTCCAGAAATTACTATACACCAGTCTTTCTCGTAAAGCGCAAAAGCTGTGATGTTTATACATTTGATTAGAGAGATGTGATACCGATTAAGATTGTGTCGAGTAATGCGACGAAACTTATAAATATTTTCGAAAGAAACAACCAGCTTGAACTCTGTGGTTACAACGTGAAACGGGAAGCAAATTTTTGTATCATTTCTTCCGAACGAAAGTATGTTTAATAGATGAATAAGATTATTCCGATGAAAGTATGCCCAAATACAGCGTCCATTAGAACATTTTATGTTCAAAATGCTTTCAGATAATATTTGCATGTGAGGTTAAAATATGAAACACCTATGCATATTCGTATTAGAAATTTTATCAAATTTTAGAAAAAATTATTGTAGTTTTAGAAGGTGTCGTATATCACCACTTTAAGGTGGCTCACACAAATTTTTAATAATTATAAATTTAGTTGAAAATTTAACGGAACATGCTTACAAGCTTCAACTTTCGATTGCTACCAACAAATCGCAAGGTCAACGTTAAAATTATTGAAAAAGAAACGTTATAAAAATTTTTTCTTAACACGAGCCTTACGGAACTGTAGTTAATACCGAGAAGTTAATCACTTCTTATTTAGTTACAAAATATGACATTTTCGTAAAAAAATTAGGTGGTTATAGATTCTTTTACGGAGATTATGATGCCACGGGAGAAAAGATATGTTAACGATCAAATAAGACTGAAAATTACGTGCAAAGTATGCAGGTTTTTAGGTTTGAATGCGTTTGGCAATATCTTCTACGTATGTCTGCTATGAGCGTCAACGTCACTTGTTTTCCCTTGATTTGTTCGACGAACTTTCCAATTTTGTCTTAAAAATTAATCAAAAATTAAATTTTTTTATAAGCAAAAAATTTTGTTTTTTCCACTTATTTGCAAATTTTGTTACCATTTCAGTAGTTTGAAGTGGTTTAAAATATTAATCATTCAAATTAAATTGGTAAAATTGATAAAAAGTATAAGGCGCCATATGGAGCCCCAGCTAGATACGACACCAAACGCGTGAGCTACCTTAACTCCAAGGTCTTTCTAGGCGGCCATAGCACTGACCGCGTCCGTGACTGACTGGCTAACACGCGCCGACAGTAGTCTGATTCGACATTGCGTCAAATGTTTTTCACTCGTATTTTCAACGCTCGGTAACTCGATATG
Source organism: Dufourea novaeangliae (assembly GCF_001272555.1). Taxonomy (NCBI): domain Eukaryota; kingdom Metazoa; phylum Arthropoda; class Insecta; order Hymenoptera; family Halictidae; genus Dufourea; species Dufourea novaeangliae. The sequence continues at coordinate 424,130 of NW_015374014.1, read as the reverse complement.
AAGCCCCCAACGTAATTGTGTCTTATTTTGGTATGTAGAATCACCCTTTAAAGTTCTCTAACGCCCAATAGTCGAATACCTTGAATACTATAAAATAATGACTCTATAGAATGATGGAAATATAATAATCAACCTACATACAATTCTTCTGAAATTGCGAATAAAAAGTACCTACGTAATAATGGTAGTAATATTTATTTCCTATATAAATATATTGCTTGCCACATAAACATATCTTCGGAAGACTGATCAAAATTATAGGAAAAAATTCCGACCATGCAGACATCGACTCGGCTGTTTGGACTCATTTTCACCAGAAAAAATTTTACCAATGCACTTCAAATATTAAGTGTAAATTATGTGCACGTATAATAAGAACTCAAGAAGCCTTAATTGAGGGGGTTTTTAAAAATGAAAAAAATAAAATAAAAAAGCATACGTTTTAGATTTGGATTGTGTCCGTAGAACTGAGCTTTTGGCTGAGTCATCGCGGGAGCGTACTGCATCTTTATCGGAGCCCCGGGTGGTGCTCCATTCGTAATGTTGCCAACAGGCCTCCGCTGGTAAGCTGCAAGAAGCTGAGGATCTTGAGACGGTGGCGGTGGTGGTCTGTGTTGGGCGGTCATTAATCGCAGCTGACCAGCTGCACTACCTTCGGTTGCGCTACCTTGCAATCTGTTCGTTAGCATGTTTGCCAAAGCAGTCTTTGTTTTAGCATTGACAACCAATTGTTGGTCAGGTGGTATTTGAACGTTATTGGATAAAGATGTAAGAGGTGGATCCTGTTGTGTTCCCTGTGGCTGTTGTTGTTGCTGCTGCTGCTGCTGTTGCTGCTGCTGTTGCTGCTGTTGTTGCTGCTGTTGCAAGTGTTGTAACTGCTGTAATCTCACCATTTGCTGCTTCTGCATGTGTAATTGTGCTATATGTTGCGGTGTCAGGGGCTGTCCCTGTTGGAACGTTTGACCAGGTTGAGCAGTTTGCGGACCCTGCACGGTTTGTCCGGTTTGCACGATCACTTGATTAGCAGAATTGATAGGCGTTAAAGCTGGCGGTTGAACGCCGGGATGTACTGGCTTTTGACCAGGTGTTTGGGCTATTTGTGGTCCTATCATTTGCGGTCGTGGCTGCTGAACCCACTGCAAGCCACCTGGTTGCACTGGTTTCCCGGGACTCCTAATAACAGCGATATGGGCTCCTTGTTGAGCTTGACGATTTTGCATTTGCCTCTGCAGTATGAAATTTTTCTGCTTTTGTATCTTTTGAATAAATTGGGCCCTCTGTTGTGGATCCATCTGCTGTAATTGCTGATGCGTCTGAGCATCCAATTGAATAAGTTGTCTTGGCGGCTGTGGTGGTTGTTGAGCCCACTGTCCACTCGGTCTCTGAGGACCAATTTGTTGCTGCTGTTGTCTTTGTAATTGTAAGTGGTACTGTTGTTGTTGCCATTGTGTATCTCTTTGTACAATAAAACTTTGCTGATTCGGTCCCATTAACTGTTGACTTTGAGGCTGTTGTTGTAATTGACCGTCCCTTATGACGAATTGCTGCGAACTTTGTGGGGCAGATTGTTGTAACTGCTGTGAAATTTGCTGAATTTTTTGTTGCTGCTGTTGTTGTTGCTGTAATAATATAATTTGTCGCTGTTCAGAAGCAAGTTGCTGTTGTGCAACTTGCTGCTGATTCAACTGATGCTGTGCTCCTATTTGTTGCTGTGTAGGAAGCTGCTGCTGCTGTTGAAGAACTATCTGTTGCTGCTGTTGTGGTGTTAATTGCACTTGTTGTTGTTGAACCAGCTGCTGTTGTGTACCGATTTGTTGTTGTTGTTGTTGTTGTTGTTGTTGTGATATGTGTTGTTGCTGATTTAGTTGTTGTTGCGAAAGAATCTGCTGTTGATTCAATTGTTTTTGTTGTGGTGGTAGCAACTGTTGAGGAGAAGACAACTGATGTTGTGGTAATTGTGAATTTATTTGTTGTTGCTGTTGTGGCAATATTGGTTGTTGTGCCCCTATTAACTGTTGCTGTGATGATAATTGTGGAGATTGTTGCGGATTCAAAATTTGTTGCTGAGTGTATGTCTGTTGTTGCAATTGTTGATGTTGCGTAAGTTGCGACATTTGTTGCTGTTGTAATATTGTATGCTGCATATTCATTTGTTGTTGTTGTTGTGGAGATACTTCTGGTTGTTGCATTTGTGGCACAGTTTTCATTTGAGAAACATTATTTTGTTGAGAAGATTGTGGTAACCAGCCAGGTTGAGTAACGTTCTCATCAGATACAGAAGTTATGATTGTAGAAACATTGGACAAATTTGTGGTAGGAATTGGACGTGGAAGATGTGGCTGTTGCGCATTAACAGTATTTTGTCCATTTGTTGCATAAGGAATTGTTGTTGCAGTTACATTTGCAGTATTGATACTATGCAATGTATTAGAGGGTACAGGTGGACTTGGTTGATTCCAAGGCATACGTTGTTTAAGTTGCTCCAGCATCACTTTAGTTCGGTCTTGTTCTTCTTGTGTAATATTATTTTCAGTGTCTTCATCCATAAAGCCAGTAATCATAGCTGTGGAACTATTTGGATATATTAAAAGTCTAGGGTGAAATTCCACTTCACTTAAAATAGTTCCTTTTCTACAACATTCTGTCACCCAATCTGGCGTTACAATTTGAATAGGATGTCTTGTAGCTGTTTCATATTTGAGACCAACAGCCTTTCCAGTAATTAAGTGAGTACAATACTGGTCTAAACGTAATTGACATGTACCACCTTGTAATGCGATCATCGCCCATAGACTTTTGCTATCTGCACGGCTTACCTGAGACACGCATGCTCGTATATTTGAAAATAATTGTGTATCTTCAGGTAAAAAGTAATGTGGCCTATATTAATGATACTGTTAAGGAAATTAATTACTTTAAACTATTAAATAATTTGAAAATTATTAATTGCATTATTTTTATGATTAATAAACTAAAAATTACTATAGTAGGATACGGTAGAAGTTTGTTACATTTAACAGAATATAAAATCCAATTCTGTGTAACTGCTGGTATTTCATAAATATCCTTTGCAGCAGATATATCATTCTCCAATGCATCATATCCTGCTATTAAATGTGTAACAAAATCACTAAAATAATTTGATCTTTCTGCACCACCTTCTTGTAGTAAATTTAAAATCTGCAATAAGTTGAATAATGCTTCTTTCAATAATAGGTTTTTCTGTAGCATTTAGAGTTATGCATTAACATAAACACTACAACAATTTTACTTTCACAAATTTCTATCTATAAATGCAGTAATATGAATACTATGCCTCTTTTTATTTCATTTCTTTACATAAACAATAAATTATACAAATATGTGTTTTTAAAATTCTCATATCATGTTTATAGTATTGCAGTCTGTTAAAAGTAACACTACTCTATAACCTCTATCACACGTATTCTGACTAATCCAATATAACCGTGGGTATATAACAATTTATTACAGTCACAGTTCATCGATATCAATATCGCAAAATTAATGATATTACACTAAAGGAAATGGAAAAACGCGGGAAACGGTGAAATGACATACCTTGGGATCACCTTCGCCGCTGACGTAGTATTTAACGTCGGCGAACAGGGCACCATCGAGTTTTAATTCCTCGAGGCCGGCCCTTATATCGCCCATCCTTACCAAATTGTAAGCAAAATCACGTTTTCCACATCACAATAAAAGTTGAAGAAACTGAAAGCACTTCAAAACTATTTGATAACACAACTCAGCCGCGACGCTTTTGTTATTATTGTGATCGTAAGGTTATGTAGCTACTTCGGACTCCGAAGTTCGGAGTCGAACGACTGCACTCCATGTTCGATATATATCGACGCGAGCGCGGATTTCGAGTGCGCTAAATTTGAACATGGAAAATGTTTAAATGTAATGTCCAATGCATTAATGCACTCGAGCAATAACATGTAGTCGTTTCTTTGTTCTATTTAAATTACTAAAGCTAAAATTATGTCTTATTAAATCTACATTATATAAAACAAATAAGCTGTATGCTTTGAAAATTAAGTTTCTTTAATGAAAATTTTTCTAGGGTTCTTCCTGGCATTCCTTTTTTAAAAATAAAGTGTTTACTGCGATTTTATTTTGAAATGCATAAAGAATTATAAATGATGTCTTGTGAATATATAAACTATATATATTTAATGCAATTAATTGAATCTAGAACAGAAACTCTTCAAATATTTATTGAAGGTTAGTCAGGGATTCGTTTCTTGAAAACTAGCACGAAACTTTGTAATTATTACTAATTTGTTTACACCGACGGGTCATGATCAATCCACACTATTATTCATCCGCTCTCCGTTCGCTCACGTTCCGTTCTCGATTCGATTAAATATTATTCTGTTGTTTAGATTAGACGTATTCACATTATGGGTAACGTTTAAATTTCGGTTCATTCGCATCGTAGCAACGATCCTTGAGAACAATATTTTACTGGAGCGAGATCGAACTTTTCCGGAACTGAACCGGTTGTGAATGCGTTACACGATTCTACTAGTCACTCGTCACTCCACGATTTTTCGAATATCAAGTAGCGGTGAAGTGAATACGGCCAATGAAAAGTGTTTAAATTTCGAAAAATTTTCTCTTTTATGTAGTGCTTTACGATGTTACACTTTGTAGCTTAGCAAAGACGTATTATTGTTATTAGATATAATTAACACATAAGTGCGAATCATAATTTTATTGTAACTTATTTTATGTCGTGGTCAATATTTGCTTATAACTGATAAATTTATATTTTTACATACAAATCTCCAAACCCAAGTTTATTCTATCTTCTCAAATAAATATTTTACTGATTAAGTCACTGTCAATATAACCGTCAGAAAAAACATACTACTACTACTATACTTTCATTTTCAGAACTTTATATATGTAAGTAGCATTTTGAAGCAAAAGTAGTGGAATATCACATATAGATTAAGAAATGTGGTGAAATGCATAGAAACAAATTTTACCCCTTTTCACCTCCTCTAGATGGAATTCAAGAAATCCTGAAATTACCTTCCAGGTATTTGCATAAGTAGTATTTTAAAGTAAAATGCAGTGGGATATTTCATCGGGACTAAGAGATATTAAATATTGCCACAATTTTTTTCATTTATTCCTTCTTTACCCCTCTTAGGGGTTAGATTTCGAAAAATCCATTCTTAATGGATGCCTACGTTCTAAGGGGAAGCTATCCCTAAAATTTCATGTTGCTAGATTCAGCGGTTTGGACTGTGCGTTGATGAGTCAATCAGGACTTCTCCTTTTATAAGTATACAGTGGGGTATGATACAACGAACTAATGCTACAGTCAACAATTTTTAGTATTACAATCGGAATGCTAGAACGAACGAATATGTTATAACGAACGCGGGAAAATACGATTGACCATTCTGCCGATTGTCCTAGTACACAGATAGAGTTTGGTATTCATTAAAATATTTTAATATTTAAAAATGTATTTATTTACATTGAGCATACAGTTAATTTTTCCCTCCGAGAAATAGCTTCGCGAAAACTGGTACTTCTTCTTGAAATTCTTTTTTCAATTTTGGATAATATAATTTCGAATGTACCCGAACTCACTTGAAAATATTTCAAGAATTTGTCGTCATCATCCACTAAGTGGAAATATAATGTGAAATATTCCCCATCAGCTTTTCTCATCATCAAACTGGGATGAATCAACATTAACCTATTGTTTTCTCTTTTTTGACACTTTTCACTTTCTTTATCTTCTTCGTCCAATGCGACAGCAATTGTAGCCAATTCATTGTCCGAAAATACTGCCATTGTATGGAATAAACTGATTACGAACTTGATAGTAGGGAGGTGGAAAATAAACTCAGGGGTGTGATCGTGAGCGGCCGATAGTGTGGATACTTGGATACTCATTGTCAGTGATGAGTGATGTGATTGAGCAGAGAGCGGATGGATAGCAAAAAGGAGATATAATGAGAGACGACACTCCGGACTTAGAAAGAGATGAAACTACACAGCCAATTTAAACGGCCATTCGGCAATAATCGGCAATCTTCGGTAAAGTTTGAATATTCAAACACGATTTATTTTGTATTACTTCTAAATCTATTCATAACCTATTTTCAAATATATTTTCTGTTTGTGGAATTTTGTGTTTAATGTTGTTACTTATTATTTAATGTTAAAAATTTTTTGTAACTTTCCTTTAACAAATCGGAGTTAGGTCGGAAATGTGTAGATCTTACTACATACAACATATGTCAGGTGATAGAAACAACGTAATACTTGAAAAGATTGTTTACTTTATTGTATACTCTTCTTCATTCGCGGAGTAGGTACATATCAGCGTCTAAAATGCTTTTCGCTGTATAATCCATCGAAACTGTAATGCATTTTTTATTCACTTCTGTTTCTTCCTTTCATTCGTACTAGCATGTTTTCTCTCTCTCTCTCTCTCTCTCTCTCTCTCTCTCTCTCGCGCGCTCTCACTGACACCCTCTGCTTTTCCCTATTTCTTTTTCTCTCTTTCACGCACAACCCACTATAACATATTATAACCATACATTTTCTATTTTCTTTAGTCATTTCTTGAATTAACACTCACTCTCTTCCTCTCGCTCATAGATAAATAAATTATACTCTAGTATGTACAAGATCTTCATAGATTTCCTCTCTTACTTAGTAGTCATTTGTCACTTAACAGATTTATTCATTTTGTAAAGACTCTAGAAATATTGAGCTTGGTCTGGTCAATATACGTCATATGTATATTCCCATTAACATTTGTCGATTTGTGACATTTTTTCCCAAAATTATGTTATTCATTACTTCGTAGTATCGAATATCCTTCTGTACGATTGTGATGCTTGTTTTTTTTTCTCGGAAATTTAAACGGCTGGCATGGGAAAGGAAAATTAAAAATTCCGTAAATTGTAGATCTCAGGACGACTTGTGAAGTTCTGAAATTGAAATTCTTCACTTATAAGCATGTATGTATGTATGTGTGCATATACCTGATTTTAAGAAGAGATTTATAATTATTTCAATCACGTTACAGAAAATGTTAAGGGATGATGGGAAACATAGACCGGCGTATTGCTCTATAAATAAAAGAAATTATGTAATTATAAATTCATTTCTAGTTGCTGTGACAGATAACTATAAAAGAATCATTGATACCTGGTAACTGAATATATTTCTCATGAATGTCTGGTATGGAATGAAAGCTTAATTTTATAATTTAGTTTAATGTCCGTCCTGTGTACACAATTACATATTTAAATAGGTGCTTATGTTTTAATTTTACACATCCCAAGTATAATATCCTCTCAGGCACCTGTGATTATTTACAATTCAAGGGCTGAATAATTGAACTGACATGTAAATTCGAAAACAGTTGATCAGAGAATAGAAGTCTCACACTTAAACATTTTGAAATTATCAAATTCAATAAACAAGTATGTTGATATCGAAGTAAAAGAATTCAAAAGTACGTCCGTATTGAAACTATAGTTATTAACTTCCATTTAACGATAGGTTTATTAAAATGAATGATAAGTAAACAGACTGCAAATATCAATAAAATGTGATGAATTTTAGTTAATTTGATCTATCTCTAAACAATATTTTCCAATTAAGAGGATAACTATACTTAGCCACTTATTGTGCTTATTCGATGATAAAATAACTTAATCGTTTGTTCCAGTAAAAATTGTAAATCTACTATTTGCGCGTGGACAGGAGACATTTTGTTTGGAACATAGAAAATCGGTAGCGACAAGGAAGAAAATGGAGCAAAAATATTTGTAATGTGGAAACGTAACTGCAAAATTTTTAACAGTAACATAATTACATTAGTTATCCTGTTTTTGTTGCTTTTATATTATTTTTATGCTCTCGAGAAAAATTATTTTACGGAAACCGAATTCGAACATTCATTACATTTTATGCCATGTATTCTAAATATTAGAAATTTGAGACGGTACGAAAAATTGTAGAATCATATCTTACTGAAGAAATTGTAACTGAAGGTCTTTTTTAATGTTGTGGAAAAATAATTTAAACAATACATATAATATAAAATATTAGTAATTTGTACCATACATGCGATATCTCATGAGGTAACATTATTCTTATAAGGTGCCTTATAACCCGTAATACCATAAATAAGATACGATTTATCATTCAGAAATAAGTTGGACACGTAGACTGACATTGTGGGTTGTTGAACATGGATTGACAATAAAAAATTACTGTACAGAGTAAAACGTCCTGCTTTTTCACATATATCTTAAAGTTTTCTATCGATGTTGCCGTCTAGCAATTTACGTAGTAATTAATTTGTATATTGCATTACCATAAAACACTTAATACTCTTCCATCAGAGCAAACGCAAGATAATGAAAATGAATACATAAGTTATTAAAAAATATGACACAATTGCATATGCAGGGAAAGAACATTGTTAATCGAAAGAATTTAAAGGCTTTTCAAATAAACCCGCATATTGTTATTAACAAAAAGTTATGATTGTACTGCGGAATCTTTGATAAAGAAGAAAACATAAGTTGTACTGAAAATAGTGCAATCGATTTAATCTGATTCCTGTTTTGAACCATGTGTACCTAGTTTACTTCATTAGAGTTTTTGGGAAAACTGTTCTGTTTCATCGATTTTAGTTTGTAGACATTAATTTTTCGAGTTTTTCAACTAAGTAAAAATTGCTGCTTTTTACTATACTTCGTATGTGTAGACTGATTTTATATCCACGTTTGAGAGTTATCTTTTAAGTAAAACTATTTAACATTTTGTATATTTGGAAAACTAATAACACTTCAACAATCAACAAGGTTAGCGTTAATCATAAAGAAATGGTGGAGACGTTAATTTAAAGTACAGCATCTAATGCGTCTGATTTATGATTTGTGGTAGTGTAATATTCACAAGTAGAAAACGTAAAATATTTGTCTTGTAGACTGACCAAGATTCATTTAACTATAATTATTAGGTGAAATTTATGTTATTTTAAACGAATGTACAGGAGACTTTATTTGACCTTATTTCTGAATGAAATACCGTTTTTAGTTATGTCAGGTATGAGACACGATGTAGAGTCGCGAGGTCGTTAGGGAACTTTCAGTTTTACTAAACTAATTTCTGGGAACTGTTGACCCATTTGACATCCGGTCCTTCAAAAGGATAGTTAATACGAAGTCATTAACAGAATTCAAGGGAAAAATCGCAAACCAACGATAGACAATCCATTCCGAAAACAACACAATGAATCTAGAGATTACTGATAAGATGTTGTGTAACATTTAGAAATATTTTGTATTTTCGTTCGTCGTCGACGATATCTGAAAGGATTTGTAATTTATTACTTTTATTAAAGTCTTTATAATAGATATGAGTATCTAAATATAAGTTTAAATTACTATAATCTTAAAAATTCGAGAAAAAAGAAATTATATCGTTACTTACTAGATACATTGCCAGTAATGTATGTATGTATAATGTACTCTACTTTAATTTTAAAAATTATACGAGTGACTTCCGAAATGAAAAAGAAAATGTCTAGCAATAAGTAAAGAACTGCAATTATCACTGCGATTGTAATTGTGTAAACTGAAAACAATATACGAAACCCTTGTAAAAGATAACGAATAAACCGAAGAATGAATGAAAAAGATGAATGAAATAAGTTGAATTGTCGGCAGTCAAAGGCTCGCCAGAACAGACTCTCAAGAAAAGAACAAGCAGCGGATTAGTACACACACACACAGAGAGGGTGCGAAGAAAAATGTAAATTACATTATACGATCTTATAGGCGTACATCTCATACTCCACATAGATGGCCAGTACCATAGAAACGGGAACGATCTCACCGACTAGGCAAGATTACATCATAGTCTCGCTACAACTGGTCAAGCTATCGAAGTCTAATTGTAAGTAAGGGCAATCGTTATTGCAAAAAGTTGCACTGCCGGCGGTGGTCGCCGGCCTGTTACACCAGCCCTTCGGATGCAACGTATTAGTGAGGTAACACAGTACATCTAGGATCTCGTTAATGCGCTAGGAACCCGGGCTTGTGTTTTCGCTACTCCTTCGCCTTGCCTCGAGCTCCTCAGCGAGCATCGCCACCTCCCAATTATTGTGCCCCTCCCGATGTGATTCCTCGTCCTCGTCGTCCTCGTCGTTCCCGCTATCGCTTCTTCCCGCGGCCCTGTCGTCAAACTCGTCCTCAGATCTACTGCTATCGCTGTTCGACTCCAAGTCGATCGCCACGTCGTCCTTCCACAATGTCTGCGGAACGATCGAAGTAGGCAGCTCCTGAAGCTCCAGAGTCTCCTCCTCGGAATGCTCCTCCCAGGACCTTCTGTTCTGTGAGGTGGACTCCATGGACGGGGAGGAACGCGTGTAATGGGAACGAGCGGTAAGAACCGTGTCTACCGAGCCATCCCTCATGAAAGGATGATCCTCACGGTCGTCGTCCAAATCCTCTTCCAGGGAGGCGTCGTGCTCGGTGCTGTCCCCCAGGGAGTCTTCCGTGTTTCGCGATTCGGTTTGTTCTAGCTCTTGTATTCTCGCCTGGAGCTGAGATATTATCTCGTCTCGTTTGCGAATTTCTAGCTCCAATGACGTGAACTGCCGCTCGAATTTCGTCTGAATGTCCTCCTGAAATTTTTGTTGGTACAAATTGGTTAATATTCTATGGTGACAAATATTCATGTAGGTATGTTTTACGATGAAACGGTCATTCGAAAGAATTGTTCGTTAATTGACGAACGATGAATAAAATAATATGATCCTGTATTAATATTTTTTTATAGATTAATGTTTACTCTGTGGGAATTGCGAATACAGGATGTCCCACAATAAGTGCTGACTGAAATGATGTTTGAAATGTCTTTATAAAAATATAATAAAGACACATTTTCTGTCGCATAAATCATCGGGGTCTGTTGAAGTAGAAGAGACATTTTGATTGTTCCGTTTTCAAGAACATTGGAATGTCAATCCAATTTTACAAATTGAATGCTGTATTTCCATGATGTAGTATTTTATTAAATATCTTATTTAAAAGGATATCTTCATCCTAATATGTAGTATTTTCTTCAAAAATATAAATAAGAGTAGGTGAAATAATAGCATGGAAAACTTTTACGAGAACATCCTTTTACGTTGAATTTATCGTTGTTTGTCTGGCGAGATAGCGACGTGGAAATATAATATTCCATTTAAAATAAGAATTAAATTATCATTTAAAAGGCATTAAAAGCAAGATAGTAATGGTATTTCCTTCACAATACTCACAGACTATAAAGATACGAATTTTAATAAATCTTCACATAAGATATCGATTAAATTATGAATAGGTACAGAAATCGTTATTTTAATCTAGAGAATGAAAATTTCAATTTATTAGTATTTTGTGTGAAACGCATTTTTTGGATAATTGGGCCGTCTTATTGGGATATGCTAGTATTTTTCAGTGTACATCGGAAATATTCGTTCGTATTTGACCCAGCCTTGTTGAATGTAAGTATAACGAGATTCTAAGTGTTCAGATGGATCAGTCGGTGTAAACGAAGAACGCAAGAACTTCGTCGGATCTAGGCTAATATCTCCAACGGAAAATTACTTCGTGGTAGGAAATTTAGCAGAGTTTCTTAAAAAATATTCTCCCCTTATGCAAGACGACATCGAAATATCCAGGTACTAATTCTTTAATTGTACGAAATGTACATATACTTATATACGTACTAATTTCTGCGAATATATACAACATAATTTTTGAAACAATATTTCAAAAAAGAGACGAGGTGATTCGAATTACGCAAAATTGTATTAAATTGTCTATGTGATTTTTTCACTTGTATTGACAAAACTACTAATGTCTAAACCCTTCATTTATTATTCTTGCAGTTTATTCAGTTAACGGCTAATTATTTTAGAAAAAGTAATCTAATCCATATCTATGTCAAAAAGCGAAATACATTCAGAAAATGTCTTAAAGATAAGATTGAATTAACAGATACAGATTATAAGATTTTATATCACGAAAATAAAATTGTTGTTTTAACAATGTGAAACACGTTAATCACGAAAATCTTGGATTCTAAATACACCATTATTAGGAATCTCCATATCCATAATTTCTAAACAGAGTTGCATAATATTATATGTATATCCACGTGTTATTCTCTAGTATGATACAAAAATGTCATTTTATTTAATATTTTTTAATGAAGTTATTGCCAATGGATGAATGAAGGATTTCTGATAACAGTTAGATCTAACACGATATTATGTAGACCATTTCATGCCGTAAAAGCGTATCTTATAAATTTTAAGGCATAAGGAATGAAAGACGCATTGTAAATGTAATTGAAAGTTGTCCAAATAATGTTGTATTTGGTTTCCTTTTCACCGAGAGAACCCATTGAATTCGTTGGTGGAGGTTTCATGAAAATATAATGAAATATAAAGGACTGTTTATATAGCATCAATGATTCTTATTCTCGCCTAACAATAGATGTACGATGAACTCTGACAATGAGCCAGGAATAACAAAAGATTAGCTAACGATTCCAAAGTCCAAAACTATGAACTGACACGACTGGAATTTTTCAATATTTTCGAAGTAAATATTCCTGTACATACATGTGTGTACAGAGTGTTTCACAACATGTTGGGCTTACTATAACGGTGGACATGAAATTGCAAAAATAATGAAAAGAATTTTTATAAACGTGTGTTTTATTTGACCCTGTTTTCAAATTACCTTCCCAAGTTGTATCCTTTTTTGTCAGAAACTCTAAGACACGAAATTGTAGGGCTTGCCTCCTCGCTTTAAAGCTTTAACATTACTAGGACAGAAATGGCTAAAACTCGATAAGAAGGTCAGACAAGGCGTATGTCTGCATAAAGTTCTCTAACTGGTCTTGTGTTCTTCGTGACTCCTAATCCTCTACCTGCTTTTGCATTAGAAAACTTTTTGAACATTTTTCCGAGAAAAAGTCTAGCAAGTCCCTGGGAAACGGTCGAGTCTAATGGGTAAAAGGACTTACCAGACGACCCTTAATGACTTCTCTGATACCAGTCACCAGCTCCCCCACGTATTCCTCTTCTCGTGGCCGACATACCATTTGCAGGTTACCCCCGCTGCCCAAAGGACGGAAACTGATTTTATTGGGCGGTGGCAGTGAGGCCTGCTCTTGGGTATCGGGCAACTGAGTCCCAAGCGGATAATTTCCCGGAATCTGCTCGGACGGTGGACTTTGCAGCGTGTACTTGTTAAATGTTACACTTTTCGAGAGTTTCGAATGCCGCGCTGCGTAGCCCTCGATGGTCGGGGCTCTCATTAATTTTCTAAATTCGGCAGTAGCCGCCTCGCGATCCGGTGTGCTCGTTGCCGAGGTGTCTGAACTACCTGTCCTGCTACCAGCCGAAAGCTTCTTTAAAATGCTCTTCAAATTTCGCCTCTCCAACGTTTCGTTTTCTGGCGAGAGCGGATCCGTCGGCGACGATAACATCCGTCGACTCTGAAACGTGCAAGTATCAGAATGTAACGACAGACGAGATCGATTTATATTCTTCACGTTTTACACTCATACGCAACGATGGACATTGTACCTCACGATAGTGTATTTATTTTCTAGTCCAAACGATCTTACGTTTCCCTTTTAGTACGTTGTCAATTAACACTAGAACTGCCAGCATTGAAGTTACGCTAAAATAAATCGTGTAATGTAATACATCAATGTCTATAGTATGTAGGATGTTAAAAAAGGGGTCCAAGACTTTGGATTATAATAGTGCTTATAGTACTCCCCGAGTGGAGCAAAAATGTATAATTAACATAGATCCTAAAATCAATACTTTTGATTAAAAAAAAAAAGGAATTTATTTTTACATTTGGCGCAGATGTTTGATGTCTTCCCTCCATTTTAAAGCAAACATCATATTTGCGGGTCATAGATCGGCGTACTTTTTCAAATATTCCTTCGGTAGGTATTTCGTATTGTCTGTTGTCGTACAACCTTGAAGCAATGTACCTACTTCTAAGACAATTTATCTATTTACGTTTAATATGTTGCGAAATTACTCATTTACGACATCGAATGCTCGTAAACATAAAAGTTTCACTCGGTGAGTAGGATACTATAAGTCCCTAAAGGCCCATTTACACGTCCATATAATTTGTACAAACTGACTTGTGCATTCGACATTCACTTTACCATGCATAGTTATTTTATATACGGTTATTTTATTTACAAACTCGGCTTCTACTAGGGGAAAAAGTGGCGTAACAGAAAGGCCTCCTACCACTTGGTATTTGGAATTACTGAAATGTATTGCAAATTAACATTCGATTTAACATTTATTTCACTACCTGGAATAAATTTACCAAGTGGTAGGAGACCCTTTCCTTACGTTATTTTTTCCCCTAGTGGAAGCCGAGTTTGCTCGTGAGTGTACACATAAAGAATAAACTATAAGTAGGTACAATGAGTTATAACAAATTAAGTAATAAGAAAAGTAATGGTAATTATTTGCCAGGGACGTTAACTTCAATTTAAACGCAACGATTTGCTTGCGCAAATGTGAGTGCACAAATGAGTTTGAGCAAATTATTTCAACGTAGATATAAACGGGCTTTAAGGTTCTATAGTCTCTTTTGAACACCCTTTACACTAAAGTATAGCATAACGTAGCTAAATGTAAAATATAATATAATAAATTGAAGGTCAACCTGAATATCCACCGAAGCACCTTAATAATTTCCGTAATTGTAAAATAATAAATCTGAATTCTGCCATTTTGACAGGTTTCGAAGTTTTAGTGTTAATACACAATATTTCTTTCATAGTTCCAGTAGGGCAAGAGGCTAAATCTGGATTACGCGTATTTCATGCGGAAACGGCTTGAAGTTCTCAAATTACCGAACTTCTACGTTCAGCGTGAAATATGTAGGTATATCGATGAATTTTAGTGCATCCAGGATGCTTACACGCTGTAAGGGCTGTAACTATACTGGAGTATATCATCGTGGAATATAATGTCGTAAGTGAATTCGATGTATTTTTATATTGTTTACATGTATAGTGAATTATTACGGATAATTTACGAAGTGCTGTGTTTAATAAGCTAGAAAAATAAATTTATATATAAGAAACAAAGTATTTCAGAATGTATGTTGTTTGCAATAATGGAAGATAATTTTCTATATTATCTTTACGGTAGTCAGGCGTATTATCTGATTGGAATTTGAATTATGACTTTCGAAGATAAATATTTGTTTATATAATAATTCATTTGAAAAATGCTTATCTATTATTTTCGTAGAAATTCGTGTGAACTATACGTAAACTGTGTACTTACGTATCTATTTGTCGTTCAAAGATAGAGAATATTGTTTTTAATCTTTTTGTTTCTGTAATAAGTATGTTCTTACTCTATCCTTTGAAGGTTGACTTATCCCTTTAAGATGAGCGTGGACTGATCAAAAATATGCGTTGAATATTGTCCAAGGGTCTACCTTCTTGGCAAATTTCGTTCAAAATTGGTGATTCACATTTTGGGACTATTCCTTGGCAGAAAGAATAAAGCCGCTTATGTTGAGGTTGATGTGAATCGAATTTCGAGACAATCGACAATATAATTGCTAATGTTATAGATAAATAGAAAGAAATTGGCAATAAGCGAACAAGAAATAGCAGACTTACACCATTTTTAAAGTATATGGTTCAATTGTTAAACTGGTTTATATTTCGTTACTAAGGGAAAATATTCCCGAACTAAAAACAAAAAAAAAACATGTCGCGTTACAAGTTTTACAAATAAGGTCTTTACTTTTATAAAGTGTCATTAAATGACAAAAAATATTTCAAATTAAAAACTGTTTATGTCTGTTCAAACTAGAATAAATATTTGATGTTGTGGCTGCCCCTGATAACCAGTTGTGTACAAGTTTCAAGCAAAATGTTAGCAATAAATGATAAAAGTTGTTTAAAAAATCATAGCCACCTGTTTCCGCATTTGACTTGGGTTTTGCAGGCAACGTCAGCTGACAAAATGGTAAAGCACATTGGCAAAAAATCTTGCAACGTGGCCTATGTCAAATTGAGGGCAAAACCGCAACAAGGTTTGCGCAAGCCAATTTGCTGCCTATGTTGCTGCCAATGTGCGTGCAAGCTAATCTTGCATAAAACTTGTAGTCATAATTTTATAACAGGCATTGGACAAAATTTGGTTTCGCAGGTTTGACTGACTGGGTCGTAAACAATATGACATTCCAATAATTCATTCTCTCCAAGCGATGGACAATGTTTTTCTCCTATACAGGTTGTTTTAAAATGTGGCCGTGACTTCAGGATGGAATTGAGGGTATCAAAATAATGAAAAAAGTGCGGTTCAACATTGGTCTCATGTGACTTGTTTTTCGAATTACAAACAGTTTCGAATTTCAGTAATTCCATCTACCTACAAACTGAGTTAACATAACATTTTCATAAAATCATGCGACGCAGTACAGCGTCTAAAATTCTTAAACGTGTCGAAAAGTCATTGAGACGACGTTTAAAAGTTTGTATTGAAGTCTAAGGTCGTTATTTTGAAAACTTTCTTTAAAAACAGACTTGCACACATATATTGTGCAGCAGCTCGGTTTTGTAGTAAATATGATTGAAATACAAAAATTTGTGTAACTCGGGCACAAAATTAAAGAGGACAAATGTTTATAGAAACTTTTTCTATTATTTTTATGCCCACATGTTTTGAAACACCGTATAGGGTAAACTCTGCTTTGTCCCTGGTATCGGATACTACGTGATACTGTTACATTCGTTTCTAACACGAAATTGCCTGGGCCAATCTAGTTCAAACAGAGACTAATGGACAGTGTTAATGTTCTAGTTTCTTACGATAAAAAAATCAGTCAGTTAACGTTTCGATTTTTCTACAATTTTATTCAACTTTTTATGGGACAGCCTAAGAATTTTGTCGTATTTGGCTAGTGCAGGGGTCGGCAAACTTTTGAGACGGAAGAGCCAAACCTGTCCCTTACAACAATTTAAAAATTATTTCAGAGCTCTAAATATATTTTTATAAATAAGGAACATTTAAAGTAACATTATAACAAGTTCTAATATTAATTATATCTTTATTAAATGAAGAAATAGTCTTAGAAAAGTTGCTCTCATTGATTGTATTTTCATTTTTAATTGTACTTAAGAGCCACATGTAAGTAGGTACCCAAAGAGCCGCATTTGGCTCGCGATCCGCAGTTTCCGACCCCTAGGCTAGTGCTACTTTCAGACATAAAGGGAGAAAGCACCTTTTTTATCCGAAGCGCCGCTTTTACTTATTCGCTTGTAACTCGTAAAATATAAAAGACATTTAAAAGATTTTTACCAAGGTAATAAATAGTTTAGATAAATTTTATATTGTTTTTAGTTGTCCATATTTTCAAAAGAATAGTTTTTTTAAAATATTTTTTAAAATATATATTTTTTTAAATTCATTTCCACTAATATATGGACAACTAAAAACTTCATGAAATTCATCTTAATCTTTTATACGATATATTTTGTAGTTTACAGGTTACAAGCGATTAAGTAAAAAGAACGCTTTGGATAGAAAGGGTGGTTTCTCTGTTAAAGTCTAAAAGTAGCACCAACTAAATAAGACAAAATTCTTACGTTGGTCCCATAAACAATTGAACAAAGTTCCAAAAAAATATCGGCGTGTATCACTTCGCGACCATCCCTTGTTAGTAAAATTCTATTAACTTATTATTCGTTTCTAGATGTCCGCATTATAATTATATCCTTGGCTCACTCTCGGAACATGCAAATATCAGTAGTTAATAGAAAAATTCTAAAACCATCACGGACTTATCAGAGTTCACCCCGTATTAAAGAATCCGGTCAAATAGACTCTTAATGGGATTTTCATGATCGTACCAACGCTCGACATGTTCACCATGCATACATTTTACGTACACCCACGAGCAAACTCGGCTTCCACTAGGGGAAAAAGTGACGTAGGAGAAGGATCTTCTACCACTTGGTAAATTTATTTCAAGTACTGAAATAAATGTTAAAATGCATGTTAATTTGGCATAAATTTCAGACACTATCGAATTCAAATGGTAGAAGGCCCTTTCCCTACGCCACTTTTCCCCCCGTGGAAACCGAGCTTGCTCGTGAGGGTACACGTACCTGATTCAGTTTCGCTAGCTTCCTCGTGTACTCGATAGCGCAGGCCTCCGAGTGACTTCTCGTTAAGCTGCCGTCAAACTCAAGCTCGATATTCTCGCCACAATCGAGGCTGGAACTCCGCACCGCTTTCTCCAGTTCCGCTAACTTTTGTCTCTCGTTCAATATCTTGAGCTTCTTGACGAACGGTAAACCACAATATTCCGGCGATAAATCGTCAACCGACGCGTACATCTTGGTCTGTTGTCTGAGATGCACGAGGGTGTGCTTTAGCTGTAATCTGCTTATCTGCGGGCTTCTCTGCGGCGAGATCTCTTTATTCGTTAACGATGCATCTTTAAGCATCGCCCATGGTTTCTTCGCGCTCGATACGTTCTCCGTGCTTGGGGTTACCGGTGGTTTCGTCGTCTGATCAACGGAGCACTGCGTCGACAATTGTTTTTGCGGTTGCTTCGAAGATGGCATAGGGGACTGTTCCCGTTTCTCTTCTGGGATAGCGTTCTTTGGTAGTAATGGCTCTTTCGTGGGCGCTTCTTTATCAGCCTGTGCCTCTTGTTCGTTTTTCGCTTTTAACAATAATATTCGCTGGAGAAACGGTAAATTTGGATTGGTCGGATTCTGAACGTCGGCGGGCGGTAGCTGTTGCTGTTCCGGCGATTGCACCTGAGTCTCCATCAAGGTCCGTCGTTCTTCGCGTTCCTCTTTCTCCTTGAGCAATCTCAACCTCGCGAGCAACGGCAGACCAGCCCCGAGTGGCGACACAGGTGGTTCCTGGACGTTCGAAGCGGACGCCTCTTGACAGTCGTCGATCTTTTGTTGTCTCTTAAGTGTCGGCGCTTTCGGCGCCAACGGCTGCAGCTCGAGGCTCTCCTCCGGTCTAGCGTTTCGTCTGCTTTTCCTCAAGACATTTTTCAGACCCTTCACGTCGCTCTTCAGCTTGTCGACGATTCTCTTACCGGTGCTGTTGTCCGAAGAATCGTGACCCGGCGAGGTGGGATGTCGCGACGCTCTCGCGACCTTTTGCGCCTCCATCAGCCGTTTTCTGCCGAGATTCTGTAATATCTCTTGTGCTTCTGGGTAATCCTTCATTGCTGCAAGCACGTCTTCCCGGGATAGGCTGAACAGCTCGGAGTAACCGACCGACCGAACGTCGGCTGTGCGTCTGCAATAGCAAGATTTTTTTCTTGGCTGTTAATTTGTCCGAGATAGAGAATTTCTTTTCGAAATTATACCGGGAAATTTCAATTATCATGTTAAGTGTTTAATGTTGGTTTTATATTTAATATATGTATATTATACTATGTATACATATCTTACTGTACACAAAACATTTGAAAAATATAGGTTTCCTTTAAAGGGCTGTATGTTTGTTAAAGAATGAGGTTCGTTTTATTTTAAAGACAAACGATCATACTTTCCGGTAGTATATATCAAAATTGCAAAAAAATATGGTTTTCACTCCGTAGCATTTGACGAACATCAAGGAAAAGTACAGTTTGGCACACTCCTATTTAAGGGCGAATTTTACTCTCTAGACAAAGATTTTGATAAATTTGATTTAAAGAACCAATAACTAGAAAGTTCAAACTTTAAAATGGTTTTTGTTTCATCAACTTGGGACGAATAGTAACAATGTTATGAGAGTTTGAGATTGAGAAAATTTTGAATGAAGATTGAGTAAATTTTGAAATAGTTTCGAACAGCTTTTCTGGTCAAACACCCCACTATGCGCTGTGTAACCTGATTCCCCTCTACCTACCTGCCAAGGATAAACATTCGAAATCGTTTTAGTCACTGTGGATGTTAGTTCACGTAAAGCCATGTTTGAGTTCTGTGTTATGATGGAAAATTGAACGTAATTTAGAAGCAAAAGAATTGTGATAATATTTTTGGTGAAACAGTGTTTAAATTCCAAATCTATCACAAAACTAGAAAACCATATTTATTTAAGAAACCAATTTATAAAGGAACGCATTTTCAGTCAGTTTTTGTAATTTAACGTAATATACCGTTCTCAGTTGTGTACGATGGTGAAAATACTTATTACAAAATTGTTGAGTACTCCATTGTAAACCAAAAGGCCTAAATCCGACAAAGAACTATTGTTCTTATTCCCAAAAAAATAATCACATTATTATATACCATTAACCGTTTAAAAATATAAACAATTGAGTTACAAACGATTCAAGTTGTATAAAGTTTCCGAATACATATTAATGTATTCCGATACAATTTGTCAAAATCGTAATGTCTATTAACCCTTTGCGGACTAACGCCGCATAATATGTATGTATTCTGCGTAAACCACCAATCTGGCCGATGAACTCATATGTATACGTTCGGCGAAAACAACTGATAGAGCCGAAAGACTCGTATACGTGTCCCACATAAATACATCGCTGTTGATAGAATTATAAGATAGAAATTGATAGAACTGAAAGATATATACATATACGCGTTTAAGAAATGACAGTGTCAAACGACTATCGCGACAGCCACCCGGCCTTACGGTATGGTTGGCTTCGAACCATCCCGCCCGCAAAGGGTTAAAGCAAGAAACGAGAAATAGTGACAACCTCATATGTACAATAATGGATAATTATTGGGCTGTCCCATAAGTCCTTGCCGTTTTCAACCAGTTTTATTTTTATTTTGCATTTATGAAAACTTAATTTGTATTGTATGATATAATCACCGTTGTCATTATCAATAACATTTAGCAATCTGCTCGACAAGTTTTGAATGCCTTTCTTCCAGAAAGGTTGGGGCTTGGATGCAAAAAAGTCACCAATATACATACTTTTTGAGGGTGGTATAATTGTAAAAATTCTTGCCCAGCAGATGTCGTTTAAGATCTCGGAATAAGTGAAAGTCCGATGGTGCAATGTCCGGGCTGCACGGTAGATGAGGTACAGTAGACCCTTCTAGCTCCTCGAGTTGCTCACGGCTCACGCGTCAACTTTGTGCAGTGAGGTCGAGCGTTATCATGAAGAAGCTAGACGGCGAGTCGTTTCAGCCGTTTTGTTCGCACGGCAACGTCTAGCTCGCGGAACTGGATCCTGTAAAGGTTGGCGTTGATCGTCTGGTTAAACTTCAGGAATTCCCAGAAGAGCATTCCCTGCGAGTTCCGAAGACCGAGAGCATCAACTTCCAACTGGGGCTGGACTGGCGAGACTTCGCCGCGAGAAAGCCAAAAGGCGTGGCGTGTGTCATTTTCGTAATGTACCCAGCTTTCATCCCCAGTGATAATTTCCTTAAGAAAGTCCTGCCGATGCTGGCGGAGCAACAAACTTTGGCAAATGCTGACACGAGCGGCCCGCTTATGATCGGTGAACGCGTGAGGTGTCCATTGCGACATTATTTTGCGGTGGCCCATCGAGTTAAGGTGGTTGTCGATGGTTGTATGGGATTACCGAAGAGCATTCTCCAAATCTTGCGCGCTGGTATCTGAGTGCAGCTCGAGTTCGCCGCGTAGATCGTCTTCGTTGAAGGTAGTTGGCCGGCCAAAACGGGGTTGGTTTTCACACCTTAACCCTCCGAGCACGGAAACATGTTCACCGGTCCCTATGTCATTTCTGACCCCATACCGATATTCTACTACTATACAGCGACGGCGAGGCTCGAGCTCGAGGCCCTCACCGACACTGTACTAACCCAGTGCCAGTATGGCTCGAGCTCGAGCCACCGTCACCATGTATACAATGTAATGAATAGCTGGTTCCACATTACATTTGGATTTTCGTGATTCTTATTACACTAACTAGAATAAAAATCTCGTGAATTATAAAATAAATTATATTTATTAGTCAATACTTCTGTAGCGTCTTGGCCCGGTCGTTCGAATTAAACAAACATCGGTCGCTATGCGATTTACACAACAGCTCCGTCACTGCGTGCGTGTCGCTCTCGAGACCGTGTGTCCCCACTCCTGACTCTGTCACTGTATGCATGTCGCTCTCGCGAACAGGTGACCCAGGGACCGTGCTCGAAGGGTTAATATCGCCCTCATCAACAAGCGCTTATACAAGAAGCGTACCGCCCGATAGCTACTAGTGTACCTGGTCCGAATGTAGCGTTAATCTTTTTAGCCGTCTCCGTCGAAAAGGTGCTAAGCTGGTATTCATACAACATAATAGCTCACAGTTGAGGTTGCTTCATTTTTGTTCTCTATTAATCTCCCTGTTACGCCCGCGCCAATTTATACCCGTTACGCAAAAGGTTCGCGCACATACTCGCACATTCTGGAAACTTCTCGGGCCTGCTTCGATTTAAAGACGAAAACGTTCGAAAACCAAAGAACCTGGCAAGGACTTATGGGACTGCCTAATATTTGAAGTCAGTATAAATAAAGAAATAACTTATTCTCTATATGCGATAAATATAAAAACAGAAGTTCCTTATTTTACATACATATAACTGACGAATTGTCCATTTCATACATACAGACTTTATATTGCAGTTCCGTGTTTCAAATTAACGATAACTACCGCATGTTAGTTGAAAAAGAAAACGTTGCAAAGTTTTATTTTTTTAGATTATTGCATTTTCATCGCGGTGAACGTTACCATTATACGTTTGCATCACTGGAGCTGGAAACCATGTATCAAATGAAACAGTTACGAAACTTGTTCGCAATACGTTCACAAAACTTTCCATCCGATCATTCACCGGAAAACAAAATAATGAGGTGGCATAACAAATTTTTCGAAACTTTTCCCATTTATCACCACCTAGCCGTACATAGTACGTATACATATGTACTCACTTTGCATACTACATATCGTACACGATAGTTCGTACCTAAATTTCATTCTGAATATTTCAGGGTGCAAAGACGTTAGGGTCTAGTGTTAGGCTATAATGCTTATACTGCGAATGCTTTTTATATATTTTTATATGTTTTTATGTATTTTATTTTATTTATTTGTATGTCTATATGTTAACTGAAAATCAATACTTCATTTTGTACAGATAAATTTTATTTAAAACTTTATGAGCGAATACCAAGAGGTTGGGAGGGGGGTATCGATTCAATCATTTTTATGCACGGGTTATTACGTTATTATTCATTGTATACAAATTAATAAGAATATCAACGATTCTGTTATGTAGTTACAAAACTGGTGTATTTAAATTTAAGGGAGGATTGTCCAATGCGTATGTCATCAATAAATAAGAAACAAAAATTCAAGTATAAATAAATAAGAAATTTACTGCAAAATTCAGTTACATCTTGGTAAGATGTTTTATTATTATTATCATTTGACAGCTTTACGTGTTACAAATATTTAAACAATAATACGTGATTGTTGTTAATTTTCAATCAATTTTTGTGATTGACAACAATCTATAAATACTTTTTTATAACATTTACACAATAGATTTTTATACAACAGTTTACTTTCACTATTTCAATGATATGAATTAAATAGTTATCTAATATTAATTCGGTAACTGTTTAATTTTTTAGTTAAAGTGTTCAATGATTTGTGGATCGTAACCTACCTTCAATTTGAACGAGTTATTAATACTGAAGCGAGCCTGAGTTTGAAACTTGGTTCATTATTGCTCAAACAAATCGATTTCATGTGCAAAAAGTTAAATTGTAAGAATACACGGTGTGTAATATTTTATTGATAAAAGAATGTAAATAACAAATTACTTACTTATTTAATCCGTCCAAATTGAGTATACCAATCTCCCCGAAGAAGTCGCCAGCTTTCATAGTAGTCAGAACTCTGCCCGTTTCGCTGATCACCTCCAAGATTCCATCCGCTATTATAAACATTTCCCTGGCTACTTCGCCCTTCCGACATATTGAATCGCCAGGTGTGAATATATAAGCCTTCATTTTTAAGACGAGGTCATGTAGAAACTCGGGTTGACATTCCTGAAAACAGAAAAAATACAGATTTCAAATTAATCTCTTTGGTTTCGATTTTATCTTAAGAAATTCTTCATACGGTTGCGATTTACTTTTTTTCTCCATGTCCTCATTCGACGCGTTGAAACATATTTATGAGCATATGTTTACATAGTATTCCTTATTATTTAAAAAAAAAGTTTATTTATGGATTGCAGTAGTAGAATTCAGTGGGAAATGTGGAAATTGTATATTATGATTGTTAAATAAAAGTCTATAAAACTACTTCTACAAGTCTTATAAAATTGAAAAAGGAATGAAATACATTTCTGTTATTCTCCTTTTTATATGTATAAAAGCTTAGATGGGACAATTAGACTATCCAGGAAGAACAAATCCATGTTGTAATAATGACTGCAGAAAATTTCATATAAAAAATGTTCAAATACTCCATTCCCTAATGAAGGTAATTAATTCGTTCAATGAATTAAAAAAATAAATGTACGCAATAGTTGTTTCAGATTTATAAAATTTAATAAATGTTTCAAGGAGACTTCTAGTTAGTATACAAAATGAGTTATAATTCTGCATTAACTATTATAACCCAAACTGAAAAATAACTCTCATGAATACATTTATTTCTCATTTCAACTATTTCCCTCCATTGATGTGAATATTACCAACGTGATAGAATTTTTTTTTTTGACACTTAGTCGTGGAATGGCAGACAGGCTAACAATACATTTTTTATTCATTTCCTGTGGAAAATGCGCCTATAGCTGTAACTTTTTCGCTCCGTCATCACATATGTCTCTGAATTTTGTAAAACTCTTTTCAGTCCGGAAAAGTCAAACGCTTCTACCTGGCATGTGCACTAGGGTGGAGAAAACTATATCGGCAGAATTTTTTTCTATTATTCATGACATTTGACAGTGGACGAAAGTTGTCTTTTGCAGTAGTAGGTATTTCAGCTGTCAAAATCTGAACTTGGTGAACAAATTTTGTAAAGTGCCGTAAGCCAAATAAAAATCACAATTTTTACTGCTTTTATAAATTTGTAGTGATTTTTTCAGTAATTTATTTTTTGATTTCACCATAATTTTGAACGAACCAGATTTGGGTGTAGACAAATGGAAACTATCATTCCACACTATTTCTTTATTTCCTCATTTATACATATTGTGAACAACATTATCGTACGTATTTTTGACCAAAAATTTAAATTTTCTCCGTAGTTTAATTTAATTTTAAAAGGAATCAATTTTCAACCTTAATACTACAAAAAAATCAACAGATGCAAAATTTTGAAATGCATGTTCAAAAAACAAAAGACTGAAATTTGAAAGTTCATGCGGCATCTCAACAATTTTTTTACAGAAACTAGCTTTTGCAGACTTAATCGGGAAAATCAAAGCAATATTTGTACAATATTTTGAGTATTAGAGAAGGAAAAATTTTTATTTTTTCGTTCTACCCAAATGTATAGGTCGTCTTGCTATTGAAAGCATTTCACGAGCAACAAATTAATGGGGGTTTTCAAAATTGGGTTCCATTTATTTTATGCACAATGTGCGCTTTTGGTTTTGAAACGCGCTAAATATATAAACAGTTAAACATATAGTCTGTTTTATTTTAAATATAGTTTAGTTTTTTTAGCTTTTTAAGCAAATCATTGTATTATTGCGAACAATGTAAATAATACACAAGAGAATGCCTATAAATAATAGGAATCATTTAAACAATTAAAATGTTATTATTAAAATAAATATTACTACTTATGTATTCACCAATTTCGTTAAAACTGCAAATAATACATTATAATAGAAACCACAAACAGTAAAAATAATAAATAAGAAAAATAACAAATAATATAACAATTTTTTTGAAAATAAATATTAATGTGAAATTTCTTTTAAATAATGTCCAACACTCGTTTAACCCCAGGAACCACTTTAAAGTCTCCGAAGTCGTCCAACGAGTCCCTCAGTAGTTCTCTACCTCACGGTTCGCTACTTCAACATTTTCCTCTTTCGGGACACAAATATTTACATAATATTGAGGAAGATCTTCAAATGTATTAAAAGTAATACATCAAAGTTTGAACATTATTCTCTTTCACCTCGTACAGGTATGCCTCATGAATACAAGATATCAGTAATTAATACTAGAAACTAGAACTACCGATAATAAACGTACATCTCTGTCTATCGGATCGGTAAACATGACAAACTTTTGAAAATATACAGATTTATAAATTAACTAATTTCTTCACTTTCGTATTGCAATAAAAGTTGTGAAAGATCTGAGAAAATGCATTGTTGTAACACTTCGATACATTATTATAAGAACTAATCATGCTGACTGCTTTGGTAGATCTAGTGTTAACTTCCGCGCAACCTAATAATGCGTATCTTCTTTATTGCTGCGAAGAAACATTTACTTTACTCGAATGACGATAGATTCCACGTAATACATAGAGTGAATTCAAGTATATTAACCGGTGTCATCGCGTACGCAAAGTGACTGAAATTAGTAACCCTCTTATTGATTCCTTCACGCCGACCTTGTGGCTTCTATCCTCGTGAGCAATATTGAGAGGGAGGATGCATCCAGTGCATATCAACAGATGCCTCTCATCGTCAAAGGTATACAAAGGCATACGCAACCACATTTGCTATTAATATAAATAAATAGTTGAAAGCAGGACATCCTGTTGAGGAGTAATTATTTTATTTATGTATGTTTTTATGACTATGTATTTTATTTTATTTTGTTAAGAAGTGTGTCTAGTAAGTTTTTGTCTTATGTACAACCGTTGAAATTACTCGGGACTGTAGCAGTAGGTTCTCTTTTGTCCAAGTGTGTACTGCGCCATGCGGTGCGTCCAGTTGTACCTTGTATTATTAGAACTGTAGTCAGTGCAATGTTCTCTATATGTATAGTGTTTATTATTGTTCAAATATATACACTATTTTACTAATATTGGAACTGATAATGTTGGATATTTTCTTCTGGAATAAATATAACAAAACAACACATCCGTTTTTCGTTTCTTTCAAACTTTCAAGCATACTTGTGTTTGGTATTTTCCCTCTGCCAGCCATTACCTACTTGAACGATTATACTCGTAATGTTGATTAAATATTTTTCACCCCTCTCGGTACTATAAACTCCTAACATCTTAGACCTTTTTAAATTTGTAGTAAATGAATCTTTTTATTAGACTGTGAGGGTTTACTGAAATTCAAATATTTATGTAGTTATTTATAGAAAACAAAATTAAATAGACTGAACTGTCCAGTGAATGAACATCCCCCAATGAATAAACATTATATTGAAAAACGAGTAAATGTCGTTATTAAAATAAACACATGATTAAATATTGATTTTATTCAATCTGTATTTTGTCTTTTTAATCGAATTAAATACATTTTTCCAATTTTTCAAACTGAATCCTAATTATCATGTTCCAAATGTTTATTAATATTGTTATCATATAAAATTTGACTTTAATAATTACAAAATCTCTTAAGTGTTCATTCATTGGTGCGTGTACACCCTAGACTCTAGAATTATATTTATCATATTAAAGATTCTATTAGGTTGCAAATAATATGAAAACTTCATTACAACGTATTCAACCCTTTAATCCACTGATTACCAAAACAATCCTGGATGCGATAAATACATAAAATTCGCTGTTTACTTCTTATTATTTACGTCACAAATTTTTGGCAACGTTCAATAATTTGTACAATCGTAAATTCTCGTTCTCTGTGTAAATAAATAAAATTTTCCGAAGACATGTAATTTATCTCTACCCAATTTCTTTTAGTAATTGCCATTCGCGCCAGTTTTCGTGCCTGGAATGATAATAAATCTTAGGGCGCGTTTTAAAATGAATTTCTTCTTTTCTTTCGATGCCTTTCGTTTCTCGCTTCTGCTGATAACGGCGCGGGATCGCCGTCTGGATAATGGAAATTCTTCGGATATTATTTTCACGATGATATCTGATATTCTCTTTCCTCCGGGCGAAAGATCCTCTCTCCAATCTTCCGTTCGAGATTCTTTTCGTGTCATCCGCGGTTGCCCCGACCGCGGCGGTCGTCTCCTGCCTACCAGGGGGCACGCTTTCTCACGCTCGTAATAAACGGGGCACGAGTTTTGCAGCGGACGTACCTACTCGAACATCTGAAAAAAATTGTGGTCCACGACGATCTTCGAACATCAGTTATCCTCGATGTCAGCTGTTCTCTGAATTGAACGAGGACCAATCTTATATCGTTTTTCTTACACGTTCAACTTCGTTGAAACGTGTCGAGTGCTTCTAGTGCTCTTGGACTCATTCAGTGACTAGTGAACACATTATCAACCGGATGCTATTTAACAAGTTTACTAGATCCAACTATCAACAGCCAAAGAACTATTATGAAATATTTCAATCACAGTAACAAATTACATTCATAAAAAATAGCAAGAATTCTAATAAAATAGGGTATCAATTTCTTTTTAACCCTGATCTAAGGGAAAATTAACATGCTTTTTATCTATAAGCACTGAAATTCAAAAGGCTACTAATAGGTCAGTAAAGTGTTAAAATGGACAACAAACAGAGTTGGATTTATATCATTTCAAGTAATAATTAAATATCTTTAGGTAAATAATTTTAAGAAAACGAAGAAAATAGATATTTGTTGTTTAACCCAATCTAAATAATTTATTTATAACAATACAGTTACTTACACATGTAGCTCTAATTATTACTTGCCACTTCTTATGCACTACTTGTAAAATAACAAGTTTTTTAATAAATAGAGTGAATAATGATACATTAAAAATACTGAAGAGTAATAATTAAAGAATAAATTTATTATTATTCATTTAATATGGAACTTAATATACAACCTATAGGAATAAACAAATCTGTACTTCGTTTCAGTTCCTGTGAATTAATCTAGCGACCAATTTTGCATAATTAGTCTGGTAACCGTATTTAACCTTTATTCTGTTCAAATGACAATATCTCTCTAAAAGAATTATTCAGAGAACTCGTAGATATTCGAATAATTTTATGAACTCGATCTATGCAATAAAATATCAAATGTCCAGTTGAATTAAATACAACAGTACTAGATACTTAGCTGTTATTGTCAAACTAAAAAGTAAAGTGAGTATCCTCGATTTAAAAAAGATAAATACAAATCACAAAATTAAATTTTACAAGATTTACAGTAATTTAATATGCACATTTAAAGTATAATGTCCATAAATTTACTATATTCTTTACTATATTACGTGGATAAATTTTCAAAAAGCAACCGCATCTGATAACCCAGATCTTGATATACATATGTTATCAAGATCATCTTCACAAGTAACCTTCAAAAGGTATATGTAAACCGCGGATTATTGGTTATTAAACAGTTATGAACAACAGAAACACTTAAACTTCCTCTAACTAATTCCGATCAGTATAATGCTTCAAAATTGATGAAAGACAGTTTAAGAAGAAAATAATTCGGAGTTGGTTGGAGACAGTTCAAGAAAAATGGTATCGTTATTATCACCTCGGATTTTTGGCGGAATCCAACAATGATGTACGCAAGTATGTATACTACCAGTTTGTTTTTTAACTAGCTCTAACTAACTCAGACCTGTATAATGCTTTGAACAGCACTTTTTTTGCTTTTTACCTAGCTCTAACCAACTCAGATCAGTATAATGCTTTGAACAACTATTTTTTAAACATACTACGGTACCTACAAAAGTGCAGATTTTAGGAAAATTGCGGTACGTTTTTCAATCTATCCTTGTTAATAACTTTTTAATAACCAATGATCGGCGATTTAAACCTTTTAAAGGTTACTCGAAACGGTAATCTTCATAACACATATTAAAGTCAGGGTCATCGGGGGTGGGTGCTTTTCTGAAGTACAACCCATTACGTTTATAATACACATAGTATAATAGATCATTTTAACTACGGCTAATTATATACATCATCTATTTTGAAAGTCGCAAAAACGTAATTTTTACTAAATTTACAGTTTGGTTAATTTTATTTTCTTCTCTTCTTCCCGTAGTTCTTTGGTTTCATTTTTTTTTAACATTCCGCTTTCTGATATCGTTACCATTATGAAATTCGAGTATATGATTACAAAATAATTTTAAAAAGGAAAACATCCGTGTATTTAAGTTATACATAGCTTTATGGTAATTTTGTAGTTACTTAAGTTAAACCATAAAGGAAGTTGCGCGTATGATATCTTAACTCGGGGAGACTAAGCCCTAGAAAATGGAATTAATCAGAAACGAAAGTGGGTTCATACGATATGCATGAGCGTACCTACAAAAATGCATTTGCCAGCGGAGACCATGAAAAAGTACGTTCCTTGCGTTTCTAGAAAAGCTATAACACGTATAAACTGGTTTTCCGAATAAAACAAGTTGCTGCAATCGGTCGAGAGTAGATACTCAGGCTATTAAATAATATTTCATACTTTTTCAAGCATGTGATTCACGTATTACAGAATTTCTTGATTTTTTGTTACAGTTCTATTGACATTTACGTTTACTTTTAATACCTACAGAATGGTTTTCTAAAAATTAAAAATTACTAATAATGGTTTTTATGGAAGTAATGGAATCTTTGGAATTCCTTGAACCTATCTTTTAGTCAATTAGTCAATTATTCAATACCTTATCAAGGTAACATCCCCTATGATCTATATTAATATATTTGGAAATGCTGCTGTTTCGAGAAAAAAAGATTTGAATGATTTTATTTTATATAAATTTTTATATTCTATATAGAACGCGCGTATGTCAAGGTTAATTTATTGATATTAAATAAATAACTCAGAGAAAAAGATGAGCATATTTATATATGGCACCTTTCCTGTAACAAACGTTTCTTTTACAATATAAAGTAATGAAATGATAATAAGGTACTATCAAGAAAACCTGTAACTTTATTATAAAATCATAAGAAAATCAATCTTCTTTTCTGTTCAACGGGAAAATAGCTTAATATTCAAATTGGTAATTGAAAGTATTCGCAATTAATTACTGTTTCATATCGAAATCTAGTATTGCATATGGAACAGAGGGTTCATTTGTACTTCCTGTGTTAGATAGGAACTTGTGATACGCTACGAAATTGAGAAGCAAACTAGAGAGTAGATATTGTATTTACGTCCGAAGTTAATTGAATCAGCGGCTGGTACGAGACGATTGAATCCGTGATCTGTCATTGCCCAAGGCTGAATAGATTTCATGTTAAATCGATTTCGCAGTTTGGCTAGTTTATTCTAAAAGTCAAAGGTCACAGGACGACAGTTCTACACCATTTGATTTTCTAATTAATTTTAGCAGTGTCTGTCCTATGAACTGTCTTCTTCTATCAATTTAGTAAGGTCTCCTCTGGTCTTTGATCTTCGTTCATATGCAGTTGTGTTTATTTGTTTTTAAATATTGATATTCCACGAGTTATAAGCTTCCGTCGAAAGTCAATATTGGTTTCACACAAACTTATTTACAATAAATTACTGACGAAAACGTGTTAAAAGTGACGTATAAAAAATTCCAATAAACAAATCTAGTATATTCCATGCATAATAAATTAAAACTTTTTCCAAAAAATAAATTGTGTACAATTTCTGTGTTCTACACATCCTAGTTTAAAATATATTCACCTACGTTTGTTCTGATATAAATTGTAATTCTTAAATCTGACTAACGTTAAATAATAAAATTGATAAAATCCGTCGTACGTGGAAAGTGGGCAGATACTTTTGTGAATAATTGTAGCTCATATATACACAATAGGATTCATCAAAACAAGATATAGTTGCACAGAATTATCAGCAAATTCTTAAATGTATCTGCAAACTTTTCTGTCATGAATTCTGTGACAATGAGATTATTTGAAAGATACTGCAATTTTACTAAAATAATCGTAGTATTCCTTCCCGTTTTGTTAACACATTGCTAGCGGTATACTGTCTAATTTTAATGTAATGCAGCCTTAATACCTACTCACATTATCGGAAATTATATAATAAATACATGAATATATTCGAAACCGTGTAAAAAATTCATTAAACCGGTCCAAACATCAGTTCCATGCTGCAGGTTCTATATTGACCCCTGGGGGCATCCGCGTTATACTAACATATGTGTATTTTATTAAAAATTTATGAGTACACTTCATGATAATACCAGTACATATAGTGATATATGTGTCGGTGATTGTAAAAATAGTGTAAGTTAAAAAACGAAAAAAAAATAGAGCTTTTTCTTATTTTATTTTACATCTATTTACATTTTAATATTATGAAAAAATTTTCGAAACAATAAATATATGATTTATACCACTTTCTTCATCACTGGTACAAATTTCAGCGCTATATTCAACAGATTTCAACAGACAACCATTCCATGTACGACTGTCCATTCATTTCCGAATAAAAATATCTCATACGTTAACGCATAAGGTGCAGAAGACGTGAAAATTTGCTGTTTCTCGCCGTCAACGCTTCAAAGAACACAGATGCAGTTTCACGGCTCCTGTTAATAATGTGCTAAAAAAAGTACTCCAGTGATTTAATATTCCTTTATTCCTATTAATCTTTTAATTCCCACTGCAAGTATATATGACTACATACATATTTTAAATTACAAAATAAAGTATTATGGTCTGTTTTTCTAAATAAATGCAACAGCTTGCCGTGAACACGCACACTGTATATGATTGGCTGTAGCAGAGTCGTCTATCATTTGCGAAAGTTTCGCTTGAGCCATAGCATTTACCGTGACAAATCAAATTCCTTTTTCATCTATATTACTTGTCAAGATGTTTAACCAAATAGGTCTTGTACCTACAGTTCAAAGGGCGGATTTTGTACTCTAAACATTATCATCAGTAGAAGCACATCCATATCAGCAGAGAAGTAATACCTACATGTGTAAGATTTTTCGATCTTTATTTGTTTGCCAAGTTGGAACAAAATCGAAGACTATCAATTAAATGAGCCGATCACATGCCAGAGCGACTAACTCCACTTTTTTAATTTTGTTAAATTTTAGTGTCAAAACGCTTGATTGGTGCTTAACATTTTACATTTGAAATCAATTTTTTTTTGTCATTTTTTAGAAGTTAATCACTCTGGCAAATAAACAGCTCAAATGATGTTTCTTGTTAGTTAGGTCTATTTGTAAAAGTATAACAAACCTACTGCACCCCGATCCTCCTAAAAAAATAACAGGAACGCAAGAGCCTGTATTATCATCACTGAAGGTGCAGAAACATTAACACTTTTTTATGAAGTATACAAATGACATTTCCTGTAAATCGTTACTATGAGTTCGCGCAGAGAAAACTGCGATCAAATTTGCGCGACGACGTGTGAAATAGAAGATAAAAATTCAATTTCATCGTAAATATATTTTTTTCAGTATTCTGTGTTTCATGGTACTAGGTGTAACTGAGATGAATAATTAGATGAAGTTGACACACATATAATCATGAAAGAAACATGCCGAAATTGCATAGTCGGAAAAAACGAACAACTTTCATAAAAGGCCATTTATTATTTGGTTTGCTCCTCGACTACATAAAAGGAACTGACCGGGCTATAACTTCACGTTGGTATAAAACTGTTAATCATTTTTATTCTAAAAATGTGATTAAATGTAGCCTACTCGAAGACAAACTGACATTTTGTATGCAGACATCTACTATTTAGTAGATAATATTAAATAGAATTCAATATACACACTAGGTCGTTGCACGTGAAATAAGCGATTTTACTAATACGTATATTTGACGTAACTCTTATAAAGTTTTTAATGTGGCTCCTTTCTTTATTGCAAAATTGCACAGTGTACTATACTCGTTTCAAGGTACCATCTAACATTAATATGAATTCAATTATGTTAGAAACTGAAGTTAACTAAGCTAGAGAAGCAATCGGAGTTAAAGTCATTCAGACATTTAAGCCAAATACATAAATAAACTTTATAAAGATGCATACCAGTTTCAGCTAAAAAATACTATTTAGCGATGACAACATTAGATGGGAAGAAGGCAGCTGAAAGTGTCTGTGTAGAGTCATCTACAAATTTATTATAATAATTATGTAATGAATATAACAGAAATGTAACACTTGTTCTTTAATGAAAAACGTGTATAGAATCTATTTAATCTATCTTTGTTTAATAAAATTCGCAAAACGTTAAATATAATATCAAGTAACAACAATAGAACGATCATTCCATGTGCAATAATGTAATAGAATTTAATAGCAATACAAATAACGTCCGAATTCTTATTAAAAAATGTCTTACAGTTGTTCACTTCCTTTCATTTATAATTAAATATGAATTGATCCATCGTGTGATCGGCTGATCATCTGGAAGTTACATAACTACAGGCGTCACGAAGAGGACCCATTACATGGCTAGATGCCCCGGAGTCGTGAGGGAAGTCATGCTCTAATACACTGAATTGAACTGGAATTACCACTAAGGTGATCGATAAGGCCTCCGGATTGAGTGTACCTCGGTACCGATCTTATCCAGACCGAAGTGTCATCTCGGTCACATAAATGTGTTAGAACGACAAGTATCGAGAGAAATTAGTTTCTTAATCACAATTGGTCCGTGCGTAGGATATCCGGTATAGACTATTGTTCGATTGGAATTTAATTGTAACCGAATACATATTTAAGTTTTCGGTGAATAGGTAAAATAAATAAAAATACTTTAAATTGAAAATTCTTAAATAGCTCTGATAGGTGTATTGTACAGTGTAGTTATAAAAAAATGATATGTCGATTTACGGCTTTATCTTACAATTGGACAATTAAAACTTAAACAATCAAATCAGAATATAGTACATATAATGCAGAATGTATAATAAATTAAAAGTCAACATAACATGTCCTTTAATAATACCTTTATGAAAAATAGCTGTGACCTAGAAATATGGAAATTTTTAACCTTATATATATAGATATAATTGGGTTATTTCAAGCCAAATCGACTTCTCTCGAATTTTTAAGACTACTTTTACTGAATTTATACAAATATTATGAGGTTATAAATACATTGTAACATCGTATACGTAAGTAGTATTTAAGTTTCCTTTTATTGAATTTATAAAAATATTATTATTAATACATTTTACAAGCGCATATATAAGTAGTATTTACGGCAACTGTTATTATATTTATACAAATATTATTGTGATTTGTAAATTTTCCTACGATTTGTTCAACAAAAACAGTTAAATGGTATACACATATACATATGTATATGTGCATATACGTTTTATATTAATTAAATCACTATCTCGATCCCCATTTCTAACTTCATTTTGTCAAAAAAATAACAAAAAGCAACAAATAGTAATAGGTTCCGATGCGATTTTGAAACTTTTATAAAAAAAAGCGTGGACTAACTGCAAAATTGAGAAATTTGAATTTGTATGGTAGCTACCTTGTGGCAATCGGCGGAAGTAATTCTGGTGGTGACTTCCGGGATTAGATTAAGCAGTTTAAGATATAGTTCCACTTTCCGCCACCAGATGGCGACCATAAAAATGCAAATTACTCCATTTTACAGTTTACTCGTGGTTTTTGAGATTCAAATTTCTCGAGAAATTTAACTTTATATTTATTTTTAATAAGATTTTAACTAAACTTTTTATAGAACATATGGGATAGAGGTAGTGCTAGGCTTACATAACAGACAACGAATATACCATTTAACTGTTGTTTAATGAAAAATCATAAGAAATATTACAATTTACACTAGTATTTGTATTTAATAATAGTTGCCTTAAATGCGACATGTACATACAATTTTACAATATATTTATAACAATATTTGTATAAATTCAGTAAAAGTGGGCTTAAATATTGTTGCGTGGGTGCGGCATCATCTCCAATAATAACAAGAAAGCAGGATTTATAAAATGAATAATTATTTATTCTAGAGAAGGAGTACTTATTTTTGTCACGTCATTCTCTTTCAAAGGTCCAACCGTGACTCTACATTATCTATGTTGGGCGCCGTTACTAAAACGACGCCGTCAACCGAATTTCTCCCGCATTAACATTTCACAATACGTGTTATCTATCGGGTAATACGTAATATGTAATATTATGTAGATAACATACGGGGTGTCTCAACTAACTTGATCACTCACCTCGAATAATTACGTAACGGTATATTTTGTGGGTAAAGGCATTTCAGAGATTTCAAGGTCACCTTGATTTTTTTTAACGGGATGACCTGTTTCTTGTACCATAGATCGATAGTGTATCGAATTCTGAGTAAAAATGTGTCGACCTTCATACGTATAGCCTAAAGCTAATAGTTAATGAGATATTTACAAAATACTCACTGTAGAGATAGCACATTTTTACTCAAAATTCGACATACTATCGATCTGTGGTACAAAACATAGATCATTCCGTTAAAAAAAATCAAGGTGACCTTGAAATCTCTGAAATGCCTTCACCCACAAAAAGTACAGACTTTATAAGATGTGCCCCTTAATGCCATTTAAGTTCCATGTCTTAGAATTTTCATAAAGTGTATCGTTAAGTCATTATTCGAGGTGATTAATCAAGTTAGCTGAGACACCCTGTATATGTATATTATACATATACGGGGTGAACAACGAATCGTGATCAGTAAATATCGTTAGATGTTTTCTAATGTACAGAACGAAATGTTTACAAACAGTAGACAAGATCTCAACATCGGAACGCGTACAATGGAGTAGTATACGATACTCTTTGTAATATTACAGTTCGAATATTTCTTTAATCTTTTCTCGACCCAGATGAAAGAAAAAGTAACACATGTTATGTTATGATACTTACCGAATTCGTCTTGAAATCCTCTAACAGATAGGCGTAAACAAATTATAGTGTATTTGCAAAAAATTGAAGGTGACCTTGAAAAATCATGAAAAAAAACAGTTGACAACAAATTTGCTACAATCACGTTGAAGCTCTCTTGAAAACATGCTATACCTGATAAAAACATTTTCGATCGGACTGCTAATAACAGAGTAATATCTACTGATCATGATTCGTGGTTCACCCTATATAACAGTGTTATTTATCCATCGCAAGTAATTCCCTCTTCTGTAACTTATGAATCATCCGTAGGATCTTCAAAGATTTATAATATTTTCGTAAGGTTGTCATCGAATTTCCATTTCTGGCGGCATACGATAGACGTGTGTAATAAATTGCAGTATTCCTCTGTCGAATTCAATTTGTGTGTAGGCGGTAGAATGCAGGGGCACCTATGTTTGTTGTTTCTGAAAATTATATGAATTTGGAGAGGAAGAATCGTCGACGGCTCCGGTCGCTAAAAATGAACTCGAAATGAACTTGAAAATTTCCGTTTTTTTATACAATCGATATTTTCGAACATGTGACACGAAGTACCATAAGATGTTACACCTATTCTACACTCATCTGTGGACATAGATCAGGGCTATGCGTGCCGAATTATCAGGCGTGTCGGAATATTGGGTTTAACTGTACTTACGTCAATATACAGCAACTAGTATCTTTTCAAAACACAGTTTTCTTCAAAGAAAATTGTGAACGTAAATCGTTTAATTCAATCTTTGAAAACCAGTTTATGGAAAAAATTCTAAATGGTGTACCATATAATACACGTTCAGCTATGTACTATCTGTATCGATCGTCTGAACGAGTTATGAGTATAACAGAGTAAAGTAAAAGATATGTTCCCGTCGAGCAGAAATATCGTTCTAATTTCCTCTAGTTCGCTCTCCCTGTGAATGAATGAACTATTATAACATCGGAACGATTACTGATGTATCTTTCATCAAAGGACATGAAAGCCCAATTTTTAAACTCCTGATTCGTCTCAATCGGTTTTCCTTTGAATTTTCCACGTGGAAGATAGTGTTCGCTTCGTATTCCTTCTTTCTACAGGACCTTACACTTAAGCACTGAATTAACTGTTAGGTATTGTTTAAACAAGTATTTGTATGATGATTATACTGCATTTAAATTGCAGAGATTATAAGCGAAGATTAGCTGTAGGGATAATGTCGTTTTTTAAAATAATTATGAATATAGCTAATAGATATTGTGTTAAATTAAAGGAATCACTATTTTTACAAGAAATTTCTTGTCATTCGCGCGGCGCGGCGTGTAAAGTAGCGAGGTATTATACATATGAGTAATGCGGATTTTACAGTATTTAAACGTTATTATCTTAAAAATGGATGCGAGTATGAAAAACATATATATAGGAAGAAATTATAGAAAACTTAACGCTCTTTTAATATTATTTGAACAAAATTTCGATAAAACGTACCATTTTTGA
The DNA here is from genome assembly GCF_001272555.1 of Dufourea novaeangliae. Lineage (NCBI taxonomy): Eukaryota > Metazoa > Arthropoda > Insecta > Hymenoptera > Halictidae > Dufourea > Dufourea novaeangliae. The sequence goes on along the minus strand of NW_015374014.1, from coordinate 385,630 downwards.
GAAATTTTTGATAAACTCCAAAAACATCGATAAATTCAAAACTTTAAGGTCTGGTCGGCACCCTTTTCTGTTGTCCGATTGAAACAAACTTTTTCATGCATCATTTTTTGATAAAATAGACCCATACTAGGGGGTAAAAGCAAAAGAAATCAGATCTAAGTCAGCATACTTTATATGATAAAAGCAATGTGTTATTTATCTCGATATCATGTATTTTTAATATCTAATTAGTCTTTGACGAACGGAGCGGATACATTTTCCGTGTTACAATTTCAAGAATGTTTTAATTGGAAATCGATTTGCATCGTTAATCACGTTTTCAATTGAACACAGCGGAAATATAATTACTGTTTGTGCCGGTCAACTTGCACAAAAGCACGTTTGTGTAATGTCCCGTGAATTATATTGCCAAGATGAATGTATCCACGTAATATTATCATTGCTTGTCGTACACAATTACACTTCAAAAATGGAAGAAGAGTTATATACCTTGGAAGAAGAGTTATAGATTTCATATGAAATATTCAGTTAATTGTTCCTATAACATTAAACGAATCGGCAGAGAAGACATTATCGTGATTCAATATTCACAGAACATTATTTTATACATATATTACACATATAATTTATATGTTTATGTAGGTTTTTTTATATACTATTTATATATCGTTTTATAATGAGTTTTTATGTTTGTTCATTAATAATATGTTATGTCAAATACGTTTTTGATTTGCTACGTCCAGGGTGCTTCAAAATAGCACTTTCGTCTTCAATAAAATCGAGGTTAAAAAATCAAGCAAACGTATTTTGTAATCAAACTAGCCATTGTATTCATTATTTGTTATTGTTGCTGTAAAAACCACCCATATTGATAAAGTAAATCGTAGATTCGAAGTATTTGTTAAATATACATATTTCTCTCTTTTATGGTAGCCTGTGATAAGGTAATTCTTGAAATTAAATAATTTAAAATTAATAATAAGTTTGATCATAAAAATGATTCTTATTGCATTTAACAACTTTTTTGCAACGTTTACTCAAACCGTATAACACGTATATCTTTTTTGTAAAATTCAATAGTTTTTATGCATAAAATAATCATTTAAACAATGCACCCTCTGTGAACGAGTTTTTTTCCATAGCTCCCTTCCTCCCCTAATCAGAATTCATGTGACTTTTTTATGTTCCCAAAAACTAAAATCCATGTCGAGGGTTGTCATTTTGGAACTGTGGACAGTATCTAATAGGTTGTGAACAGACAATTGCGATGTTTATGCATTTATAGTATCTCTTAATACGGACAATATTGTAGATCCCAAGGTAATTTTACAATGTTTGCAGGGATGTATACTCTTAAATTGGACTGTTTATATTTATGAATAAAATTTCTAAAAAAAAAAGATGTATTAGATGTTTAACAGCCAAGAACTGTATTATATGCTCAAGCTGTAGAGTTGGACTTTGTATTAAATGTATTACACCTTACCATTAATAATATGACAATTAATCAGATTACTTTATGAATCACTTGAACTTCTTAATCATTTTTTAACGCATTTTAATGAATAAACTTACTTCGTAGTTGTTTTAATCTTTTCTGTCACCATTGAGACCTATTGGAACATATAATGCCATTGTAAAGGACTAATGGGGTTAAATGTCCGATTTTCAGAACTAGGCTTAATCTATCCTTTTTCTTCATATTTGCGTGTATTATACCTCGTACTATCATATTATTGAATTCATCGTAAAAACAATCCGTCTCGATCAGGGTTAAGTTAGAAAATACAATAAAATAAAGGTTTTAATACTGTTTACTACTAGTTATGTGTGAGTATTAACGTGGTAAAGTCTCTAGTACAGAATTCAAAATTCTGCTCCATTTTCAGATATTGATATCCGAAATTCTGAATTTGCATGAACTTCCGCAGGCTAGTTATGACAGTTCAACTAAAGGCAGTTCCAGTTGAAGATGTCCAGCACTGTTTCAAGAACTGAGAACAACATCTCCAGCAGTTTGTGGCTACCCAAGGGACTATCTTGAATGGGATAATGTTAATTGGTAAACAACTTCACAAATTTCTGTGTCACCGGCGCCGTTACTTTACCAGCAGATCAAGTATATTATAATAATGTAATCGTCGAGCAACTCACTTGGAAGATAGTGACCTTCTTCAGTACCGACAGATTCACGTGAAGCGCCAGTTCGGTCTTCAGCTTATCCGGAAGCAGGCCCAGTGCCGTGTTGATATCACCTCCGCCCTGTATCCTCCCGCGAGACCAGCTGTAGTCGTACCACCTGAGAACCCTTCTCTTCATTCCCCCTGGGACCTTATGGTGTCTCATATAGGTCTTGGCGCCATCTAGAAGCCTCTCGAACTCCAGTCGATTCGCGTTCCGATTGGTGATCACGTTCCCGACCTGTCCGACGATCGTAGCGAATATGAAGACTCCGATCAGGTAGCTGACTATCGTGAAGACGTATCTACGGATCAAGAAGCGAGAAAAAGATCCGATCAGTCCAAGGAGGATGTGATCGCTGTCCTCGGTACATGGACGAGCGGCCCCCGCCGGAGCCTTCCTCCTCTTTCCTTTTTCTCCGTTCCTTTCTTTCCCTCTTTCTTTCCTCTCTTACTTGCACCACGTTCCCTTTCTTACGTCCATTTCCCACCATCACACGTTCGATCATCTTCCTTCCTCCCAGCTACAACGTAATTACTTACATCTCTCTATTCACCACTGTCTCTTTGTAATTTGCTAGATCTGATTTTCGAATCGGACTCTTCGGTTCACCCGGACCCTGTCTTTAACCGTAATCGTTGAAACAGGCCTGGGTGTTCCGGGGTGTTCGAACTACCTATTTCATTGAGTATTCATGGGAAACTGATGAATGGAAAATTGGGGCATACTTGTTTCCCTGATAGATAGCTTTCGGAAGTGGATCAGCGCATCCGATGAAAAAGTGATCTTGTATTTCTGCAATAGCTGATGGTTTTTTTTGTTTTGCAATACGTAACACTGTGCCCGACTAATAAAATATATACATACTTGGACAGCTGACACTTCAACGCGTAGTTTAGAAAAGAAACCATCACGATTGATTTAAGTTATTTTGAAAATGAACGACGAGAAGTTGTACTTTCAAGATTTTCATTTCCGAAAAGGGAAAAATGCAGTACAAACAACAAAAAATGCTTGCCTATACATGTTGATGATGCTGTAAACGGATGGAAATAAGAAAAAGTATAATTTAACTCATTCTCAGAATATGTGAAAAGAAAAGCGTCATCTACTGCAGATATACGAGGTTACTTTTGGCCAACCTAATATTTCAACATTCCGGAAAAACGAAGGCTGGCTAATGTAATTTGTTATTTCTTTCTGTTTTGCGTGACGATATTGTTCATGAATACTCTTCTGTACCCGTGGATTTGGTCCTCTCCGTATATGAATTAATAACTTGACCAGAGAAATTAAAAAATGTGTCGTGTTTCCGAAACATTTATAGATGTTCGAACGTTTCATAAAATTTAAATAACGAAGCAGAAAGTATGAAAATATTATAATCCGTTAAATAAATTGCTTCTGACATAGGTGTTTTGTTTCTTTGGATATTCGGAAGTATGTAGTAACTACAAAATCCAACATGTCTTAATCGTAAAATAAAAGTTATATACCTATTATGGTTTAATTTCATTATCGGAAACATTAGATAAGAATTTACTTTTCAAATTGTAAATATTTCTTTTATGTGCAAGTGTACAAGAATTTGTTGCTTCTCGAATAAATCAGATAAACACAATCTTTTGCTCTATGCATCGGTTCTATGAGTTAAACAGATTTAAACCTGTAGTTCTAAAAATCATTTTATATAGGTTTCGACGATTTCCAGTGTAAGCGTTATTAAGTGTACATTTCCATGTAAACGCTTTTAAAGAATGGCTCCTTTATGATTTTTGTAACAGAAAACTATAACACATAAAGTAAACAACCAGTCCGGGGTTTATTAACCCGCAGGTGGGCGCGCCCCTTAAAGTTACACGAATATTTTGATATTTTGATTTGACTGTCAAATTAATACAAATCATTTATTCAGAGATATAAAATACATGTTATACAATGTAAATATTCTTCAAATACGTAAATTTCATGTATACTGAACTAATTAAATTCATGTTTTAGCGGGTGCAGTGATAACACGGTTCAGTTTATAACGCAAACCACTAGTTTATTATTACTGTTATTATTATTATTATTATGAAACAGATTAGCATATCATTATTTTATTATATAATAAATGGGAAGTAATTATACGCATATGAAAATACAACTTAAGCACTTACAACAGAAAAATAATACAGATTGTGATTGGACAAAAATGGAGCAGTTGTTTTATTATCTATGTAGATAGATTTTGTTATCTATGGAGATTATATGTATAACATAGGCAAAATGTGCATAAAAACTTCAGTATCTGGAATTATATGATTTTTATTTTTAGTATTGATTCTCAAATTTTATATTGGTAATGTAGAATCTTCTCTTTCAGTATTATGTAAACAAAAAATGCACATTAACTTTGCTTTAGAGTACTTCCGGCATACAAAACTTTTATATGACTCGCATTTAATTGAACAATTGAACAATTTGAAATAAACATTCATCTTCGATCATTAGATGAATAAATTCTTGTTAGTTTTAAGTAATAATGGATTTTGACTCCAATATCATACATAAGAAATTCGCTTTTGCACGGAATGACAACTGCGAAATGATTTAGTCATAATCCCGAATTTATTTTTCATATTTCTTACAAAAATTATTTTTCATGCAGCCTTCATAATCTTCTCTTTCTGTGTACCGGTAGTATATTATCTTCAGATAGAAAGTAAGAATAACTATACGTCTCTACATCATATGCAAGACAATTTTCTACAAAGCAACGAAATATGTTTCGAATTTCCTTATTACTTCCAAGAATCGTTGAAATCCAATTTCTGCGTCATCCTTCAGAAACACTAAGGATTATATGATGCGATAATTCGCTATTAGGGGATTGTTCACTAGGGGAACGGTAGATAAACTCCACACTGATTGCTTCCTCCATATGTTACAGTTTTCTGTTACAAAAATGATTAAAAGGCCGTTTCTTACAGTGTTTACATGAGAATGTACTCATAATTGCAAATTTTAAGAACTCCAAATATGGGAAAATCACATTACCAAAAGAATTTATATTCCCTGAGGATTAATCAAAGATTGAAATTCTAGTCGAAGACATTTTATCGCCCCTTTACGTAATAAAAGCTTAGCGCGAGATTTCTTTATGACAGGAACGATATTTTAATAAATTCATGCTCGCGACCGCGTGCGGAGATTCTAATAAATCGAGACGCCTTTCACAAACGAGATTCGATGGCAACTTTATTTATGTTCTTTGTATTCGAATCTGGATGCCCTCACTTCTACGCCTCGCGAATGTACATTTTTCTGAGCGATTTCTTACCACCCCTTTTCTTTTATTTCGATCACGCGTAGCCACACACACATACATACACACGTATCACCCACATTCACACCACCCACGCTTTTACACACACACACACACATATACACAGAAGGGACAAGCTTGCACGACCTTCTCCTCTTTCTTTTCATTCCGTAACGTTCGTTCCGTAGCGAAAATTCTGATCCGTCCACTCTCCTTCTCGTACTTCCGTTAACCCCAAGCAAATCTACGATCTCGTCTTTCATACTGCTTCGTATTTTCCTCCACCAGTTTTATGTTTTCACACATGCACATCACCGTTCTCTTCTTTTACCGTGTGTCGAATTTACAGACGTTTCATTTACACGCGCGTTGCGATGTTCACGAACGAACGTAATTTAAAGACGATGAATTGATTTGTACGTGTGTGCTTATTTGTCACATTGTTGGGAAGGTAATGGAAGCTTGAACATGTTGAGGCTTCCGTTTTCTCTATTATAATAGTAAAAAACAGGGTGTCCTATACGAAAGAGGCCACATAAATATCTTCTTCCATTTTAATCATATGAGAAATGTTTAAAACACAATTTGAATGGATTCAATAGAGGAATACCGTGAAAGAAAAATGTTGTTTAAAGTAATTTCCTCCGTGCTTCGTTTAAGACTACCGGTAGTCTTTTACAGGAAAGCAATTATTTCTATTTTATTTTGTAACAGATGGGAAAAAAGCACTTGAACATGTTTCAGTGCTCATAACATCATAAACATTAAGACAGTATTATTTGAATGGTAAGTGAACCTACTCTTTTATGTTACAAATGCTGAAAATGTTATCCCTTTCATTTGTTATGCGATATTTTTCTTTCGAAACTATTTGAATTGTGCTTTAAATATTAATCATATCATTAAAAAGAAAAAAGATATTTAGGTGACCTCTTTCAGATGGGACACGCCATATATTAAGTACTGGAAAAAGTTCGATTCATGTGTAATATATGTTTTCTGTTTGAAATACAATTAGCGAAACTGGTCAAGAAATATGATTATTACAACACCCAGTAGTAATATATGTATACTGACCAATATATAACAAAAACTATTACTGAATCCGCTGCTGAAAACAGTCTACTATGAGATAAATATTTTTTATTCGTCATATTTTTGTGCAATCCCCCTGTGGAACTATTGTATTTTTTGTCATTATACTTCTCAACTATATTATCACAATAAATTTCATGCCACTAGTTTTTTTATTGATGTGTCATTACCTAATCTCGTCTCTTCAGATTTGGAACTATCCACAAATGTCGCATTTCTGATCGATCAATGCCTTAGTTAAGGGGTTAACTGGCCTACAACGTGTACCAGTTATCTTTTAAGAAATACAATAATGAAATCCGACGAGGAGCTTATCTGAGAAATAGTAACCTTCTACGGTACCAACAAAATTTACAAATCGTTCCACAATACATCTGTGTATGGGTTAACACTACACGTTCGCTGCCGGCGACTCCGATTGGAGGTATAAAGTGATTTCAATTGGAGTCACCGTAAGCAGCAAGGTACACAATGACTTATTTTTTCAAATCAGTCTACAGGTCGTAATTTTCAAGTCAATTTGAAGCTCATTTTTTTAAATTCTTCGTAATGAAATTCTCTATCAATCCGTGCAACATAAATGTTCAATTTCGTTGCTTCTTTGTTTATATCTAGTGGAACATATAGATTTTTAAGATGATCAGTAGCTATGGGATATTTTGAGATGAGGTCATTATTGTAAAAATCAACATTTTTATTTGTACAACAGTCTCATATTCTAAACTAAATTGTAAAACTGAAAATGGCGGATGTAAATTCGTATTTCTACAATTTTCTACTCACCTCATAAATGTGCAGGTGATGTCTGTGTTCATACGCGTTCTTATAGTTGATTTTTCTGACATTTTTGAAAGACTTGATTCACTGGACGTTTCATGCTAGTTTCCCTTAGAAATCTAATTTCATTATATTCAACTTTCTTTGAAGGTTAGAATTTGTGCTTCTAGAAACAATCCCTTGATATTGTGTTTATGCGTACGTATCTTAAACTTGAAATATATGAATCCAAGGATATTAAAAGAAAATGGATTACGTCTTTGTTTGTATGTATGGGTGTCGATCACCATGTGTTTTATTTGCTCTGCACCTCATAATATCTTTGTTCCTTGCCTCCTGTGCCTCTTTTAATCACTACCCAACGGGGATTAAAAAAACTTGTATTACATCTGTCCCATTAATTAATATATAACACGAACAAGGCATTGGATATCACACATATTGATTAACACAAATTTTCTCCGTATCCATACAATACTTTTTGGATTTATTCACAACGATCGGTTTTTCAGATTCATTATTTACATAATTTTATCATACTATTCCATATTCGTAAACGGAGTCCCCAAAAATCTATACACGCTAAGTTTCTTCCAAATAAGCTGATTTTCTGAAACTTCGCATTGCCATACTGGATTTGCCATTTTGAGTTTCGAAAATTTGACATTAAACTCGTAACCAGCGACAAAATTCCGTAGATACTGATGATCTTGAATATCTGTATGTTTCGGTAAATATAAACAATTGAGCAACGAAATTGAAATTTTACGCTAGACAGATCGATAGACAATTTCATTACGAAGAATAAAAAAAAAAGAGCGTCAAGCTTACTAAAAAAATTACGTTTTGTTAGCTGATTTGAAAAATATAAGTCATTGTGTACCACTGTGCCCTGGCAGCGAACATGTTAACCGAATTATAGAAGAAGACACTTTTTGTTTCCCTCAAAATATCATAATAATTACCCACTTTTTTCCATTTAGAAAAAAAAACTAGTACTTTTTAACCTTTAGAGGATGGGAAGACTATTGTTTAGGGTCCAGAGTGGTCGCTTGTTTTTCGTAGTATAACACTATACAAGTACAAATATAAACGTTCTACCTTAAATATATAAAAAGTCACGAAAAAATCTACTCGTCTTCTAAAGGTTAATAACAGTCTAGCATAAGGGAGTTTTCACTAACAAATTGCAAACGTAGAAAGCTCGGCAAGCTCTCCTTGAGAAAACCCAGTCTCTGCCCTGTGGGCTTAAGGTCGCCGGTGAAGGAGGAAATTCGATTTACGATTCGTAGGGTTTAGATCTGTATTAAGGGAAAATTAACTTTGACCCGTTCTAGATTGAAATTCCTGACCGTTGATCGTATTCCGCCGTGTACTCCCCTATACAACCCCCGATAGCTCCAGCTGTCTCCGGTGCTTTAAGTCCACCTCGAGTGCATCCCCGTATCTGGTTATTAAGCAGTCGCGTTGTTAGGTGTGTTGCCAGAACCCATCAAAGTGAAAACATCCGTTGGATCAACGATGCGACACACGCCCTCCACCCGTCTGAAAACGCTATGAGATACAGGCACGATTCAGAGCTGAGATGCGGAAGAAATTCGGGTCCGATTGGTCATATCCCCATAGGCCCACCTTCTCTAACAAAATCGTAGAAGTAGGGCACACGTATTTTCATTATTCGCAGAAACAATGACACACACACAATCGTATCGCATAGCACCGCAAGATAGAGAGAGTGAGGGGAACACATCGAGATCTAATGTGCATTCAACGAGCCGAGTCAATAAAAAGATCCAAAATAGCCGCGTGCTAAGTCCAGTTATCAGTTGGTACAGTAGACTCGCGATAATTACATGCTGGATAAATATCTGTTAAGAATGCCCACTGCTCAAACGCATTACAGTAGACATTCGTTTCCCGCGCCACCGTTATCTGCACGAAAGCCACGCCCCTTGATCACACGTATTTCTCACCACGCGCGCGTACCCTACTCTGTCGCCCAGCACGCCCAGGCCGGAACACGTACAGTGTCGCGTTTAACTCGCATATCTCATCACGGAAAGCCCAGTGTACATAATACTGTTTTAATAATGTTTTTATTGGTGCAATGAATATTGGTGGCAATTTGATTGCTTCTTGTCTCCTGGGTCACACGTAATGGGTAACAAATGCTAACCAAGCTAGACATTTGCCACTAGAATATGTCACGAATTATTACCTTTTTCACATAATACCTTAATACTTTAGTACGCAGAATGTTTAGAAGAATCAATTTATGTAATAAAAGTATTTTATTTCATAATATTTGAATATCATTAATAAAAATAACATAATTAACTTTGAAAACTTAGACGATACTACACCTACCAAAAACTTGTCACTGCTAAGTAATAGCCCTCTTCATACTGAACAACTTCTGTGAATAAACTTTTCTGATATCTCTAAAAATAACGGTGATAATTAATGTAACCGTAAAGTGCGCATATCCAACCCACCCTGTATGTAGCTACGTCGCACGACTGAACGGCCGAGTGGTGGGGAGAACGCTCGGGTATTTGGCGGCGTCTGCTTCCTGCACGATTCCTGGAATTCTGTCCCGCTACAGCCCCCACTAGTGCGGGAAACGAATGTCTACTGTATTTACGCACGCGCACACCCCAATCTCAGTCGCCTCTATAGCCAATAACGCTACGGCCGCACGAACGTTTCAGAGGACATCCTAGTGATGGGCACCATTGACTAAAAACTATCGACTAAGTCGATAGTAACCAACGACTACTTTCAATCGACTAATTTTTTCAATCGTCGACTTCTTTAGTCGCTTGAAGCGACTAACTTCAGGCGAATAATATTAGTCGCTTGAAGCGACTACTTTAGTCGATTTAGTCGCTTCTGACTGGATGTTGATTATTTTCTTCGCAATGCAAACGAATTGTAATTTGTCCATATATTTTTTTATGCATTACCACGAACTGTGCAAATTATTGCTTATAACCTAATTGATTTTCATAAAAAATTTAAAGCAGTTAATTTTTTAAGTGCCAATATTAAATAGGTTACAAAAAATCGAATATTAGAAATTGTTTAAAAAACCTTGTTTACCATTTATATTTTTGAAATTCTATCTATGAACTAATACATTTCCAAAAGGTAACTACACCAATGGTGCTGAAAAGTTGATGACACAATCTATACATAACCTATAAAGCAAAATTTCAGTAGACTAAAAACTATCGACTACATAGTCGATAGTATGTTACGACTAAATAATCATTAGTCGATAGTTTAATTTCGTCGATGGTGCCCATCACTAGGACATCCCTCGACCGAGCTTCGAGGAGATCCCGCACGCTATTGGCTCTCAATAATTACCCGTTCATAGAACTGCGCGCCTCTAGAACCCCAAATATGGGTAATTATCGCGAGTCGACTGTAACTGTCTTTGTCCCTGTTCCACTTAAATGGTCATCATCTGCCTTTGTCTACAGTTACTGATTCGATTCGTTGATTAAGGTACAGTGGGATAGAGCGATAATACGAGCTATCCGACGAACTTTAAAGTAATTCCGCAGTGTCTCAGAGTGTTAAACATTTGCTTGCAGGAGAGTCACAGGCGGGCTTACGCAGAGGGAGCGGAGTACCCTTCTTGCCCTTGTGCCGTCCCGCACTCCAACCTGTGAGATCTGAATAGTATTTACTCGGGGAAAAAGAAATGTCACCTCTAAATAGTATTTACTTGGGGAAAAGGAAATTATCCCAGGCGTGTATTTCGTTTTTCGATGCGTCACGATCCCGTCACCGGCACGTCTTACTGGCGCATGCTATTCGTCTCTTGGATCGATTCAACACGCCGCCTTGGGAAAATCCCTCTGTGATGGAAAAGATTTTCTGCGATAAACCCGCAGAGTGTTTATATGTTGCTTGGATTAAAATGTTGTCAATGTATTTCGCGAATTGTTTTGATTGAAAGATGTTAGAAACTCACGGCAGAGTTTGGCACAATTTTATTCGAATGATAGATAGTAAAAGGCAGCAGTATTTGAAAGCGTTATGTTGACCTTTAAACGGTTTAGATTATCGGAAGTGTCCGAAAAATCGTGTCGATCATTTCAATGAACACCTTTTATATACGTACATCCTTTATGTATTTGGTGGGGAGATGATGACCGTAGCCCTTAGATGTTGATGGCATCAGTAAATCACCCTTGCTAATTCATTTGTTTTTAGATCATTCTTACCTACGCTGCTTATCATGATCGTGAATATCACGGTGACTCCTTTGTGAATTACGGCCAGCAGACGGTTAGCCATCCAACGAAAGTACGAAATGGTTTGATAAATACTTTCTTATTGGCCATGACGTATTAGAGAAACATGGAAGAATATCTGGACCACAATGGCAGAGTCTATTGAGTCACACTTCTCAAATTTTAGAGGATAGCAAATGAAAGGTGTAAAAATCTTGTAACTTTGGAGAACCGTTCGGTAAAAATTTAACAAGAGACAATCGCTAGCTTCGAACTATTGAATGGACTTAAGGTAAGTCTCGATAACTTGAAATGGTGAACATTGCATTAAGTACACTATACATATAATGGACTGTACACTGTTTTGACTCGGCAGAAGATATGGACTTAATATCATGTTTGCACTATTATATTAAATGAAAGAGTGAAAAATTTGATAGGGGAAACATGTAAAATTTAATTTCTTAAAAAGGTGGACTTCATACACTCAAGCTCTGGGGTTCTGATATGCATTTATGTATTATACAATAGTTCTTTTCAGGAAGCGAGTACACGGGAAAATCAGGACAATAGATGGAGAAGTCCAAAAATCAGCTGAAAGTGTTTTACAGAATGATTAACTTCTGATAATAAAAACCGATAGTAAGTAAGATAATAGAAATGCTAGAACGCAAATCATAAAATTGCCCATGTTTACACATATAATCATTAGGCTTACAATTAGTGTATACATGATGGATTGTTACAAGCGCTTTTCTCAAAAACCCCATAAATTGAAACTTTATTCTGCAATTTCAACTTAACTTTTTCATTATGAATCATACCCTTCCTGGTCATACTACGATTTTACTGAGGCATTCTGTATTTTTGATTTATTAATATTTATCTGTATTTGAAAAATGAATGTCTCATTATATCCGAAAAGTTTTATAACAAAGTAGTTATATTTTTATAAGAATGTCATGTCGTTTTCTGTTGGACACAACAAGGAAGAAGCGAATATAGGTAGAGATGAAGTAATATTACCACGTGTTCGAAAAGGTATAATACGAATTTCATTCTCGCAATCCGCCTTGAACGACATTGATTGATGCGGAAAACTGGGCAAGTTGCTCAATTCTCATTCCAGTCCAATTTAAAGCACGGTATCCCAACCGACCTTGATCCAGCATCTTATTCGTATTGGATCTCCGATATTTTAATCAAAGCAATTTCCTCAGCTTCATTTCGCTAAAATTATTTTTCCAAGAGCCACGGTGGAGTGCTTCGAAAGTAAGAAACCAATCGAGAAAGCACCAGAGTCGGATTTAAATTCTCGGTGGGATGACCTTTTTCAGGCTAGAATCTTGAAACTGTTCGTTCCTGTGTTCTTCTTGTGTCGATTTTCCTTTTCAAGTCGACTACATCTGAGATACGATTATTGTTCTTTTACCGTTTTCATGTGGCACGTAGACTCAGTGGTTGGGTTTATGGAAGTGGGATTTTGGCAACACTGGGTTTGTATAAAAGTTTTTCGACCATTTACTGGAAGAAAGTATTTTGTAGCATCATTACCTTATGAATAGATTTGGAAATATGCAGTATCAGTTTAGGTTTGGCATTAATTCTGAGGAAGTATTCTACCTGAAAGTTAGTAGTCGCCTTGAAATAATAAAAATACCTTTACGGCAATTAACACTAAAACTACCAGCATTGAATGTATACAAAATTAAATTGTATAATCCAATAATATACAGAATATATAACATCAGAATATCTAACATAATCTACCATAAAATAGAATCTGTAGTAAATTAAAAACCAACATAAATTCCGTCAGAAGCATCATTATACCTAATTTCAATAATGATAAAATAATAAATCTGTAATCCGTCATTTTGACGGGTGTGATAGTTCTACTGTTAATATCTCGTATGATCTTCATTCCCATAACAGTAGTAGCTTTTTGGAGGATTCTGTCGAAATTGCTTTTGATAAATTCGTTTAGTACTTTCTATCTTTTTTTTTTTATTTACATTTTTAACGTTGCTTTAACAGCCAAGGTCATTAGCAACGCGGTACATTTATTTATACTTTCTGTGTAGAGAAGTCGTACATATTTCTTTCTGTCTATTGGTTACTATTATACATTGAGTCATAGGTTCTGGTATGGTTTTGCGATCTGTAGGAATTGAGTGAGGTTTGATACATATTCATCCGACTTTTCTATCTTTTGTTTGTAGTACTTCAAGGATATCGTTTCTGTTATCAAATTTGTTTTCTTCCCTTGTTCGTTCTGAATATAACACAAAGCAAATGCAATATTGTTCATACTGTAATTTTTACCGATCAGATCATAACTGCGGATTAATTTTCTTTTTCTGTTATTAAATGATTTATGTAAATAATCTTTTCCTACTCGTGATTTGTGTTTCGTGTCATTGTTCAGTAGTAGAAATGAGGCTATGGCCAACTTGTCTCCATTTAGTCATTCCAATATTTTACCGTAACTTTTGCACGTTAAGGGTGTATATGTACCTTCACTGCGTATATGTATGTATACGTTATTTGATGAGCCATTCTTTGTGATTCGTTCTAATTACTGGCGTTGTATTTTATTAGAAACAGCATGTTTGATGGACGTCATATATCGGATTGACTCGTAAATAACTTCCTTCGTAATAATTAAAATACTTAAATTGTACCATAACAACTGAAGTATTTAAAATGTACCAATAACAATTTAAATATTTACATTGTATCAATTATAATTGAAATATTTAATTTTTTTTTATCGTACCAGTAATAATAATTGAAACATGTACATTACACCAATAATAATCAAAACACTTAAACTGTACCAGTAACAATTAAAATACTTGAATTCTATCATTAATAATAGCTGAAAAATTTTAACTCTGCTAATAGTACTTGAAATAGGTGAATTGTACCAATAGGAAGTGAAATATATAAATGAAAAATTAAGTGTGGAATATATAATATACATTGTAACAAGTCCTCGATCGAAATAAACTTAAGAAAGGTAAACAGAAAGTATTTATGAATCAACCTAATGTTTCAAGTGTTGAACTGAGATAAAAAGACTTCAATTGTTCTAAATAATTTTCTAAATTATAAATTAAATATTTCCTTTCCTCTGTTATTTGTGGTCATATCAACCACTACATAAATTGGGTTATTAGCGATATCTTTAATAAAACGATGGTGTGTACCTATTTTGCTTTAAATAAATGGCTAGTCCTTAAATTGTTTTTAATTCTTTTAAATAGCGTTAATTATTGTCTATGCGTAATGCACTTTTTGCAGTGAAAGATTCTGTGTTCGAGTGATGTGTTCTATTGTCAGTTTGGTGTGGCACAGGAGGAACAGGTCACAGGATGGGCGATTTTCTTTGGTGAGGAGGTATCGACAAGTGATTTTCGTGTGTCCTATTTTTATCCTTGAGATAATTTGTACTTGGTTTCATTTTGCTAATGTGTGTACTGAGTTTGTTTCGTAAATGATTTTCTTTATTTGTCAATCTACGTTTGCAAATTAAGGATTTGTGAATGTTTCCATGTTCTTCTGATTTTGCTAAATAATTTCGTCGCTGAATGCATATCAGTTTCAACCACGAAACGTTACACATGCACCCGGAAATTAAATGTAAAACGACCTGCGTGTTTTCCAGAGTGTTACTAATTCGGTCGATGCGGTTTGCGGTTCTGAAATTTGCGCACACGCGAAACCAAAGATTTTCCAGTACCGTTGGAAAATTGCGAGAAGTTAGAGAAAGTGGAAGTTGAACAAAGTTACGAGCGAACGAAGTTGTAAGCCTGATTAATCTTCTTTCCTTTGGAGCGATTCGGTGCAACCGATTCGCGTGTGCTCTTGATCGTAAACTTTCCACACTGCAATTTTTTGTGACGTCCGTTCTTTCACACTTTTGCCACAGAAATTGAACTTGTTCCAATTGAAAATGAAATTTAACTTATGACATGTGCATATTTTTAGAATAATACATCGTAACTTTTATTGACAATCCCCCGGCGGTGATAATACAGAATGTAGTTATCTTTAATATTATTTACATGGGATTTTACATGGGAAAGTAATCGTAAAACGAAAATCAACAATGACGAAATTGCGTTCGAAGCTTTGTTTCCGAGCTATTAACTGTTGAAAATATGGGCGAAATACGCATAAAATACGTCTGACGTGATGGATTATTCTAATTAAGAGGCACGTTCTTCAACTGATTCGCGAGTTGGTTCTATTCATTTCATTTTATTTCACTCATTTCTTTTACTAAGTAGGTCATTGATCGAGCACGTGTAACATCTGGGAATCGGCTGTTCAAGTGGTATAACCCATTGTATCAGACTTTTTCTGACTGTATTTTCAACAATTAATAACTTTGAAACAAAATGTCGATCGTAATATCGTTACTCTTGATTTTTATATTAGTTTGGCATATAGCCACGGTGGCCAAACTGCGGACCGCGAATCGCACACAGCTCATCTGGACCTGTACTGCGGCTCCCCTATACTTATAGAATATCTTTTTGTAAACTTGACACATAGTACTGCATACTGTATTATGCAGTGTGATATCATCGCGACTCACAATTTAATACTGTTCCAATAGAGGATGCGGCTCACGAGTATTTATGATAGGTTATATGTATACAGGGTGTCCCAAAATAGATCTAAGTTCTTGAAAGGGGTGATTCCTGGGGTCATTTGAAACAACTTTTTCGTTAGCGAAAAAGTTCTGAAAGTCTTTGTTAACGAGATATTAGCGAAAAACCCCGACCAATCAGAGTGCGAGTCTGTCGGCTGAGCACCTGCGGTAGCGTTGGCTATGCGCTGCGCTTGTACTACGAACAAGTAAGTTGGCATGACTCGAAGGAAACTGTGTGAAATAGCAAAAAGGCGTAAGAAATAACTTCGAACTTTTCATTTTCATTCGATAATTTTTCATTTGCTATTCTACGCAGTTCCGTTTAATGCCTGTCGACTTGTCTGTTCGTAGTACAAGCGCATCGCGTAGCCAATGCTTGTCTTTTCAATCTAAAGTAGGTTTACGTGCGATAACGCCGGTCAATTAAGTTTTAATCCTTCTGCTTAATTTGTAATCCTCGTTAACATATTTGTAGGCAGACAATAATGTTTATCTATTAATTACTACTCCTTTTATCAATAGCGTTGGCTACGCGCTGCGCTTGTATTACAAATAAGCAAGTCCGCAGGCATTCAAGGGAACTGCGTAGAATAGTAAATGAAAAAGACGCAACAAATAAAATCAAACTTTTCATTTGCATTAAAAAATTCTTAATTTGCTTTTCTACGCAGTTCCCTCCAATGCCTGCCGACTTGCTTATTCTTGTAGTACAAGCGCAGCGCGTAGCCAATGCTATTACGAGAGCTCAGCCGACAGATTCGCGCTCTGATTGGTCGGGGTTTTTCGTTAATATCTCGTTAACAAAGCCTCGGAGAATTTTTTCGTTAACGAAAAAGTTATTTCGAATCACACCAAGAATCACCCCTTTCAAAGAATTAGATCTATTTTGGGACATCCTGTGTGACTTCTATTCTGATAAGATTTATCCACCAGTGGCATGTACACCCTGTATTGTATACGACTGGATACAAATGTAGACTACCGGCCAAAAGTATGAGACCAGTGTTCACGATTGATGTAACAGTAACTCCGTATGCTGTAACTGTTGCTCACAAGCCTTCAGCTCGATTGCCTTAGGAATATGTATATGACCTTACACACTAACTTAATTTTGTGTATGTAATCATGACAATAGAACAAATACTTTGTGAAGAATAATAACTAGTTATTAACAAGGTAGATTTAATAACGGAGAGTAACGGAAGTGACGTGATCTGTATACAGTGAAGTTGATTATGCGATCGTTGATTTTCGTCTAACGATCTTGGCTGGATATGAAGGTGAGAAAAACGACGAAGATGGGAGAATCTTCTATTGGCTAAAAACTGTCGATGTTTTCCGAAAAGCTAATTGGTCGATTCGCCGTTGTACGTGGTCACATCCACGCGAGACGGAAAATGGTCAAAGAAGCTTCCTTCCTGATTCTTGCGCATTGCTCTGGATGCGTGGAATCTGCTTTTGATAAAGATTAGCAAAAAAAACATAAAACGACCTGAGTGCATATGACTTACAGCTGTGCCGGAATCTAAATTCGTAGGGTTTTGACAACTCTGAAATAATTTAGACGGTCGAGTTTCTGTAACTGCTACTTCGTGACGCGATAGTAACAATATAATGAAAGTTACGGAATCAATACGTATACAAATCATTTCCCATCAGTTATAGCACAGTAATTATCGAACCTAGTTTCATATTTTGGCCGGTAGTATACCTATATACACATACGTAGCAGTATGTAAACATTGCATGGAATACAACCTAAGTCTGAAATACTTTCTTTGATTAACAGACCGTTCCGATAATAGTGGTTCTACTGTACATAAAATTTTTAGTAAGAAATTGCTGGTTTGTACGCGAATGCGATTAATTTCAGTGCTTTGCAGAATTTCAATCCCAGCAGGAACAGTTATAGTAACCAAACGTTACGTAGCCACGCACCTATCCTATAAGAGGAAGCTGTCGGAAAGTTTCGTGTTTCAATTAGCATTAAATACCAGAATCCGCTGCTCGTAATTTTATTTAAATCAAATCGAAAGTATAATAAAATTTGTATAGCCATCCCACTTTTCTTTGGATAAAGTTCTTTGTCCTGTATCTGCAACTCGTAAAATACCCTTTGGTCTACGGTAGATCTTATTAACCCTGCTACGGTCTCTGAGTCTATTTCGACCCAGTCACGTTTTCGTTTGTTTAACATTGTTACGACTTTACACACTTTCTGTACCCAATCTTAATCTCGTCTCTTCAGGGATGTTCTTACGTTTGCGAAATATGTGATGAAATTGTCACTGATCCACGTGTTTCTTCTTCCTCGTCATTATTTGGTGTGTACAGCTGGACTGAGGGTTAACAGTAGGAGGGTTAATCGATAATGGTCCGTGCTAGGTCTATTCTGCGAATGTTTGTGTATTTATAGCTTCCTTTAACTTGGAAAATACAATAAAATGAAGGTTTCAATAAAGTTTCATACTATTTATGTGTTATCTTTAACGTGGCAAAATCTCTAGTGTAAAATTCAAAACTCTGTCCTATTTTGATTCTTAGATGGTAGTATCTGAAGTTGTAAATTTGAAGAAAGCTCAGCAGTCTATTTATCAGTAAGATTTGTTCGAGTATTACATAAAATAAGATTTCGGTTCTATTGTTATAATTACGCGATTTTTATTTCACAGTAACTAACGAACAATTAACAAATAGTTTAATTTACTGTGAGTTGGAGTAACTTCGTCAAGGTACCTTCTTCCCAAGTCAGAAAAGCTGCAAAACCGAAAGTTATGCCTGTCTGACTTCGGGACAAAGTAACCCCTGACTGTGTCGAAGTTACCCCAACTTACGGTACCCATATTTTGTTGTTTATTTATATTCTTTAAGAAAACAGGCTTTAGAGTTGGAAATATTGATTTTCATAAGCAAAGAATCCCGTATCCAATTGATAAAAAAAAAGAAAGGAGGTACGTATGGGTCAATCAACCGTGGCCTATTAACCGGGCTTCGTGGAACCGCCGAACCGTCATTACCGACGACCGAGGGTTCAAGCAATTTTCCCCATGAGGAACACACTTCAGAGTGTAACGAAATAGGGAAATATCGATCAAAATTAATCAAATTAAAACTTGTTTTTCTTCACGTTTAAACTTATCCTTCTTTTTTAATGCGCGTGTATACTCGTATTCTAGTTATCTTTAGAATTAATTTTGTATAAATGAACTTTATTACAATTTTTTTTGGATACATAGCATGGTTTTATGTTTAATCATTTTAAATCGGTTTTATATATATATATATATTGGAATAATTTGTGGTTAAATACAAAAATTGGGACTATTTTATAAGTATACAAATGAAAAATTGTTATAAATATTTACTAATTTTATTGTGGGTTAACATAAAATATTCTTGTTTTTATGAAATGAAATTTAACGAGGTAAATAAAACAGTATGTAGAAAAAATATTAAGAGCCAATCATGGTTTGCAGCTTTAAATTTTTCCAATTTCCTGCAAGATTTTTCCCATCTTCTATTTAAATCTATGTGAATACATGCAGCAAGTTTGGAAACAGATTCTTTACAGTCATCCTTCAATAAAAACTTCGTACGAATGTGGTTTATCGAAACATTAACTTTTACGGACTTGTACACAACACGTCAGACTTCAAAACATTAGCTGTACGTGAATGTATCTAAAAACACGAAAAAAACTAATTTGCGCAAAAAAAGAATAATATAGAATTAAAGTATACATAATTTAAAGTCATTATACAAAAAAACTGGAAATACATTTTTTGACATATTTAAAGAAAACCTTGATCATAAATCCATTACGAAATATACCCATATCTTCTATAATTAAGGCACTATTCCATAATCAACTTACCCATTTTATTCTTACAATACGGTTGATTGATATTATAAATAAAAACTTTAATTACAAATGAACTAGAATATATAATACAGGAAAATGTATATGAAATTATTTTCGACTACGTTTTCCGTCTCCATGTAACTATTGACGATTGCAACATTTAATTGTTTTTTAATATGTTCATAGCGGACAGAAGTGTGGCCAACAATTTTTCATTGAAGAAAGTTCCCTAAAAAACATTTTTTTTATTAATTTTGAACGGGGATCGTTGCACTGTGCGCTTGTTGGAAACTTTTGAAAATCAGGTCGAGACTGCTCCCACGTAATCGAAACGCCTAATTTCGCCTTTGCGCTGTATCCCGTTTTATGGCGAGGGGTAGAAAATAAAGGCACTTTGTCCACCCCACGCCGCAGGGAAGGGGCAGGGGCGTTGGGGGCAAAATTATTATCTTCGCGCAATAAATTCCGGGAGAAGCACGACCGGCCGATACAATTCGACGACTGGTAATAGAATATTTTAGCCAGACGATGTACTGCCCTGAAAGGTTCGTTCACTTCGGGAAACGAATTACGGTATGCCCGGGCTTTATTTAGTAACCGAATTTTCTCCCTCGCGGTTTTCACTTCGCCCACAACCGTTTGCGAAACAACGATAGATAAGATTAACCATCTCAATAATTCCTCGGTATCGACGACTGGCAAGATGGTTTTATTTCCGGTGAATCATGCGTATCGGAAACACACGATTTATCGTGTTCCGAGTCCGGTTACGGATCTAATGTATCGGGTTGTTTCAAAAGTTTTTGCGTATTCCGTAAGATGCATATACAAGGCAATGTTACGTGTTTTGTCATTTAAAGTACGACCAGGGCCGTTCCTGGCGGTGGTGCAAAAGTTGTCTCCGCACTTGGACGGCCAAACACAGGGGCAGCCGCAGATCGTTTATTATATGTGAAATTCTAGTTATCAAGTACATATAATAATAAAACTTTTTCTGATGTTTATGAAAATGTGAGACCTGAATGTTTTCGGTTGAGAAACTTAAGTATTCCCTCCAAAAATAAATAAAACTAAAAAATATTTTAATATGCGTCCGGCTTAATATCAATATTTTCAACTTCCAAATAACAATACACCTACAACGTACATATCAGTCTCATAATTTTGAAATAACAATTTAAGGGTCTGGGCGTTAAAAAGGGTTAATAAGTCTTCACTTCACATCGTAATTACCAAATCATATTTCTTCAATCGTCATTTCTTCGAATTTGAATGAATTCTCAATCGAAATCTGTTAATACTTTCATGAAACACGGTGAATGGATATACCTACATATCTCATTGATTTTTGTAGATACCACGTCCTTGCGAGCTTCATTGTTCATTCCGTTCGGGTATTCCGATCGCGTCTATAATGAAATTGACAAACCGGAATTTATACCAACCCGGTTATTACAACGATAATACGCGTACGATAATGTGATAACGCGCGCCGTCCTAAATTATCGTAACGGCTACCGAATTGCATTTGTCCGCTAATTTCCATAAGAATTTACGGCCTAGTTAATGTAGAAAGTTACAGCTGCCTGTTATGAGCCGATTCGAATAAATGCAATAATATCAATTTGTACGGAAATCGTCGATAGAAATACATTTAATAAAATGAATCGGCTAGAAAATTGCCGAACAAAAATCTGGGTTATTTAATTACGTGTCAGATGAAAAGTAGGTTAAAATGATAAACTAAAAATTAACAGTGGCATTTGAATTTCGAAAAGAGTTTATTAAATTATCCTTTGCCGTTTAACATAACAAAAGTATTCTTCAAATATTTTGCTTTTTCATAAAGGGAATCGAGATTTTTTCAAGTGATTATCACTTATACATATAATACACGTTACATTACCAATACACTATCGATCTATGTTGTGTTTTATATACACTAAAAATTTGTGCCACGTTTTTACATGTATTCGTGTAGAAAGACTTTTTGTAAATTGTATTACAATTTCATGTTCACTTCGTGGACCATGTGTTGTTCTTCAATGCTGAATACAATAAGTGTTTCTGGTTATTTTACAGGGTGCGACTGAAAGGGTGTTACGAGTGGCCAGAAGGCGATTCCTCGTAAAAGAAATCGAAAGTGCAGAATACAATATTTTGATCCGAGGCTTAGTTTTCGAGAAAGTTGAATATGAAAATTCCATTAAAACGTAGACAAGGTGTTTCAGGTCAGGTAATAAAACCGAGCAGGAGGTTATTCTACATATAAAAACAAATCGAAAATATGGAATAAAATTTTTTCCTAAGATGCTTTGTTTCCGAGATAATCGAATTTGAATATCTGCTGGATGCGCGTGCAATTGAATAGGACTTGGGTAGGGCGTTTGCTCATCAGATTCCGTTTCTACTTACTGTCATTACACCTACTCGACGAAATTTCCAAGTGGTTTTTTCTCGAAAATGGAGTTTTCTTTTTCGACTTATTTTTTCTTACAAAACCACCTCCTGCTTGGTTATAATGCCCGACCTGAGACACCCCGTATGTGTTCCTGATGATGATAAATAGAAACGGAAAGCAATGCATAGACACGTTAACCACGTGTCCAGCAATACGTAGGGATTTTGGGATATGGTAAAAACTTTCTCGGCTATGGACATTTTTAATAATGATACATTTTTTGTTCAAATAATCACTATTTATACAAAGAATCGTTTTTTTTTAAACCCTACGTATTTCTTTACTAAAAGTCATATATGTATAGACAGTAAAAATGTTTCGCTTTTTGTGCCAGGTCAAATCGTTTTCAAGTTATCCCGCACGCCGATTAGGTGCTCACTTAAAAATAGCCAACCTGGATTAGCACCAGCGTCGCCATTTTGTTCTGAAAAAAATTCGTTCGCGTACCTAAAGATATGTGTACAATAGATGTCTTTTAATAGATTTCCTATTTACTTCATTATTTTCGCGAAAACACATTTCCGCAAATAGCTTTCATTTTTTGGCACCAGTGTCGGCTAACTCCTTAACGAAACTTTAAGAAGGGGAGAAGGAAAACATCGAAATGATTTAAGACGAGAACAAATCCCTACCCGCTGGTTATACACTAACTCAGAGGGGCGTCCCCCCCAGAGAGGCGAGGTCCCCGATCCACCGCGACAATGCCCTCTCGCCAGTGTTAATACGTTCGATTGAAGAATGAATGAAAGTGCCCGTGGCCTGGAAAGAGGCTTTCTTCCGACTTGCTTCGATCCCGTCGCGGCGATAGAATATTCGGCGGGGGAATTATTGAAATTAAGCTGAACCGACTGTCGTCGACCATGGCACCTGTGTGGACCGTTTGTAATAGGACTTATTCGGAATTCCAACTGTCGCCGATAAAGGATGAATTTCAACCGCGTACCGACAAGAACGTTACCTGCCCATCCCCCCTCTCGATGTCGATACGCGTGAAAGGGCATACTTTTGGCTAACCGCTCGGTCAAAATTCCATGAACTTTAATTCTGGTATCTCGATCCGTAATCCTTTAACGGCTGTCGAATGCCGGATGTTTCAACTAACTTTAACATCTGAAAACGTTTCTGCTATAGTGAAAATTTCACGAAAATGTTTCCTACGAACGTAGCATAGTTTTGTGGCAGCCATCGTCTAGTTACCTATATTGAGTTTTCCGAGTTCTTTTGAGATGATCTCATGTAGTATTATTGGACACACGTTAGACAGAATTATTCGCTTTGTTTTTGATATCAGTGGCCTGATTTCCAAGACGTGGGCTCCGATGTTTACTTTGGTGTGATTGTCAGTTAGCTTGTCAGCTATTTCCTTGCTGCTTAGATATAAGTAGATTCGGCCTTGGGAGATCCTCGAGAGAAACCTGAATGGGTTCAATTATTTTTCTGATTGCTAGTGCGTATTTCTGAACAGTGATTCCTTCAACAGTATCAAGAATTATGGCCTGTTCTTTCGTTGAATATTGAACTTTTTTAGCTATCTGAGCATAAGATACAGTCGGAGAGGGTTTCTGTGTTGTTGGATCCATGATTTGTGTTTTTTGAAGAACGCGAGGTTCGGAAGCTCCTATAGTCAGAGGCTTCTTCGCACTCGTGCACCGCGTGAGGTGTTTTTTGTGGCACCGGAAAGAACAGAAGTTATTAACTCACTTATTATTGGCACACAAGCATATAACGACACTGCACGCCGCTTAGGTAAATATTGGAGAGCACGAACTCGTAAATACGTCTTACTTCGACGACGGTTCGAACAAGGAGTTACGATACCTAGTTTCCTTCTGTTGGAAGGGATTAATGCTGTATTTGTCTTGTCGGTACCTGGTAGCCATTTAAAAGATAAATTCAACGACAGGCTACAATAAGTCCTTCAAGATCAACGACATGTTAGCGTCAACTTGATTTAAGTGGAGTCGAAGGCGGTTGGCCTCTCGCTCATTGACCGTTGGAGAATTTATGATAGGGTTTTCGATTGCGTGCGGTCTTGGAAGAGGGTGATGTGCGACTAAACAGACCTGGCGTCGCATGATGGTGCGAGACCACATTGGGTCCTTCTACTATCGGTGACGTAGAGGGTTGTTTATGTGAAACAGATGAGTGGAAGTTTAGAGATGGCAAGCAGCCTGATGTTGCGATGCCTTAAGAATAAGGACATTGTTCCTAGAGGATCTGGCCACGGAATGGGAGACAGTAGAAGACGGTTAGAAGACTGTGATTGATCGGACGGCACTTGCTTCAGAAGCTTGAAGAAGCGTAAGTAGTTCTTATAGAGATCAAAGGTCTCGGACTAATATTTCTAACATACAACAATAAGTCCTTCAAGGTCAACGACATATAACAATAAGTCCCTGAAGGTCGTTGAAGGTCGTGCAAACAGTATTGATGAACAAGTGGAACGTTCTAAAATATCGATGATTGAAAAGAATGTTACGTCGCAGTGGTGAAATTTTGTCTGTATCTGACATTTAGTGACGTGGAAGGACTTGATTACTCTGTCTGGATTTATTGGACATGAATAGTCTCGAAAGTGATAAGTCGTAGAATCTATTTTTGAAGTAACTATCCGGTACCGACGATAAAATATAGCATTTCATTAAAAGAATAAAAATAAAATTGACCCTCGTTAATATTTCATTAGTCTAACAGAATAAAACTACTGCTACTATACGCTACCCCTTACAGAACTATAGAAATTTTGTAAGAGATATTTTCATTAAATTTTAAATATAGCAGAAACATTACAAGTATCACAGTTAAATAAGACATCCTGTATATTGAAATCGAATGGAAAAAGTGAAACAAAACATTCGAATAAATGACAATGCAAGAAGGAGGATTTTGCGAAAAAAAATTATAAAGTAATGTATCTCCTCTATCACGAATTTAGTATAATGATCAAAGTTAATAATAGAGATTAAATACTGGGTTGTTATAAATTAGAATATTAAGCTTTCTACAAATCAGTATAATGATAAATACGGCGGAAAAATGTATATTGATTTTACGTTGATATTTATGTGATTAGAAAGTAAAAAGGCACCCATTAGGTATATAACACATTGTACATATGTATTTCAGTAATGTTAAATTCAGAAGTAACGATTATAATTTACATTAGTTAAGTCATGATTTGTATGTATACCTACTTTATATTAGGATGCACCCAACTGCGAAGTTATACTTATGATTACATAGTGACTAATTGTTAACTTTCAATTAGTAACTAGTATTTAGTAATTAGACACTAATTAGTAACTACAATTACTGACTTACAATTAGTAGGACTATAGACACATCCGACAATTATACTATACATTATAAATTAGTTTACATAAATTGAAAGCAATATTTATTTTATGTAAACACATTTACAACAAAATAAAACTACTATCGGATACGTAAATGTAACTTATAAATAAACTGTATAAATTCTTGATTGAATTCATCCTAGGCTAAAGTATGTTAATCAGGGTTTATATCAATGCAAATTGCAACTACTCTTTGTATTTTCAACATTCAATAAATAAATATTTGAAGTAGTAAGTATGTACGATGTCCTCCTCATTTTTATCGTTTTGTACAATAAATTATTTATTTAGTAAAACTAACCTGACCCAAAATCTATCCATTCCATTTTATTTTATCTCCCTTATTTGTATTTAATTCCTTTTCCTATTTTACGTAGTACCATAGTTTGGAATTAGGAATTACGCAGAGAAATCTGCTCCCTATCGTTTCGTCAATCGCGCCGAAACCGCAGGCGGTTTTCGCTGTGACGTTTATGGACACCGATTTTCACGACGACAATTTCACGCTTAACACGTTTATCGTTAAATAAATCTATTGTCACGCCACCGGCGTTTATTGCTCTTGGAAGTTGATGGACGATTTTCAATTAAACTACTTCGGTAAAATTCACGTACGTTCTCCCGTACTTAGCATTATCCCCTTTAAGGTATAACCTCGAGAGAAATTCGTACACATTGCTAAATTCTGTGGACGTAATTATTATTGAAACTATTAATATGTTTCTATGCAAGTAATACTCGGTTTCTAACTTGATATATTTCAATACATTTTTATAATAATAACCATGCAGTTGACAAATGGGACTAAATAATCGGAATTGTACGTGGAAAAAATGACCTTCGAGATATTTTTTTGTTCATTGTCTTGTTAGTCTCTTTCAACAACTACATTTTGCCTTTAACTGTTTTTTTTTCATAAACAAAATTCTGAGTATATGTATAGAGTGAACATAATATGTACATGTATAGCCTCACCGCATACATTAAACATAATTCTTTGGAGATATACATACTATCTTTGTAAAATGATTTTGTAATTAATATAATTCTGTGTATAAAATAGGTATTAAAGATCAGCATTTATAATGTATTTTATAGAACTTCATGCAAAGTATAAAAATGTGGTGGTTTAATGTTTTTCAGGGTGAGTCTAGACCTTTGTAGTGCTAAATATGTCTTATTAAATGTTGCTTTAGAATTACTCTTGAGATCAAGAATTAATAACTACTTACTGTTGAAATTTTTTTGGTGTAATTTTAATGAAAGGTGAAAAAATTAAGAAGAATTCATATGTTGCAAAATATTCATATCTAACTTTAGTGGCTATAACATTCTTCACAAAAAATTATGACATTATTTTATTCCTATGGTAACACGTTGACTGTTGAAATTTTTACAACTGGTTAATACTGTAATAAGAAACATATATTTCAATTTTTTTTTAGGAATATAAACATTTACACGTTGATTTGTATGATCAGCACTCGAATCATTAGATTACTATTGTATTAATTATATTCGTACAAAGTTATAAGTGCTACGATTTAGAAATTGAATGTTTTTTCGTACAATTCATAAGATGTCGGTCAACGGTGACCACCATTACTATCAACTTATTAGTTGAAATCAAGTTGCAATATTTTTGTGCTTTAATCTCGACAGAAGCAATGATTTTCATGGACACGTCGTCAGACGAATGACAAATTGCAGACTCCTAGCGTTACTGAAAGCTGCAAGAGTAGCTTCCCATAATCTGCTGCAGTTGGCGATAATATTGAAAGCACGGTCGCCAAGGTGTCAGAGTGTCACGTGTCTACCAGCAGTCAGGGAACAAACAATAATTAACTGTGCCATTGGGCATCGTTCATTCATGATATATCATGGGGATTCGTGGCACGCCGTGATGAATAGTGGTCAGTGGTCACCCTCTAATTACTCGCTGAACGTCAATCGAAAAATAATTGGACGCATCTCTCTAAAAAAATGTTGCCTTTATAGATAGCACTTTATATAATTGTCTTTATATGTCCCTAAACTTATTGCACGGTATTTTTATTTTTCCTATTTATCAAAATTAAAATGTCAGTAAAATCTGATATTGTTTGTAGATTTTTTAGAATTATAGAGTTACTTTACCGTAAATTATAGACCAAGATTTTCTAGTATCTGTATATTTTCCAACAATAAATTGTGGTTTTTTACTGTAAAAATTAACATAGTGTCACTTATCTTCAGGTAGACATTGTTAAGAAAAATGAAGATCATCAGATTATATGTTTTTATGTTAACAGGGAACAAATTCAGTTATTCCTTCATAAGTGAATTCTGAAGTTACAGAGCGGCTACTTTGAAGGTCTTCGTGTCTGTTTGATAATTACTGTTATGTAGTATTACTTATTATAGCTTTTCAAATGTAATTGTAATCATGAGAATAGAGAAATATTACGCACATTGAACAAGCGTTGAGCATCCAGTATTGGTCAAACGAAACGGTCTATGACAATGGCTGATCACAATTGTCATGAATGACATTCTCAAAATGCATTTCTGATCAATAAGGCTACACAGTGTCTTCAAAATCAATACATATATATATATATATCGCAACCTAGTGTTGTATAAAGCTCGTGTCTTTAAAGCTACAAAGCTTAGCCTTAAAGATTCAGTCTTTTAAGGCTAAAATCATATGAAGCTCGCGGCTCAAGGCTCGAGCTTCAGGACTCGAGTCGTCGAGGCTCGAAACTCGAGCTTCAAGGCTTGGGTCTCGAAGCTCGAGGCTAACACGTTCACTGCCGAGCGTGTTTCTGCTGGTTTTGTCTTCAACGCCAAAGAGTGATTGCCCATTAGAATCATATAATAATATATTACACAATATGATTATATGTATTGTGCAAACTTATCATGCGTAGTACATTAATCTTGCTGCCGGTCATCTATGACTCCCACGGCGTAAGAGTATGTTTTCAGTCGATAATACTATATTTTGAACATTACAGACAAATTTTTAGCAATGTTTCATTCCGTCTACTATTCAATGGTTATTTTGTTTCATTTTTCATTTCCCTTTCTTGGTATCAATCTCTCATGTGTTTGCAGTCACGGCTGTATTTTTTAAAAACTGTATGAAGTATAATATTATAGATTTAGTGTTAATTCCATTATTTAACACTTAAGGGTTCTAGAGGGTTGAACCTTAAAGCTTCAGACTTAATGTGGAATAACACAGTGACGATTGGAAAAAATTAAGGTTTTTATATATACTTTCAAAGTATAATTTTTCGAAAATGTTCTACTAAAATATTAAGTCGAAATTCACTTGTACAAGTATACATATGTATTTTGTAATAAAAGAAAATTTAACGTATTGTCCAAAATATATATTTGATGACCCTATTTAGTAATAGTTTAATGATGTTTGGGTGTTGCAGAACTAATTTACAAAAACCACGCTTTTCTGGACGTTTTTGGATTATTCCTCCTTGAAGCTTTAAAAGCTTGAGATTCGTGTAATATTAGAGTTAAAAACTTGAAAACTTTTAGGTTAAGTTTTAAGGCTTCGAAAACTCAAGGTCTGTACATTACTTCACTACATACAATTTATACGACTCGAGCCTTCAAGCTTAAAGGCTCGAGCGTTAAAGACTCGAGCTTTCACGACTCAACCTTCGAACCTTGAGGGTTCGAGCCTTTAGAGTTTGAACCACGACTCGAGCTGTCAAAGCTCAAGACTCGAGGCTCATTTTAACAACACTATCGCAACCACACTACCGCAAGTGAAGAGAGTGACAAGGTAAACATTTTGCGTTTTCCTTTTATTGCGTGAAATATTTTGCAACACGTAGATATAGCATCTAGAAAAAAAGTTGATGTCCAATACTTTAATCGAGATGGCGCTAGTGCCGCTTTGTTTAATCTATGAAATACCACATAATGAATCAGTTCCTTTTCGCCCTACTGAAAATTGACGTCTCCATGTCTGAATTACTTCTTCTTTTTATAATATCAAAGGAAACAACTTCTACCACCTTAGCTAAGATACCTAGTTTTCACGATCTACGCTATTAGGTTGTTGTACATGAAATGTCATTTTTCCGGAGTTCAAATTTGTCTGATCGATTACATTCAATAAATTTTATCCGATTTTCTGTTGCTTTAAGCCATATTTAAGACAAAGCAATACGCTGTAATACCCGTGTTTTAAATGTTAACAAGATAATTGAAGCACATTATAGTAGCTGTCATGAATAATCAAGATATTCATATAATTTTTTTAATATGAATTTAATCTTGGAATAAGTGTCAGACAAGTTGCTAAAAATAGAAATTTAACATTTGGAGAAGGTTCGCGTAAATGTTAGAGTAGTTCAACGTTAGTTCGTGAAATTTCATGAGAATTAAATGAATCAAAAGGAAGGCCAGAAGAATGTACCATCGACAATAGCGTCCTAACAGATACCATGAGTCGTGGTAAGTATGACTCACAATCAGTCAAGGGTAACTTTGTCCCAAAATCAAGAAATGATCATTATAGATTTTGCAGCTCTTTTACAGGTAACTTCACGTGAAATACATTTTTACGTAAAAATCAATTTAATTTAACAATTTGCAGTGTTGCAAATTGAAAATGATAATTTTGTAACTTTGGGACTGAGTCAACATTGCCCCAACTTACGGTAGTACTATTGACAATAATAATTCATGACAAACAACAAGAGAAATAGCGTCTAAATAGCGTTGAGGAAACTATATGCGGTTAAAAATTCATTACATATGCACAAACCTAATATATTTAAATGGTTCGGTCCGGAACGAAAAAATGATGACCTTGAAAGTTCCTGTGCTCCAGCCCGAGATAGAGACAAGATCAGAGCTATGCTTGTGCCCGAGTTTCGTTCAATTTCACGCAACGTAGTTCATTGGAATCGAATTTCACGGAAAGTTAATCATAGACTTCCACGCATCCACGATTCCTCTGTTATTACCATCCGATATCATCCCCAGGGTCGTTATACTTCGCCGTATATTCGGTCCAATACTCTAAAAGACTTCTACGTCTGGTGTCAAGGGGAGCCGGGGCAGAAAACATTTCCGTGACTAAAGATTGACGTTACCGTGCACTTGCTTATCTATCCGTCTGCCACGACCAGACATTATGATGGTCTTCTTTCAAGCAGTTCTATGGCCTAGCGTAATAATTTCTCCCCCCTTGATAGGACCAGCTTGTCACTTGTTTTTTTGGCGCGGTCAAGTCACGACCGGTGAGGAAATGGTACTGGCGTCCATCGATCACCGAGAACCTGGAGATAGGAACGTGTTTCCGTGCATGTTGTTGCAGGCAGCATCGACACCTATTTACCGATACCTCTTCCCCGACGAAGAGTAATTGCCAGCTTTGCAGGCTCTTGTCCTATCATTAAGAGGTCATGCTCAGTCAGAAATTTTGAAAAAATCGATTTTTCACTTTCTACATTTTCTTTAAGTACATCTCGAGAATATTCTGTGCAAGTTTCAAGGTAATCTAATTAAAAATGGCAGAGTTACAGGCGTTAAAAAATGAACATTTGATATAAGTGTAAGCTTGAATTGAAATTTTAAACGCGTTTTTCTCGAAACTACATTTTTCAAATCGGTGATTAATATTTCTCGAAAACTACTGTGTCGATTTATATGAAGCCTTTTGCGCCTTATTTCAAATCAGAAAAACTTGTCCTTGCACGAAGGATTCTTTTGTTCGTTCCAAACATTTTTCGATACGATGATTATTTTACACGTAATCGTAAAAAGTATGTTTCGAGCGGCGAATTTTGAGGGGCTGTTTCACTCCTTCAAACCGCTTTTTAGTAAAATCAAAAAATACATATTCAGTGGTTTTTAATTCTCTACAAATTCATACCAACTTGAACGAGAATCAAAATTTCGCTCTGGGTATGTTGCCTTGTTAGTTTGTCATGTGGAATCACCCTTTAATATATCTGCCGCGCATTGTCGAACAGCCTGTATAAAACACAATAGAATAAGAATATGGATGAAATTGAATAAACTTTTCGTTATTCATTTGTTTCGATTAAAGTGTTCCTAAATAGATTTTGAAATATTTAAATTCGCGTAAAGATCCTTAGTTTCTCACACCTGTAGCCAAACACCCTGTATAGTTCATCAGTGCGTAACGTGGTTTCCAATATGTATCGCGCGTGACACAGAACAACGCTAGATGCCGTATAGTTTGTAATCCCAGCTTTGATGAATATTTTTGCATACTTGCAGTTCATCGATGTCAACAGCACTTCGCACAGCATTGCCGGTGTTATGTGTTACGAAAAATAGTGTATTTACGCGCACGAAAAAGGAAGCACGACTTTTGTACGGCCACACAAAATTGATATTTTGTGAAACAAAAATACAAAAATTTAGTTTAACTTGTTGATATTTAACAAGTTGCCCAGAAAGAAATTGTTTGCAGGATACATTTCCTTTCAGATATTTTTTAAATGTTTTCTCACGTCACGCAAATTTGAACAAAAATAGTAACACCGTAAATATAAACAAGAAAATTTATAAATATAACAAGTAAGATTCTAATTATGAACATGAAAGTCATCATGATCACGTGTTATTTATGAAATAGGTCTATATTCGTTTTCCATCTTCAGAAAAAATCGTGTGTTGTTAATAGACTGCGGAAGTTTATGCAAATTTGCAATTTCAGATACTAGTGTCTGAAAATTAAAACAGGGCAGAATTTTGACGATGACACTAGAGTCTGTACCACGTTAATGATAACACATAAATAGTATTAAATTTTATTAGAATCATAATTTTAATGTATTTTCCAAATTAAAGGACTCTATAAATGCATAAACATCCGCAATCCCGTTATTAAGGAATCAGTTCTAAATTATTTGTCGAACTTGAAGGTCATTCAGGACATGACAACGTTACAAGGTTAAGTTACTCCGCAGATATCAATGCAAATTCGATATTTCTCTGCTACGCAGCGGGTTTATTCGGTTAGACACAGGGAATTAAAAACTTGCCCGAGTATGCACGAATAATTTTCAACTGAACGAGAAGAAAATGTAGAGTCCTCTTTTATGCAATTTAAGATTATGTTCATGGTTATGTACATTCATCTAAACGTTTCAAGGAATTCATAATATATAATTATGTAATAAAATCGTAATGGAAAAGTTATAATAAATTCTTATAAACAGCAATTCGTTCCTTCATCTTATGTACATCTGTAAACATTTTTACTAACACCTACATTTTTCTGTATCGTCTAAACACATGCCCCTATCCAGAATTAATTAATAACATTGTGTTCTGCATACGAGTTTTATCAGACAAAATGAGTTACCTACTCGGTTTTACGTCGATTGTGTGAAAGAAGGTAGTGACTTGAAATTTTAAATTGCAATAAGATCACGACTTACAGATCGTCGAAAATGCTAGGTTCTAGTGGATCCTTGCAACAGAATCTTCCGTTAAATATTTCGTTTGCATTTATCTCATTTATATTACTGGATAATTGTAAAATCGAACTATTAGCTGCTTTTGAAGTTGGAAAACGAAGGATCAGTAACAGTGCTTCTATGGTTTCAAGATAGTATTCAAAAATAAATATTTACGTTGACTTGGACACTCGTTCCTTAATAATTACCGTGCTACTAGTTACATGTATAAGATTGTAAATTGACACTGTTGAAAAGTTGGTTATTTTTCCGTTTAAACCAGTAGTGCCCGTTAGCGGCAACAATCACGTCAGTCAATCTGTTAATAACTGATGGTGATTAATCATTACCAGAGACAGTCAATTGAATTAGAAACAGTTATCAACAAAAACTAAGGGGCGAATGTAATCGCTCATAATTACTATTCCATCCTTACATGTACAATTTAAGTATGGTATTATTTTACATCACAGGTACATATTATTTTTTCATAACATTTCCTAGAATCCTTTAAAAGCGCAAAATTAAGAATCCTCTGAAAATTGTTTTCTTTCTTTCTCTTCTAAAATTAACGAAAATCTGATAATGATCCTTCGTAACTTTCTGCGACAGCACCTGGAGGATTAATTTTCTCGTCATAATTTCCAGTTTATTTGTCCTTCAACCGTTCATCTCGTCATCAATAATTTCATCAATTCGTTCGATTCACACTCGTTCCCCTTTCATCGTCCCGTTTGCTCATCCATTATTTCAACCATTTCTTCGCGTTCCTCATCCTATCACTTTTACATCAAATCCATCCCCAATTGTTATTCTCTCTCCGTTCGATCTTCGGGTTACCAGCACTCCTCAACCGTCAGACCGTTCAATCACAATTTGTATCCCAAAGACATACGTACATACATCACTTCACCGATCATTTCCCTCCCATTCGTTCCCTATCCCAGCACAACACTTTTTCCCTGGTCACTTTCTAAACAAACACTCACGCGCGCTCACGCATACGCTCTTTCATCACATAATTCTCTCGGTTCAGATTTCCTGGTTCTTTGCCGTTTAATTTGTCTTTTCACTTTTGGAAACGATACAGATACCCTCCGTTATGCTTGAACTGTAGAAGCCGGGACAGTCGGCCACGACGAGCGAGGCTCCGGGGATTGCCGCCCGCTACGACTCTGCCAACACAACAACAACAAGACCGCTTCACGAGTCGAATTCCTAACCATCTAATTCGCTAGGGACTTGACTTGAGAGAATATGGAAATCCAGGTAGCGCGGTGCGTTAACCGCGAGCGCGCCCTCGTAATATTTCTCCCTCACGGCGTGGCGATCCGCCTACTATATTTAACCGCCATTTTCTTGCTCGAGTACAAGGTCGAATCAGTATTACTTACAACCTACCCGGTGATTCGTGTATTCTTAGAGACCCTTCGCTTGACTCTCCGTGGACGGTGCCGGAGTCACGCGAGAGCGAGAGCGATACGCACACAGTGATGGTGCTGTCCGTGTAATTCGGAACTGAGCGACGTGTGACATTGTATAACGGCCGGGCTAAGACGCCGCAGAAGTATTGACTTACATCTTCGGCTCACTCTACTTCCTTTTTTACTCGTTGTCCTTCCTGTTAGTCGACAAAGCTTCTACAATGTCGATAAGGGTCTTGAGCTCGAGCCACCGTGACTTTGTGTTAGCAATCTATCGATGTGAGACAGAAATGATCCAGCTTCGGACGCCACGGGAATCCAGTACTCGGACGGTTAACGTCGAGTAGCAACAAAGTAAAGATCCAAGATAAATGACATGGTTACTGCGAACTCTTATTTTTAAAGAGAAGAGTTGGGATGGAATGGACACGTGTTGAACGGGACATTGTAATTATCTGAAAGATGAAGAATCTCTACACTACACGATGAACGTATTTTTGTTTTGTAGCAATGCATGCCTAACCACGCCTAATTTCAAGATCAAGCAGGAGCTGAAAAGAGATGGACAAATCAGTTCAACAGAATATCGTTCACTTAAAACTACATTCTGGCTTTTGTAAATCCTGTCGCTGCTATACTGGAAAGGCATGCATCCTACTTTGTCATTTATTGTAATAGCAACTAGCTACACTTGCTGAGTAACCTATGTGTGTGACAGAGACAGATCGAGAACCGATACTCGCTCTGTCCCTGTCTATCTCTAAAAATCTCTAAATATCCCTGTCTGACTCTTAAATGACAAAGCAAACCGCATGCCTTTTCAGTATAGCAGCGAGAGAATCGCATTCTGTTCCACGTGATTTATATTCCCGCGTATTCATTCTAAATACCAGATGTTGGAGAATGGATCTGCTGGAGCATTTAGAGCTCCAAAATTTATTTAGGTGCACTCTACTCGCATGATAGTGGCTGAGTCAACCTATTCAGTATACCGTGATGTTTTGAGAAAAGGTGATGCGTCCAATGAATAGACACAAAACAATTTTTATAAAAATGCGAACTTTATATTAGTATTTGCAAATTTTTGCAAATGAATACAAAATATTGTATATAGCATATATTGGTCACAGGGAACCCGGTCATCGGCATTGACGGCCTATTATGCACGGGCTAATGTTATCTTATTTTATTACACTGTCTCATTCAATATAACCAATATATAAAAGGAACAAAATACACTTTTTTAAAAAGTAAAAAATATAAAAGATAAATAGTTTCTGCTATCTTGTGATGATTTCTTTAACTTTTCTGCTATCTTGTCTTAAACAAAAATGTTCCTTTCATTCCACCTCTTTCTCTAGAGAAAAACATTTATCGTTGTAGACTACGTTTTCGATGAAATGGTAAATTTTGTACTGTATGCGTGCACACCACTATCATTTATCTCACGTGTTTATAAATTTGTTGTCGTTTATGTTTGAGTTAATGTTCACAAATATTGTAACAGTGGTATAGTGGTATTTATTTTTTTTTGGTACATTGATATGTATTTGTTTTATATAACATCGTACTGTGATTAATGCTTGCTACAAAGTGGAAGTACTAAATAGTACAATAATTAAATCCCGTAGCAGTCGTATTTCAGAGTACGCGTGTCCAACGAGATTTACAACTCGATGATTTTGGAAACGTAGCTTCATCCTAGGATACGTTATTCTATAGTTTTGACGTATTTTTTTTCTATATAATCAACATCTCTTATGCAGAAAATTGTGGACAACTTTGAAACTTTGAAATTGTAAAAAATCGATAAAGATAAAATGAAGTTAAGTTCACGTTCCGCGTTTTTATATGTTTATCCTCGACATTTGCAATATACATCTAAACTGATTTTTACTGAAACTAATATTTACGAAATAAACAAAATGTTTCTTAATATATGTATGTTTTATCCCGTATAGGTACTATACCGTTAAGGTGATGGAAAGTTACGGTGACCAAGAGGTATAGGTGATATTAATCAGTGTGTGATAAGTAAGAAAATTGATGGTCGTGTTAAAATTAATTGAGCACATTGTACAACCTGACCTATAATGCTTCTATTTATTATATGAAAGTGGAGACGTATCGTGTTATTTATTCGGTTTAAAACACGTTTGTCATTTTTCAGTATTATTACCGAGATATATGTATATGAAAGTAGAAAATTTATTGTTCTGTTAGCAAAATTCATCTCCTTTTGGACAATTTTGTCTTTCATATTTTTCACTGTGCAATTTATATCTGTCCGAACAATATTACAACTCAAATGACACTCGCAATTTATCCAGATTGTACTACCTTCGTTAAACTGACGAATGACATTCCATGTATTAATGTATATGTATAGATATTTATTCCTATACTAACATTTTATTTAAATACAGATAAGTTCCTCATGCTACTTCTTTAGCTATCTAATGCTTATACATATTCATATCTATAGTAACATTTTATTCATATGTAGGTAGATAACTTTTTCATTCTGCCTTTTTCACTATTATTAAAAATATTTTAGATGTTCAATAAACGAATACTTCTTATTGAACATCTTTAATGGAAAAACATTATGTACTCTAGACTTCACTATTTTGAATTTACATCCTTTTTTCACGGAAATGGCAGCATATTCGATATAATATTTTAATTATTAGAACCACTGTTTGAATATAAATATAAATATGGTAAATGATTTTTTTTAAAAATGATTTCATTATTTAGTCTTAAAGGATACAATCCCTTAATTAAAATTTCGTAATTGCTTTCCTAATTCATTGAAATAGTAATTTTTTATTTCCTGCATTAAATAATTCATATTCCGGTCTATTATCTACCATAAGCAGTGATGTAAGAAATCATTAATCAGTGTTCTTTGATTATTCAACTTTTTGAAGAATTAATTTTTCTTTTAAACGTTACTTTCGGTAATTACCTAGTTTCTCAAATAAAAACATAGAGATCTGCAAATTTCTTTTGAAATAAATATGAGGTACCAATATCTTATTTACAACAATACAGTTATGATATAGTTTAATTTAATGTAATTGAACTTTCTAAATTCAAGTCATATTAGAACATTTTAAACGTATAACTTGATATTTTAAGGTTACGAGTATATTTGCGTTTAGGGCTCAAACTTCAGCAAAGGAAAACCTTACAAATGCAGTTTTCACGAAACTTTTTAACACGCAAATTGCTCAACATTTTATTACCGTGACAATATCGTCGTAAAATATATCTGTGTAAGTTCTTGGTATTACGAAGACAAATGTTTGCATATTGAATTGTATACTTATTGCTTAGATTTTAAATCATTGCTTGGATCATTGCTTAAAATTAGATCACTGCTTTATTACTGTAGCGACCTTGTCACTACAATTCCCCGTGTTTTAGGTACCTATCTACAATAGTATGCGTAAGCGGCGATTTGCCGGGTGTTTCCGGAAGGTCTTGCTCGGGGCTGCCTTTTATCGATGTATCCATCTGGCAACCAGACTCGTGCTAGCCTACAGTTTTACTGTTAGCAGCGAAAGTCAGCGAACGTTGATGACCATTGTCAGGTCACTTTTTCTACGTTTTGTTTCCAAGATTTTCGGTCATGGAGAGCACTTCTTGAAGTACTTACGGAAGCGTACACTTCATTTCGCGGTCAACTTCTTGTGCATCTTTTATCCGTGTTTCATTATAAAATATAATGCTTATGTATCGCGCGATTTCAATTGTGTAATGTTTGCGTCGTATTACTAAAGGAGTGTGGACGAACATTGACTATAAATTATTATACCTTTTGTCCCCTCACTACTAAATCCGTTTAAAAGATTGTAAGCGTTACTCTTTGGAAATTGAATATTCATCGCATAATTTACCATCGCCCGTCATCAAGGATCACTGTGACAGTTAAAGTATTAACAATATTCTATAATCTGCATTTCTTATTATAACCCTATTCTTAGGCCAAAAAATGCTTTACTTTTACCATGTACCTCTACATAAAACACAAAAATATTCTTTCCAATTGATCCATATTCAACCCATATTCGATTAATAAATAATGTTTTTTCAGGCTTGAAACCACGTACTTCCGAAATATTCCGAGGAATAAATCGACCAGTGATCATTCTTATATTTCCGACCTATTTCGACATCAAATCACATGGTTACCTGTTCGAGTGTTTCATACCCACAAATTCGAACCAGTGTCCCCGATTTCCATTCTCTCTCAAGTTTCAAGTCAATCAAGTGAGATCTAATACAATAAGACCAAGCCCTGGTTAAAAACACGAACGAGCGCTAAGTGAACTGGACGGAACGACGAGAACTGAAAAATGAAGGGCAAAAGAAATGCGTGTGTATATGTGTATATATGTACGGTCGAAGAGATATATCACTCACTCGGCGTTGGTTTCCGGCGTGGGTAGGTCACCGATGGTCGTCAGGGTGAGGGTGGACCAGTACAGCGAGCCAAGGTATTTCCTTGTCAGTGTCGCGTACTCGCCGGGCCTGTACGGGTAGACCCAGTCCCCTTGGAATCCTTCCGCCTCGCTGAGCAAGTAGTAAAAGCAGCCGAACCAATGCGCCAGTATCAGCAATATATGTATGAGATTCAGGACACGCCACAAATTCGGATAGACTGTCCGCGATTCCACCATGTAATAATAGTTATAGACACGGTAGATCTTCAGAAACCTTGGGAACCTTAGCATCGGATTGCTACCGAGGTTCACTTGTAGCAAATCGAGCGGTAGTAACGCTAGCAGATCCAAGATGAAGGATTTCGATTTCAGATAATGACCGGCCAGTTTCTTGCTGTTATAAACCATCAGGCCTTGCTCGAGGTATCCAGTACGGAATTGCACCGCCACGTCCAGAAAGAAGACCAAATCCGTGAAACCGTCACACGTGAGCCAACCTGCTGGCGCCAGCGCCTGCAGCTCTGGCAAGCTTTGCCGCACGATCAGAGTCCAGAGATTGTAAAGGACACACCCGGACAAAAGCATCAGCCAGTAGTAATAGAAGTTCTCGTCCGGATTGACCACGGTTTTTGGCGGCCTCTGCGGCCTCCTTGGTCGTCTTCGACGTCGTCCACTAGAGTCTTTGTCGTCCCCCGCGTCCCCTTCGCCCTCCCCTGTGTCCAATGTCTCCTGGCTCTCCGGGATCTGTCGAGTGGAGAACCGCTTCAAGAACGAGTCCTCGCGTTTCAACGGCGGTTTCTTCTGGATTGTCGATATCGCAGAGGACAGCTGCACTGTGGTACGTAGTTTCATCCAACGTTGATTGCTTTTCGTTCTGGGAACAGAAAGAGGAATAGATCGACAGTCACGGACTAATGGTATAAACGCGTACCGAGCATTAAAGACGAGGAACGAGATCCGAGGGCTACCGTTAATATTAAATTGAATACAATTATTGTTTTGATTGTTACGGAGAAAATTGTAAACCCTGTGCGTCCTTAATAGTACGAGAATTGTTTGACTTGTTAGGAACGACAAATCAGAAGTTTACATTTTATATAAAACCGTGGATAGAAGATTATTCTAGACAATAGAGACCCTAATCTTGATAATGTTTATCTGGCCTTTATTTATGATTCTCGACAAAAATCAGTCCAAATGATGTACCTGTATTCTTTAAGAAATACATATTCATTCAACATTATCCAAATATACGAAGATTGTACAATCCAATTTGTATACATACAGTAGTGGACAAAAAAGTTACCACTTTCCTCATTTTTAGAATTTTTAATGTTTCCTAACGTCAACTTGAAACCTTAATATATTGGGTTTTATACAGCCTTTAATGCTCTATCCGAACATATATTAAACGCATACTAAAGTTTTAAGTTGATATGAAAAATTAATAAAAATCAAACAAATCGAGAAAGATAACCTTTGTCCGCTACTCCACGTATACGATAAATTGGGCTATAAAATCTGCGTGCATTTGGAAATTCGATTTACCAGTCTGTACTACCGTGGTCGTTTGTTTTTAACTTTCTCGTAATAAGCGTTGTTTGTAAATGACCGCCAAGCTGGTTGTCATATACAACACTTGACTGGAAAACACACCTGGCGCAAGAGAGAGATTTGCAAGGGGTTGAATACTAATAGCACACATGTGCAAGTGATTCGAATAAATTAGTGAAAATTATATATATACATATGTATCTATAAAGTATGTTCAGAATGTTAATATACATAAAAACATGAAAATGAAGGTTTTTCATAGGCAGCTTTGTTTTCAAGAAAATTGAATTTGAATATTTATTGCGTGGGAGGACTTAAAGAATATAGTTTAATTAACATGTTTGTTCTTTTAAGTACTCTTTTTATTAGGTTACGTTTATTATATCAGTAAAGTGAACAAAAAAAATCTAAATCTTTGCCCTTATCATTTTAAGAAAAATTGTTCGATGACCATTTTCTTGTAGTATTATTTGGTTTTAGCCTGGGCCAGTGTACAGTTTAAAGGTGCAGTTTCTGCAGAAATTTCAAATTTTGTAAACCATAGCTTTTTTACCGAAAAGAGTAATAATAAAAATTATTATCAAGAACTAACAGACTTTTAAATGTATTTAACATATTTATTGTAAATAGACATTAAACTTCCGTAACCCCCTTTATTTTTAGTGTTTCCGCCATACCCGAAGATATTTTATGTCAAGGCCTATTTTTTACCTATAGACTCTAAAAAATCTGACAAAATTCAGGTATACATCTCAGGATCTCTACTTTATGATCTAATAGTTTTCAAAGCTGCATGTTTAAAGTTTTTTTTTATAACAATGTCTTTGTTTCAAAGAAATTTAAGAGCGAAATTTTGCTGGTCCCACAAAAGATCCAGAAAGGTCACAGAGGGTTAAGAAACAGAGAATTCAAAGTCGAAATGTACTTCTAGTTATTCTGTCGAATTTTTACGGAAACATAATAAATTAGGCAGAATCGAAACATCACTCCTTCTCATAATCAATGGCAATCTATTATTCCGCACGTTATTCTTTCCGTCGCATGAGTAATCATGTTCTTTTCAGTAGTATTATGGACTACGATTCGATCTACACAATTAAGTACCATAAATACAACCCCTTGGAGCTATTCTCGAGATATCGTAAGCGCTTCTAAGAATTTATGGGCATTCTTACATAATACCAGGACTTCACAGCTTACTTTCCATGACAGTGACAAATTGTTTCAATTGAAGCTACTCACCACTTCAAAACAGAAAATACTGTAATTAAGTTGCTGAGAGACTAGTTGTAAAAATTTATTTTATGTGTTAAGAAGTTATCAATCGACATTACGTTTAAAACGAATGCTCACTTCTATGGGTTGTACAATATGTTTCACATATCTCTACCAGAGTGCATCGTGCAGGCCTATTAAACAATGGATCAATGGTAATATGTATATTTTGGATCACCAGGTTACCGTTAAAGCTCTATCAAATCCTTTACAAACCGTGTCCATGCATGACACCTTCATACATGAATCGTAAACCTTCTTGCATCTCGTTTCACACTTTCCACTATGGATATAAGTACACGGTCTATCCCAAATGTTTCAGAACTAAAATTAAAACATCAGTTTTCCGGAAAATTACGATGTTCTTTATCATCAAAATATTGAAAATAGTTTTTCTTTAATAAGATGTATTGCTCAAAATAATTATAGAAACTCTGGAAATAGCTCTGATATTTCTTCCTTATGATGTTGAAAAAACGACAATGGATCTTTTAGAAAACATTGTGGTCTCAAAGGATACCTCTCACAGTTTGATTATCCACCGAAGTCGTTTAATTCAACTACATAGAAAGATAAAGAAACGACGATCTAAAATCTAAATTGTGAAGAAAAATTACTAGAGCTATTTCCAGTGTTTGTATAATTATCGTGAACGATATATCACTTCAGAAGGAAACTATTTTTAATAATTGACGATAAAAAACGTGAATATCATACGAAAAATTACTGGTTTAACTTCAATTCGGAAACTATTGAAGTAAATCGTGTTCACTGCAGGTCAAAAGTAAGGGAGCAGGTCTTGTAATTAATGGAACTGGAAAGTACCATTTCCTGACGATTCGGAGAAACCGATAAAAGAGTAGTTTATTGTAATACTTCTTAATATAATACCTAGGAAAAGGAGTCATAATTGCCATTGTATCCAATGATATAGTACTTAGAAGATTGAGAGAGGTGAAACCTGTATCAATCTTTGTTGAAGCCTTTTTTTAGAATTTGCAAAATTTTAGTCATTTCTGAAAACTAACTATGAATAATAACTATAAACAATGTATCACCTTTGACTTAAACCTTAGTTTTTATAAGTTACTGAAAAACCATTATAAAATGAAGTAAACGTTTATTCAGGTACACTCGAACTTTTAATCAGTAGGGTATTCGTTATTAGTCGAGTTTTTCTTCTTTAATTCGCAAAATGTAGTGACGAAGTCAAAGATAATAGATTTATAAAAAATTCATTATTATTTAAGATTAATTTTCGTAAATCGTATTGATTGTATTTCCAATGACCAAATTTTGGAAAATTTTGAATGCTTAATCGAATATTTGA
The DNA here is from genome assembly GCF_001272555.1 of Dufourea novaeangliae. Classification (NCBI taxonomy): domain Eukaryota; kingdom Metazoa; phylum Arthropoda; class Insecta; order Hymenoptera; family Halictidae; genus Dufourea; species Dufourea novaeangliae. The sequence goes on along the minus strand of NW_015374014.1, from coordinate 342,193 downwards.
AAATATACATTTCTGCCAGGTCAATTCTTCTGCGTGCTGTTATATTCAAAATAATTATAATGGCTTTTTTCTAGATGTATGTATATTACACATATACAAAAAAACTACTTTCAAATCAGTCTTCTTAAATCTTTATAAATTGATACACATATTTCACTTTCATTAAGTACAATACCTGGGTCCATTATTTCTTTGGACGCTTGTGCATGTAATATCTGTACGTACATGTATATATGTAAATATATCTATACTTGTTGCAAGCAGACAGTTCTACTTTCGTTCCATTCGCCAAAATCCACTGAAAGGAAAGAAACACAGAATTCTCCGACGAGACAGTCGACGCCGCCTTATAGTATCGTTCCCATTCTGATTATTATATGTGTATAGATCTAAATCTATGTATAACAAAGATGATAAGGTGATTCTTACTTGAAATAAAAAGTGAGCGAAAATCGAGTAAGATTAGTTCAGTATCAGAGCATCAGATGGATGAGAGGCAGACAGACAGACAGACAGATATAGACAAACAGACAGAGCCAGAAACATCGAGAGAGTTGTCAATTAGGTTAGATAGAGACAGAACGAAACTAAAGGTGAACTTTTCGTATGCCACTACGCATTCTTTTATCGTTAATACACCCATGTTATGTATATTGTAATGTTGAACTGAGTGTATACATTCTGTATGTAGTTGTAAGGATAGTTATATGTCGGAGTCTCCTATGCGTATGTATAAGCTGACGGTCGAAGAATAGAGTATAATTGGGAATCAGTGTTCCTTCTCTAATTAGACGAGCCGGTAAGGGGAAGCAGTTGCGACGTACAGTGTCAAGCACCAGCATTCGATCAACAATAAGATATCATCATATAGTAATCCCCTAGATATGTATATGTTCCTTGACTTCATTTTAACTCCAAAACTTTCAGTTCGACGTAACTTGACTTTTGCTCTACCGTCGGCATGCACTATTCAAAAACAATGTCTGCAATATACCGAGATTGTAGTTGTGACACATTCCAAAACGAAGCAATGTTCAAGAAAAGAAAAGAATTAGGGGATTGCTAACGTGTGCGGTCCTATTGCACCTAGCAAGCGAAAGAAACAAAACAAGTGCTACAGATTTGTTAACTTGATATCGTTTCTGTACAATACTAACACTATTAACACCTCGTTATATTTGTATAAACAAATTTTCGGGAATTATACGTCGAATTGATGAGCACAGCGACTGCAATACATGATCCTTTAATTGTTTTCAGCAGTGTAGTTAGAGGGTCAGATATTGCAGCTACTGTGTGCCCTTCGTTAAGTCGACTATTATAATTCCTCAAAAGTTTATTATGAAGAAACAAAACTGGTTGTTAGTGTCGTATGGAACAGGTGTAATTTATCAAATTCATGGCATTAGTGACGTTTCTTCCGCTTGATTGACAGACTAGGACCACCCACAGCTGCGATTCTCTAATTGTTTTAGGACGTGTGGAATAGTAACGAGGGATTCTCGACCAGCAGCAGTTTCTCCGAGCGATTAAAAGCGAGAGGATGAGTCATCTAATACTGAAAATGAAAACTCACATTTTTCATTATGAGAAATTCATATTGAGAATATTACAGACGTGTCACCATGATTATTATTTCATAAATTGTGGTCGCATTATTGAAAGAGGAAGGCGAAGCTTGTTCAATAATATCACTTTAAAAAAAATCTATCTAAAGTAGTTTATTGACACTAACATTTTCGGTTGTAGTACAAGTATAAGATATTTTAACGATGTTTACCAATCTCAAGTGGTGTCTATGAATCGAGTAATAATTCTTAGAGTAGGTACTATGCCGAATTTTTATGATCAATGTTTCTGACTTAGAAAAGCGTGTTGAAATTTTAATTTAAAATTGTACACAACATAAATTAGTAAATTTAACTGACAACGTATAAGAAAATCCTGTGAACCTTGAATCTACACTCTAGTATCTTCATAACTTTAAAGAACACAAGGTTGATAAAACATATTTCGTTCAAAGCTATCGTTTCAAGCTATAGCTAGATTGTTCGTCGTATTCTATTGTGACATTTCCGTTTAAAATACTCGCAAGTATGATTTTTTGTGAACAAAATGTTTATAGATTTGGTGATACAAGCTGGCAGAATCGGTTACGGCACATATCGAAGACTTATTATAGACAGGATATTTAAGAAAAGGTGTAATATTTTAAGAGTTTATAGGAACCTCCAACGGATATAAAAAATCTATGGACCGTAATATCATTACGGTGTAAATTGTAATTTCTTATTTATGAACATTCCATACTGTAAATGAGACTCTCGGAGTAACCTACTGCTAGTGTGTCAATATTTTATTAACATGAAAGAGAGACAACTTTTATGTACTTTCTGTACTTATGTACGTTAGTAAAGGTTCTTAAATACAAAATGACATTTCACACTAAAAAAAATCGTTTTTACGATTCATTGAGTAATGATTTTTCATTTCACTTGGTAAGCATTGTATCTCTTTAAAATCTGTTTAGACTCATCTTTGAAACACTTTCTATATCTGAAAACGATCTATTTCCAAAATGTTATACGGTATTGTTTCACGGATAACCAACCATAAACAATTTGCCCTTTCATGTTTAGTAGAATTTTATAATTATTTTCACTTTATTTGTAGTTAGTTTCAATTAGAGACCATTCACTTATATTACGTTTTATTACTGAACTTTTGTTCTGAATAATATATTATATTGAATATACATAGTACGTGTAGTTTAAATAAATTTCTTTATAGTCTTAATAATTAAATACATCTGAATCTATTCTAACCTGAGAGCTGAGCTTATTATATCAATGATAATATCATTAATTCTTTGACATTATCCTCATAAAAATGTCACGAAATAATTAACATTCAAAATTTTCATGAATAGATGACTCAATCCGTGCTCTTGAATAATATAAATCTTTCGTATATGACAGAAATTCTGCAATTATTGAGGGATTACTGAATGTATAATAGAACACTTATTTAACGATTATTTGATTTCGTTTATTGCGTCTCATGAGAATTGAAGGATCACTTTCAATTCAAACTTTCTTGCAACTACGTTCCGTAGGTGTGTCCACGTTTCTTGCATTCTAATATTTCATGCTGACGACACTGTACTCCTTAGACATTTTGAATACTTTACCGACTTCTAAACGAACAATTCCGTATCTCCACTTTTATACATACGTAAGAAATAAATTCGCGAGGAAGAGTCAGAAGAACTTTGTCCACAAAATGGTATTTTTTGACTTTATAATCCTTTCTGAAGCGTATCATAAAACTAAATGTAACAAAAATTATTTTTAAGGAAACAGAACATGGCCTTAAAATATGTGGAGACATAATTTACAAAATGAAATTTATATTAATCGTGATATTTGTTTACGATCTTTTTCAGATACCGTAAGTTGTGTAGCACATATTTTATTTGCAGTATGTTTTTAAACTAGGTACTGCATGCTGTATGTAGGGGTAACTTTCAATCCGTCAGGGTACCTTTGTCTCGAAATCAGAAAATTATCATTTTCGATTTTGTAGCTGTCTGAAAATTGTTAAATTAAGTTGATTTTTACGTGAAAAGATATTTTATGTACAAATACCTGCAAAAAAGTTACAAAATCGAAAATAATTTTTTTTTACTTCGGGATAACTTTATTCCTGACTGAGTCAAAGTTACCCCAACTTATTGTACTTACTTTAAAAACATACTGTTAATAAAATGTGCACTACATAAACAATATTTCATTCATATCTATGAAACTAGTTAAAGTATTAATGTTACATAACATAATATAATTTAATATAATATAGTACATAATTTATTGTGATACAATATAGTAAAGGTAATATAATATATGTGTAATAAGTCAAGTCTATTTCTTATCTTATTTTATTATTATTTCCTTTTCTACAATACTAAAGGGGTTTCCAAGCGATGCATTCTATTTTCCGATCAACTACACTTCATATTTTACGACGTGAACGGAAAGGAATCGATGATCCTTCATTAATCCATGCCAAATGTCAGAGAATGCTATAATACAATATCAGTGCGTGCACTCTCCCACCGAATACTGTCTTATCATACTCAAAGCATTCATCCTAAAGACACATCGATATTTAATTTCTTCACTGCTTCCCAATTACCAAAATTCTCTCAACTCTTGTACCAATAACTTCAACGATGCTCCTGTTACTTCAAGTAAATGAAGATTTTGCGAAGAACTGGTACAATAGTTATGAGTAGACTACGGATATTTATGTGAGTTAACAATTTTAGGTAGGTACTGACATATGTGGTGTCTCAGGTCGGATAGAACAACCGGTTAGGAGTTGATTCTGTGAGGAAAAATAACTTGAAAAAAAAGAATAACATTTTCTCGGGTGATATTTCGCTTTCGACATAATCGAATATGTAAATTTGTTGGTCATAAGGTTAATCGAATAGGACTTTGCATTGTTCATTGCATTCCGTTTCTACTTATTACCAGCACGAAGACACGCGTTCCAGATAAATATTCAAACACAATTTTCGAGAAAATTAAACTTCGAACGAAAAAATTTATTCTTTTTTTTCGACTTATTTTTTCTTACAAAATTACTTCCTGCATGGTACTGCTACCCGGCCTGAGACACCTTGTATGAAAGTAACAATATTAAACAGAATTTTGTTTTTTCTATTGGAGATGTGAACATGTCAATATTAATACGCAAAAACGTTTGCAAGTCAGGAAGTGTTATAAAGGCATAGACATCCGCAGTCTAGTTATTCTCCGCTCCCCTCCCTTTTTTTCTTTTCATATTTCAATAGAATCAACTGTGCGGGTCGTTAGAGACATGAAATGGTCAGTGACGGATCTTTATCGGGTTCCTTCGAAGGTTGTAAAGTCTCATCGTAAAGCTTCGAATTGTCGTCCGGGTGTTCTTCGGGTTTATAATACTTGAATTTATGTTCCGCTGTAAAAGGTGAAACGCTTGGATTCGGTGTTGAAAACCTAGCTGATTTTCCGGGAGTATCGTGACTTTATTACCACCTGGAGGTAGTTCTCTATCGAATTAGAATTGATAAATCGAACACGTAACAACCATAACGTTGTTTTAAGGCACGGGTACCTCGATTGTTAAAAGTAATTTGTAGATCGATCTTATTGCGACCTTAAAGTTGACGACCAGCCGAAGAATCGAACGAGTTTTTCGATTCACATAATTATCCGAGAGTATGCACCATAATATGTATGAAATTAGTTCGAATAGTTTTAACTCGAAGTTTCTGAACATTATTACTGCTATAATAATAATTTAATAACGGAAACAAACTAAAAACTATTGAATTATTTGTCAGATTCGTAATGTATATAAATTAAACTGTCAAGCATTCATACGTCTTATAGTATTGAAAGAATACTATTATGTATAAGGGTGTCCCAAAATAGGTGTAAGTCCTTAAAGGGGGTGATTCTTCGGGTGATTTGAAACAACATTTTCCTGAGCGAAAAATTTTCCGGGGCTTTGTTAACGAGATATTAACGAAAACTACCTACCAATCAGAGCACAAGTCTGCCGGCCAAACTCTCGCGGTAGCACACAGTGAGCGTTACCGAAGGAGCTCATCCAGCAGACTCGCGCTCTGATTGGTTGGGGTTTTTCGTTAATATCTCGTTAACAAAGCCTTGAAGAATTTTTTGGCTAAGGAAAAAGTTGTTTTAAATCACCCCAGGAATCACCTCTTTTAAGGACTTACAACTATTTTGGGACACCCTGTATATTCAGTCGTCAGTGATAGATAGAGATTTTGAGCAGTTGCTACATTAAAAGAACATTAGTATTTCCTTCAACAGATTGTAAGATCTTGATTACTTTTCAATAAAGAAATGGTCGAGCAAAAAGGTTATAATCAATCTTGTTTTCTATGTATTAGTATAAGAATAAAAAATTTACCTTTAAGAATTAATATTTTCACTAATAATTTTATAAATGTTCTTGTGTTTCGTTAAGGAACATAGATAACCATGTTTAAAAATCAATGTAGCTATTTTAAGATTAACAAAATTTGTTTAAGGTTCAATAGAATATCAAGTGTCACTAAAATATCCAGCATTTGTATATACCCTAACCGCAGGTAAAAAAAGTTTCAAATTCACACCTTTATACGTATCACCCTATTGCACTCAGTTATAATTAATATCGCTTTTATACATCTAAGCATCCCGACAGAAGTAATTAATTTTCTGTGACACATAATTAATCATTGATAAAAAGGATAATGAATGGAAACGTTTATTTAAAGCTACCTTTGTGATAACATTGGAAAATAATATATTTATCAAAACTGTTCTTAACATATTTATATTAATAACATATCCAAGTAGCTGCTGTAATAATAAATAGAGAAGGTACAGCAACAAAAATTTACAATTTAATTCAAGTCTGTTAAATTAATCCTTCAATGATTTTTCTTATTACGTATGAATGAAGTATCATACCTACTTCTTCGTTTTTACGTACACTCTTACTATTTTATTCAATTTATACCGGGCGTTCAGCTACTAGTACCGAAAGCTTTAAAGGGTCCATCTACATTTCACAATAAAACGGAAATCAAGAGTGACGTAACTGTGTTGAAGGCTTCGTTTCAAATTATTAACAGTTAAAAATTCGGGCCAGAAACGCCTGAAATGAGGCAATCTGTGTACAAGCGTTAAGCGTAGAGCACGACAATGTCGACACATACACTGGTGTCGCATAACAAAAATTCGCCTTTACCTCGTAGCCAAAAAAGTGATGTATAACATCTTCTCGCGACACTTCATAAAAAATCACACACTAATAGTTGCACGACACTAAACCTGGTCACTTGTTCAAATCCATAATGGAGACCACAGCACACACACACACGCACACGCTCAAACGCCCAGAGTTACTACTAAATAAACAAACTTAAACTAAACTAAAACTCACTATTATAAATCAATTAAATTTATATCATAAAAAAATCAACAGCTATATTGCACCGACTAAATGTGATCGCGTTGACGACTGCCACCAAACTAAGGATACGTTCCACGAATCACACATAAAGGACACAAAAATATGTAAATAATAAATAAATATAAGGACTCCTGTTCTTCGGTGGGGTCGCCAACGCTCGCGATCAGACCTGTGAATGTTTGCATTATTCCAAAGGAAAGGCACGTATCACGTGCCCTTCGGTTTCTGCTTCTACGCAGATTGCTTTTTTTCAAGCGTTTATAACTCCAATTTTCGAATGTTACAGACATGAAAACGAAATCTCCAACACAATTTCATCCTTCTTGAATTTCGTTTTACTTTGACACGTAGAATGAATCCCTTAAATTTCTGACCCCAGTAGCCGAACACCCTGAATAATGCATATTTTTACAATAAATTGATTATCATCGAAGAATCTAGTCCTTGTCTGCTACAATTTATTGGGTCTATCAATGCACCTTCCTTTAAACTTCGTTATTACTACATAACAGCAATGTTATTACATATGTTATTGTATATATCATAAATATTCTGTTGTTATTTTACGCACCATGAATATTCCAAATTAAATTTCGAAGGAACCCGAGGTACACCGCTCAACAATATAATCGTCCATCCCACTCCTGTCTCTCAAGAAACGTTAAGAAAGACAGCATTATTGTCTATCCTACGACGATGTGTAACGTAGGTAGTAGAGCCAATGTGTGATACTCTAACAGAACGGTTCTCCTAACAATAAACTTGTCTAAATTACAAAATTCTAATCTATGAGCACTTCCATTATGTTTACGATTCAATACAATTTTACCGCTCTGGTATTGGATAAAGGTTCTGATAGATTTTGTCCTAAAACAGTAAAATAATAAAAGTTTAAACAAACAGTTAATTTTCTTGATTTTCATTCAAATAAATAAAATTTAGCATCAGAAGAGTGATTGTTCCGTTATCGATGAATTCCTTTATCCAAGTACTTATGTCTCCCTATCACTTCAGATACGAGAAGTTCTACTATATCGTTTTTCGTAGCATTATCCATTAGACAGAAGTGAGACGATCCACCATTTTATTCGGTGGTGTATTCAATCCCCATTGCGACCAGCCCCAATTCGTGACCGTTCGAAATCGTCGAGAGTGGGTACAGGGATTGTCCATGAAGCCGTGTCACTTACTACAAACGTAAATCGTGTGCACAGCGCATAGTAAAGTGAACGTTGTAGATTAAGACAGAGTGGCAAAGAGGATAGAGTCGCGGTGGCAAACGGTTAGTCAATACTTCCTCGTTGTTGTCCCGTCTCGATTGGAATAGCTGGTATACGGGTCGCCAAAATAAAAATAAAACGAAATATAGGGCACGGATACTGTGACAGTTCGTCGCGAGAATTTCCGTGGGACACGTATAACATTTAAACTCCGTGAGAAACGAATCGATTTCCTTACCGCACGGATACCCTGTCCCGATATCGGAGAGTTCTGGTATACAGCTGGAAAATTCCAATTAGCAGAAATTTCCACGATGCGGCGCGTGCTCGTTCTCTCGAAGGACGGAATCCCCGGGTGACGCATTAGAGCTTTTCTCGTAACCCGTTCCAGATGGTCGACGGGAAATTCCCGACGTCTCAACCGGGATTCCCCGTAAATATCGTCCGGGGAATATTAACGGTGAAGCGATGACGGTGGGGGAGACAGGGAAAAACAAAATAACCGCAGGCTTTCGCCTCGAGTCGTGGTTTCTTCTCTGTTTACGAGTCTGGCATAGCTATTTTGTTCCCCAGGTTCACTGGTTCTCGCGTCGCTGAATTCCCGACCAGATTTACATCGTGAACGAGGTCGAGTGGAACCTGTGTATGTACGCGTTTCGGTGCGCTAGTTGATAGTAGAGAGAAAAGGGGAGAGAAAGAAAGAAAGAGAGAGAGAGAGGTGGATTTTTGCTAGTTAGCGATTGGACGTCTTAGGGGGGATAGCAATTCACACCCTCTGACAAGTAAACGTCGCGAACGGTCTGGCTCCGATTTGGATGAAACTTTGTATCCTTGAAGAACAGCAAAAAAACAGTAAACGCGAATTTTTGAGCTGCAGTAACTCAAGCTTAAGGAGTGAAACCATCCTCCAAAGCTCTAATCCCTGAGAGCGAACTCAGAAATGATTAAAGATAGAACAAACTTTGTTTAAAAAATTAAGGGGTCATGCTCAGTCAGAAATTTTCAAAAAATCGATTTTTCACTTTCTACATTTTCTTTAAGTACAACATCTCGAGAATATTCTGTGCAAATTTCAAGGATAATCCAATTAAAAATGACAGAGTTATAGGTGTTAAAAAATGAACATTTTATATAAGTGCAAGCTTGACTTGAAAGTTTAAACGCGTTTTTCTTGAAACTACATTTTTCAAATCGATAATCAATATTTCTCGAAAACTACTGTGTCGATTTACATGAATCCTTTTGCGCCTTATTTCCAATCAGAAAAACTTGTCCTTCAATGAAGGATTCTTTTGTTCGTTCCATACTTTTTCTTTAATTGACCAAAAACGAGTGATTTTTTTGGTGAAAATCACACTTTTTCAGGGAAACGTCCGCTATTTTGTTCCTAATCAATATTTCGAAAAACCTCACGTTCAAGGACAAGATTGGTTCTTCCATTACATAAATCTTACTGAATTTTTAATTTCAGATGAACCGTTACGAAGTTACAGTGATCACGGCAGACCACTTTTCGTGAAGAGACATTCGGGAGATCGCCCACCATTTATTTACTAATAAATATTTTTAAATAAAAAAAGTTACCTTATAATCTATAAACTGCAATCTTTGAAACGAAAACATTTTTTGAACAAGGTCTTATAGCTTTCGAGAAAAAAATTCCCAAATGAACACTCTTTTTTCGGCCTCCTGACTGAGCATGACCCCTTAAACCACCCTCTAAAGATCGACCCCCCTAGCAGCTAACTCGGGAACGGTTAGAGGTACAATAAAACTTGTTACACAAATTGTATCAAACACGAAATTCGTTCAAAAAATTTTATTCTATCTGCAATCGTTTCCCAGTTAGCTTTCAAGGGGTCGAACTTTGGAGGATGGTTTCACCCTTTAAGCTTTAGTTACCGCAATTAAAGAAACAACCAATTCTACTACTTTTGGTGGACTAATTCATAAAGATTCGAGTCAAATATACATTTGTTTTGCTTTATCAAGGTTTCGGTTAGGTACAACAAAAGCGAAAACCTCGATGGCTTTGATTAACCTTTAGAGGACGGACAGGTTTTTTCATGACTATATTTCCAAGTTAAAACTTTTATATACAGTGGCTGCAAGAAGATTTCGGCAAAGATCTACTTTAATATAGCTTTATAACAATACGTAATATGTATGAATAAACTTGGTAATTATTTACTTTGGCGATTCCTCACCGCTTTTAATGACCTTCAAAGATGTTGTCAAGGTCGTCATTACGAATAACTTTTTCCTATACATACTACCACCGTTCGGCTTTAGTTTGTCAGATATTCGAAAAAGAATTTGTGCACCTTATTAACTATTATATTTACAAGAGAGTACTCGCCACCAAGTTCGTGATCTTGAGGTATATTGTCTAGGTTATAATTCTGAAAATTTTGTCCTTATACATGTTACCGTCGCACGGCCTTAGTTTCCGGTTTATATGTAAAAATATTTCCAAAATTTCTTACTTTGATTTTAGGATTTGTAGATATAACCAAAATGATAATGTTTAATCTGGCTGCCGTAAGGATTTTTGCACACGGTGTACGTGTGTGCGTGCGCGCGCGCGAAGTAAGTACTGACCCACCCGCACGTACGCACACACCATAGGCAAAGAATCCCACCACACTCCACTCAATGTTAACCACACACCACCAAGTGTTCATCGCGTACCCAACATCCCACCAAACACAAGTTTAGTTATTAATATCTAAAAATACAAGAAAAAAGTTTATTTGTTTCACCCCAGAACACATCGTGCGTGTGTACATTGTGATTAGTGGGAGGTTAGAGTCCCTAGCCAACTGTGAATTACTTTGTTTCTTGAATTGTCTCTAACCATATCCGATCAATGTGATGCTTCAGAGTTGGTTAGAGACAGTTCAAGGGAAAAATGTCATTCAGAGTTACTTAAAGAGAGTTCAAGAAGAAAGGTATCATTTTTCTCTTAATAACTTTCTTATAAACAATATTTTATAACTGAAATTTTCTGAAGATCACTTAGGTAGGTGACCTTGACAACATATGTCAAGGTCTGGGTTATTGGAGGTGCGTCTCTCAACCAGCATATTTACCACGTCATATACACGTATAGTATTGAATATATTTTTGTGAATATCTCGAAAACTAAAGCCGAGCAGCGGTAACATGTATAGGAAAGAATTGTTCAGAATGACAACCTTGACAACATATTTCAAGATCATCCAAATCGGTGAGAAATCGCTAAAGTAAATAATTACCATAAGCTTTTCATATACCCATATTGAGGATACATTGCTTTTCCATATTTGGGGCTATTCAAGATTTTCGTGCATAAAAATAATCTGTTCACCTGTTTCTAATAAATACGGGACTGACAAATGTTAGGGCAAAGAAATAGTGAAATTACAGTTTGGCAGGAAATTTCTGACAGCCAATGTATTTGTTATTAGTGTTATACTACGAAAAACAAGCAACCCCTCTGGAGCCTAAAAATTTGCTTCCTGTACTCTCAAGCAGGGTTGGGCACATTGTATTGCAAGTAATATAACAAATAATCATTTAAAATAATGAACTGTTTTAAATATTTTATTATTCTTATTTTACAAATAACACCAGAAGACTCATTTTATTTTATGTTTACTTCAAATAAATTATTTGAAAATAACTTTTTATTTAAATAATTTTCTTCTTCTGTTATTTCATTCAACTAAAATAACAGATAAATTAACCCAAGAGGTTATTGAATTAAACTAACTATTAAACTTAGAACACGGGAATTTTACAGTTTAACTGCATTTGCTCTCAAAATTTTTCTCGTTTCAAACAGTTCGTCAGAAGGACATCTATACTGAGGTAAATCTACCATCCTAGAAAACGAAATCAACCTCTCCAGAAGAGCATATGATGGAAATCCGTTTTCTAACGGACTTCACGATGCTGACATGATAGAATTAGAGTCTTCGAGAAATGATTTAAATAAATATTTGATCAAATATAAAATGAAATGAAAAATTATTTCATTTCAAATCCAAATAACGAAATAATCTAAAAAAAGGCTTTTGTCCATTTACATAAACAAACACATGATCATTGTAAATACCATGTAGCCAAAGAAGATATATTATCTTAACAATTATCTCTCAAATAGTTTATTCGAATAATGCCCAAATCTGCTCTAAAGGTTAAAGATTTAACTATACCGAATTTCAGAGAATCGTATGTACGCGATGAATGCATAAAATCCACAGTCTATTCACGACAGATCCTAAATACGGTCCCCGTTGTAAGGCGAAGAGAATCACTGGCAAGAATAGCGTGTACGTGTAAAAAAGATCATGTTCTGTATATGTATGTACGTCAGTTAGTGTTCCATGTCCGTATGTACGTTTGCATCAGTATAGGCGGGAGAGAGTGCAGCAGTTCAGAGGTTACCGTCAATATCGAGCAACGACGGGAGTACCTCTTGATCTTGCGTAGGGAGGAATACAGCGCCATAACGGCGCGTACGTTACTCCATTTTTGCGAGCCCCTCGTACTACGGGGTCGCCTGGCCGCGGCTGGTATCTCGGTATCGAGGCCATTGCTCTCCAAGGACTCCGAGGTCGTTGAGGTTGCGCTCTGTTCCGGGGCATCCTTCTCCAAGGACCCTCCGTGGCTCGAAGAAGTGCCTCGACGATACAGCTCCGATAACCTGCGAAGAAGACAGAACCCCGACGGGTTGCCTCTCTCACTCTCTTTCTCTCTCTCTCTCTCTCTCTCTCTCTCTCTCTCTCTCTCTCTCTCTCTCTCTCTCTCTCTCTCATACACACTCCTTTAGCCCATTCGCTCGGTTCTCTGGGAGCTCGTCTCTTTGTTTTGCCAGTACCACCTCCCAAACGCCTCCCTACCATGTCATAATGTAAATTTTTCTTTCTTCCTCTTTCTCATACATACACACACCCTTGTATACTGTCTTCATTCGTTTCCATGTCCTTGTATCCGTTTACTCAGGCTGTTTTTTTTAAATTCTATACTGGTAATTCGTTGATGATGTATGAAGATACTTGGTGTTGATCTTTTAAATTAATGAAGTGGGTAATTATTCCCAATAGGGGACTGCTCACCGATTTGGATGACCTTGAAATATGTTGTCAAGGTCATTATTACCACAGCTCGGCCTTACTTTCAGAGATATTCAGGAAAATATGTTTCAAATTACATGATTTTTTTTAGGTATTTATTTATTAATTAATTATTATTCCACGCACCCAACATCCCGCCACACATCACCCAGTGTTAACGACGCACCCAACATCCCACCAAACACAAGAAACTTTTTTCCTGTTTTTGTGGATATTAAGTAAACTTATGTTTGGTGGGATCTTGGGTGTGTGGTTAACATTGGATGGAGTGTGTCTGTAACCAACTCTGATCTACAAGTCATAAATCTAAATTTAACACAAGTTTTATGTGAATATCCGTAAGACAAGTAAAAACTGGTCTATTGTTTTGGAGGCCACCCATCTCCCATTCCCCACCCGCTATCGAATCTAGTCTCAGACCTACTCCAATCGTTCTTTCAAATATGTATTTTCTCTTAAATATTGCATGTCGCTAATTTTTTCAAGATCAAGGTCACTCAGGACGATGACCTTGACAACATAGTGAAGGTCAAAGTCATACACGATGTTGTCCTCTTTTTACATAATTACCCATACGGAACAAAACACGGTATACAGTGTCGAATATGTTTGTGAATATCCCAGTAATTAAGACCCAGCGGCGGTTACATGTATAGGGAAAATTTGTTCAGAATGTTGACCTTGATATGTTTTAAGGTCAACCAAATCGGTGAGGAGGCGCCTATTGAGAATAATTACCGCGAAGTGTTATATTGAAACATACGGTAATTATTCAGGTTGTTCAAAGAAAAGGGTCTACGACTGATTTATAGTACTATATTATTATTATAGCCCCTAAAGTAGATACTGTGAACCTCTAAAGTATTGCACCTTTTTTTTAACAACATAAATATAAAATTACTCAAGACATTGACTATTATGTCATGTATCAAGGTCATTAAAATCAGGTGTTTAAAAATATAATCTACTACGTTTTCTTCCTTCATACTTTAGGTTCTTTTAAAATAAATAACTTTTAAAAAATATTTTAACGACGGTGAAGCAAAATCTGAAGAATTTTCATAGTTCCACAAGATCGCCGCGTTCACTAACTGTAAAAATTAATCATAAAATGATACAATGTAATGAATGTATGTAGTATAATGAGATAAAGAGATCCTTATATGAAAAACTTATAATTCATATTTACCAATATCTTTTTGTAAATTTAGAAATATAGTTTTTGTACCAAAAACTGTTGACCCTACTTACTATCTTATACATATACAGGGTGGGGCAATAACTATGTCCACTTTGAATATTGCCGTTATTTGTAATAATATGAAAAATGTTATATACAAAACTTATACGGTATAGAGGGCGGCATATGGCGACACAAACAGTTTCTGCGTGGGTGAAGGCATTGAGGAGATTTCAAGGTCATCTCTATTTTTTTAATGGAATGCTATATTTTTTTTTATCGCGATGTGATAGCCGGTGTTGAGACGACTTCAGCGAGCTACCATTGAAGGTCATGCAAGGTCAAATGTGTTAGTAAAATAAACTTTCTTACATTACAGAAGATGCTCGAAGTGGTGACCGTTTGCGTCAATGCAAACTTGCAATCTTCGTATCGCTGCATCACGTGTATGTCTTATCGTTTCTGAACTTATTCCAGCAGATGCTGTATTATTTCATAGATCCCCACTTTTACATAAACGAATGGTCTAGAAAATGTACCACTAAACGTTCGCCAAGTGATGTGGTTACAGCACGACGGGTGTCCAGCACATTATGCTCGGAGAGTAAGAGATGCACTCAACGAACCTACCCAAATAAATGGATAGGACGTGGAGAATTAATTTCTTGGCCACCTTGTTCTCCAGATTTAACCACATTAGATTTTTTTCTCTGGGGAGCATTGAAAAATGCTGTTTATCAAGAAGTACCCACTACACCAGAAAACATGAAACAACGGATAATTGCAGCATGTACTTGAATAAGTTCAAAAACGATAAGACATACACATGATGCAACAATACGAAGATTGCAACTTTACATTGACGCAAACGGTCACCACTTCGAGCATCTCCTGTAATGTAAGAAAGTTTATTTTACTACCACATTTGACCTTGCATGACCTTCAATGATAGCTCGCTGATGTCGTCTCAGCACCGGCTATCACATCGCGATAAAAAAAACATAGCATTCCATTAAAAAAAATAGGGATGACCTTGAAATCTCCTCTATGCCTTCACTCACGCAGAAAATGTTTGTGTCACAATATGCTCCCCTCTATACCGTGTAAGTTTTGTATATAATATTCTTTCATATTATTACAAATAACGGCAATATTCAAAGTGGACATAGTTATTGCCCCATCCTGTAGTTCTGAAATTATTTTATGAGAGTGTTAATACTAAATCTACCAAATCCTTCAGAGAGATAGGAATTAGAACGGCAAAACGGGTCATTTGACCGGTCGTAGTAGGTTTAGTGTTAATTTATGTGTGATGATTACGTGTTTGACCTGAGATTTAAATTGTTCCTTCCTTATAAAACTAATATTAATAATGAATTCAGAAAATAATGTATGATTTTCTTGTGCTAATAAAACGGTCCGGATAGCGAGATGAAAGTAAAAAAACATACAATACATATTCGTAATTAAATTTTATTCACATTGTCACTGGATTCGTACTAATTTTTATCTCTTAAAAAAAATGTTTCACGTGAATAGTTTGAATTTGATTCTAGCACGAAACAGACAACATTATTTTCAATCGTACGATCATACCACTATTTCTTCCATCCAGCTCCGAACGTTACCGTGTCTCCATTTCTCAGCAATATTTCAGAACAACAGTCATGATACAACGGGTGCAGAAACTGCCTCGCACGAAAACTTAAATAAATTGCATTCTGAGTTCGTTCTACGAAAAAATTCCCATTATTTTCTACCCTCATCTCGCCTCCGGCATTTCGTGACGTGCGCACGGAATCGTCGTTCAGCGTGGGATTAGAACAATACATAGAGAGCAAGATACAGTTTAACACGTTGATTGCCACAGTGGTTATCGGAAACCAGTGCAGACAAAATTATACGAAAAAATATTCAATTTCTGAATGGTAATATCTTCTAAATATGCATAATTATTAGTTTGATGATTTAAATAAGGCGTATACAACTCGTAAATATTTATATTTTCAAATAACAAGAAACTATGCAAACATATTTCATTACAGCATTGCCATAATAGTAAAGTAATGGGCAGTCAACATGTTAAGTATCCGAAACAGGGAGATCTTGGAAGTTTAAAACGTCTTGAAATATTCATAGGGGTTCTTTTAAGTGAGGATATTTAAGGGAAGAGAAAGATACGACACTTCGAGAAACGTTTACGACATAAGACTATTTACGATGTCAATATGTCGAGACTCTTAAGATAATAGTGTATAGTTAATTCACTTTAGAAGCAGATATCACGTGACTTGTTTACAGAGACATGCCTTAGTTTTTTAAATTTAATTAGTTAGGATTCCTACTCATATAACCAATTATGAACTTAAAAGAAAGTACAATTTTCCTCTTTGACATTTTCTTCTATCTATAATCCTAACAGAGATACTTAGGTGTTCTTTTCAGCATGACTCACTCTGTATACTTTTTGAAAATAGTACAGTTGCTGAAATGCCCACAAGATTGTAATTTATCTAGGTGTTCAAAACCTTTCAACTTTTCAAGACTTTTAAATTCTTCAATAGGTTTCAAGCTCCAAAGAATTTCTTTCTTCGAATAAGATTAATGATTCAAAGTGTTCGTCACGTGTTGCGGTGCAGTATGGTTTTGAATCCAGTGCTGTAAACTGACATGAACAAATGTGTAAGTTTCGTGAAAATTTTCAAATATTAAGTAAATGATATTATAACTATGAAAGACATTCCGCTTGCTAATTGTTAACTGAATATATGAATTGTAACTATAAATCAAAATCTACCTAAATAACTATTGGGCTGAACAAACGATGCAAATGAATCAGTGCGTAGTATTATACTCGTCATCTCCTGAATTACGTCATAAACAACTTCTACTCTTCTATTCTTTATAAAGTTCTTCCTTTCTAAAGTAATTTATAATAATTAATATTAGGTTCCTACGTATTCATTATTATTAAAATAGCCAGTGTTTTCGTTTATTTGTTAGTTAATGTGGAATAGGAGTACTTACAAGATTCTTCTGAAAAAGGATTTCTGCCATGGTTCTACGATATTTTAAACCAAAGGGGATCATGAGGACATCACGTGATCTGTGTAGGTAGATCGATTACACACAACAGTCACACTTTCCAACAAAATATCATTTTACCATTGGTAGAAGGTATTTATACCTCGCCCTAAAATAACAGAAATAAATGATTCTTTGCGACAACAAATCACTGACTTGAAATCAATGTAAATCAATCCATTCTTACTACGTGCCCATAATAAAGTTCACTTTGACGTATTTCTGACACCACAAAACAAAAACACACTAGCATTCCATTTCCATTCAGAAAAATTTCTTCCAGTTCTCGATCCTTCGATGAAGATCGTTAATAGATAGCAGTCAATACAATCTAAACGTTCTCTTCCTCATTCATTCCTCATTCTCCTCCTTCTCGATCCTTCGATGAAGATCGTTAATAGATAGCAGTCAATACAATCTAAACGTTCTCTTCCTCTCTCACTTTTCTTTGTCACTCTCTCTGAATTTCTCCATATCGTATCATCCATCGCAATATCACACGCAAACGATCCCTTTCACTCTTCTTCTCTGTGTCCGTCTGTCCATCTCCATCGCATTGTACAATATCGAGTTTCTCGTTTTCTACGGCAAACCCCATCAAATTTAACAGGGGGCGCATCATTTCGATTCGTTCCACGAACGAGAATGACGCTTACTTGTTTTCACCAGAAAAAAAACTCAGGGATTCACCGCTAATCGCCACAGTTCGAAACGAGAAATCGATCACTGGGACACCTTTGTTCCTTGCGTGTAGACCTCTGATAATACGACTCGTTGACATCGACACATTCGTCGTATTCCTTTAACAAATGTGAGACTTGATCTTTGATGCCGCGGTGAGATCCACTTCAGGGACAATGTTTCATTAAAGAATTATTTGTTCATCGTTTATTAATACAACCAACGAGAGAGGACGTGTGTGGAAAATCGACGTAAACGAAATAAATGCAGAGTTCCTTCGAAAAATGTCGGAATTTAAAGTACAGCAGCGATTTGTTTCTAAAATATAGATGACTTTCGGTGTTCATTGTAAATAAGAATGTTGTTTGGAGTTAAATATACACTACCAACTAAAAGTTTGGGTGTACCTACTGCATTCATTTGTATTCCACAACCAAATACAAACTGTAGGGTTTAATATTTTGTCATGTCTTAATCCTTGGACATTTTTTGCATAATTGTACTGTTTAAAAAATACACCTTTAGCCATCCTTTCTTTTATGATACTTGATTATTTTTCTGTTGTGATCGCGACCTTTACCCTGGGCTTTGACAACTAAAATAGCTGATTTTTGGCCATGTACATATTTGAACTTTCACCATACCAGAACTATACAATCTGCTCAGAAATCAACAATTCGGTTCGTAGAAGATATCAAACTAATAAAGAACAACAAAGCTGAACGTCGAAGTCATAGAAATATGATATCATAATCAGTATTAGGTACCATAAAAGTTCATTATCTGCAGTTGGAGAAAAGTCTTGTGTCTTTTTGTAACAGTAAAATTATACAAACAATATCCACGGATTAAGACATGCCGAAATATTAAATCCTACATTTTTTATTTGGGTGTGGAATACAAATGGATTAGGTGTACCTAAACTTTTGGCCGGTAGTGTACATGTATAAAGTAAATTGCTTTCAAAGAGGAACACTATTTACGTGAATTATGGAAATCGTAAAAACAGATCTGATAGTATTTCTGTTCAAAATAATGGAGAAACAGAAATCTCTCGAATGTTTAGTATTATATCGGACTGTCTTAATTTTTTGCTAGAGGAAGAAGAAAAGTTTTACAGGAAGTCAAATTAGGTGAATATGGTGGTCATTATGATGTATGACGTCGTTTGGAATCTAAAAAGTTGTATACATTGATGAATCGTCAATCCGAAAGTTTCAAAAGTCGTTGTTTCTGCCTTTTTGATGAAGAAGTATCAGAAATGTTTCTAGAGTTTGTATACTTCTTACATAGAGCATGTTTCTTTAGGGGAGAACTATTCCAAATAATTCATAAGAAATACCATGAATTTTTTTGCGAAAACTTGCTGCTTCATGTGTAGTTTAGAGGTTTTTTGACAAATCGTTTAACACTAGAACTACCGAAGCAGT
The DNA here is from genome assembly GCF_001272555.1 of Dufourea novaeangliae. NCBI lineage: Eukaryota > Metazoa > Arthropoda > Insecta > Hymenoptera > Halictidae > Dufourea > Dufourea novaeangliae. The sequence goes on along the minus strand of NW_015374014.1, from coordinate 322,443 downwards.
CAAAGTTATGACAATGCATGTTCTCCGATCTTTTACAACTTTTATTGCCACATGAAAGCGAAGAAATTAGATAATGTATAAATTTGTATATTTTCGAAAGATTGTCATGTTTATCGATCCGATCGAAATAGATATATGTAGGTACGTTTATCGTTGGTAGTTCTAATGTTAAGATGTAACAACGAATTCGAAAAATGTACAAGGTGATTTTTCATTACGTGTTCCTGGAAAATCTTGGAAAGAAGATTATATAACTATAAGGTAATGAAGATCTGTTGCGTTAATGTATACAGGGTGACCAATTTTAATCTATAAACAGCAATTGACTCTCGAAATATTCCTTATTCCAAAAAAAAATAATTCAAACAGGAATTACTCCGTTTCGAGGCGGTTTTTTTCATTTCCAATCCTCTCGATTATCTTTTAATTTCAAATAATGTTCGTACTTCCTATGAACGTACTTTCTACGTGAATATCGCGGTTCATCTGGATCGTAAATCAGCAATGATTCTTGGACATCATTGCGGGCCGTGGTTTCTTTTCCCTTTATCAGATTTATCGGGCAATAAATTGCAGCTGCATTTAAATGTATCGAGCTAGACGCATGGGAAATTCATGTCGGAAACGATACATCGCACGTAGCACAGAAATAGAACATTTCGTGATAGTAAACTCGACTTACCCCCGTTAACCAGAACTTTTATCTCCTATTCCGATTCCGATACTCATGTTTCAGTTATCGCGATACCTTTCATATACGAGCCGAGAACAAAGTTTCTTGATGATAAGACAATCAATTATTCGCTAATACTTGCAAGACCATTTTTTTCTTACGCATGGAAACTTGTTTCATATTGAGAGAGTATTTATCAAACTGTGGATCATTTTATACAGATCGATCTTATAAAGTAGTGGGACGTAATGAAAAGTAGTAGCTCGTGTATCCATAAGCAACGACTGTTACAGAAATTATGCGGCCAATTATAATCGTTCTAATCCTAAGGGGTCATGCTCAGTCAGAAATTTTCAAAAAATCGATTTTTCACGTTCTACATTTTCTTTAAGTACAACATCTCGAGAATATTCTGTGCAAGTTTCAAGGTAATCCAATTAAAAATGACAGAGTTATAGGTGTTAAAAAATGAACATTTTATATAAGTGCAAGCTTGACTTGAAAGTTTAAACGCGTTTTTCTTGAAACTACATTTTTCAAATCGATAATCAATATTTCTCGAAAACTACTGTGTCGATTTACATGAATCCTTTTGCGCCTTATTTCCAATCAGAAAGGCTTGTCCTTGAACGAAGGATTCGTTTGTTCGTTCCATACATTTTTTTTTAATTGACCAAAAACGAGTGACTTTTTAGGTAAAAATCGCACTTTTTCAGGAAAACGTCCGCTATTTTGTTCCTAATCAATATTTCGGAAAACCTCACGTTCAAGAACAAGATTGGTTCTTCCATTACATAAATCTTACTGAATTTTTAATTTCAGACGAACCGTTACGAAGTTACAGTGATCACGGCAGACCACTTTTCGTAAAGAGACATTCGAGAGATCGCTCACCATTTATTTACTAACAAATATTTTTAAATAAAACAATTACCTTATAATCTATAAACTGCAATCTTTGAAACACAGACACATTTTTTGAACAAGGTCTTATAGTTTTCGAGAAAAGAATTCCCAAAGGAACACTCTTTTTTCGGCCTCCTGACTGAGCATGACCCCTTAAGTTTCATTAAATTCGGGGTGATGTTATCAGTACTTTATATACAGGGTGTCTCAGATCGGATAGTATAACCGAGAAGGAGGTGATTCTATAAAGAAAAATACATCAAACGAAAGGAATACAATTTTTTCGGATGAAACATTGTTTTCGAGTTAATTGAACTTGAAAATTTGATGGATACACAGGGAATAGAATAGGTCTCGGCTAATGTGTCTGATCATTGCAGGCCGTTTCTACTTATTTCTAGCACAAATATACGTGACTGGGATTAACTTTCAAACACACTTTTTTCGAAAATAAAACTTAAACCGATGAACATTTATTCTTTCTTCTCGAATTATTTCTTCTTATCAAATCACATCCTGCTCGGGTATACTACCTCACCTGAGACCGTGTATAAAGATACGATAATGTAATAAAATAAAGTTAGTACCCAAATTCATTGGGTATTGAGTAAAAACATCTAATGGTAACAAGCATTTCGAGAATACATTTGTCTCATAGTGAATCCAAAGTCACGTTGAGTTCTTTTTCAGTTGAATATAATTTTGTCCATTATATTGTAACGTTTTTCTGTGATAATTCAATGACTACCGGAACATAGCAAGATACTCTAACTTTTCTAGTGTTGAATAGAATATGTAGTTTTAAATTAACAGCTATTAGTTATCAATATTATCTGTTTCATGTGCTAAAATGGCATAATGTACACAACCCTGTGTTCCCCTTGATGAATAGCATTCTTAGTCAAAGTCTATTAAATTGCAAACTAAATTTCAGCACTATTTTGAATGTCTAACAATTTAATAATAAAAATAAAAATAAATGAACTTGGAGTCCACAAGTCTGTAAGGTTTATGATAGTTTCTTCAGCCTTTGAAAGACGCGTAGCGTAACATCTTCCGAATATCGACTCGTTACAGGTCCATTTTTTAAACATCACACACATATAATATACATAAAAATAACCGCAACAAAACACTGCAACAGATACTATAAAATAAAATTGAAATTACTTCTAAAATTACATAGTTATGCGTCAAAGTGCTGACATTTTATTTACAACCTATTATATTAACTTTTTCTTCCAATTTTCATAAAATTTTGAACTAGGTATATCTTTTTTACTACGGAAATCAAGGTGAATTCAGTCAGTACAAAATGTGGTACATACATTGTTATTCGCACAATATTAGATTTACAGTAAAATGTAAGATGTAGAACCAAAAGAAACATTGAATCAAAGCGCGTTACGCTTCCGCCATTTTGCGAACTATCGCACGCTTTCTACTACAACATTGACTGTGTAATTGAATGATTGATTAATATTGATTGTCTAGTGTAATGTACACGCTGCAGTAAGTAATATTAATTATGATGGATCAACAATAATCGTGTATACGAGCATAAGACAGAAGACAATACAGTGTTGCTTATTATCAAATATAATCAATCTATGTTTACATTTACGTAAATCAATATCATTGGAAAAGGAGTACGAATGCTAATATTTATGAAAATTTATTGTAAGGAAGAATATCTTAAGCAATATTTCACGTTTCTTTCAGGCTATACTTTGTACTGGCTAATAAACACAAATTGGGCCAGTAAAAAATATATATATATGTATTTATTCACTTGAAGGTGGCATGTAATTTTAGTATACATGATTTCTTAGAACTCAATATGATAATATGTTGAATAACATTTAATCAACGTTTTTAATACTAAAAAAAACTAATTTCTTAATAGTTCCAATTCTAATAGTTTAGCTCACAACAATTCATGTTAATTATAAGTTCTGTGTTTCATAACAACGTTACTTAACAGCTTCATGTTTCCTGTATGTACATTTTGTAAGTCTTCAATGTTTAATCATTTTTGTACATTAGTTTGATTGCAAAACTTCATTGGAAACAATCTTTGAGTGTTCTTCAGTTACATTTTACTTTTGATAGCTGGGTAGTTTCTATAAACTTTTCCACTTCCTAAACTTTTATACTATTTTGATTGCTTCGTATATCCATCAAAGTTCTTAAGCTCTGCAACTTGCATCGCACTCTGGGTGGGTCACTTTCCTATCCAGGTTTTTTTTTAACTTTTTAATCTTTCCGAGTGATATTTCCTTCCGATTATTCAGTAGATTCGTCACAGTTTCTAGTTCTTCGAAATAACGCGTTATTTCGATCGCCGTAGACATTCGTCAAGTATTTTAAGACTTCTCAGGTTACGTTATAACTGTATCACGAATTCAATGAACCTTTCAGTTTTGTTGACATTAGATTAAACCAGTTTCTCTAAATGACGCAAAAATACGAACTAGTTGTGATAGCTTCCAAGGCACAAATTTAAATTCCACGGAGAATTCTTTAAAATGTAAAACACCAAACATGCATTAAACTGTATTTTTCCATTGATAAAAATATCAGATAAAATTCAAAATGTAATTGAATAACAACCTTTCAAATGAATATGTTGAAAGCCATGGCCATCACAGATGATACACGAAAAAACATCGAATTTTTAGACGGTAACATTTATCATCTTCCAAATATAATTAATAGCAGAGCAATGATCCAAGCAATTATAAAACTCGATACATAAATATTTCTATATGTACTTAATAAGGGTGTTAGCCGACAATTACTATAAAACACGATACGTAAATATTTGTATACTTAATAATGGTGCCAGCACACGTCGATAACAGGGGTTTATGGAACAGTGAAAGATTTTTAAATGGATTATAGCAAATGGAAAGAAAAATGTGTCAACAGTTTGAGAGGTAGTGCGTGATCATCAACGTGTCATAAACTTAAAGTTTCGAGGCGATAACGTAGCACGTAACACTCGGACTGCTCCAAAACATCGCTGCAAGGAAAACAGAACCTAATGGAAAGTCCGCAATGTTACCGGATTGCTGTTCACCCCCACGCCAGAGGAATGTTGTAACGCCTTCTCTAGAGGAATTACGTTAGAGGAGCATTGAAGGGGGTTTGTGGGCCCCAAATCAATTTCAGAATCAGTACAGAACCGAGAGTCAGCTAGATTTAGTTCAGAGTTTGAAATTTGGTGTTCGGAATTCGAAGCTCATAGTTCAGAGTTCTACAGAGTTTAGAGTCCTAGAATGTTTAGAGTTCTGCGGAGTTGGGAGTCCTACGAAGTTTAGAGTTCAGAATCATAGTTACATCGGCAGAGTTTTTGGTAACTACGCTGGAGCTCAATTTGGAAAAACAGGTTCAAGTTCAGTTATTAACCCTCCGAGCACGGTCCCTGGGTCACGCGTTCGCGAGAGCGACATGCACACAGTGACAGAGTCAGAAGAGGCGACACGCGGTCTTAAAGCCCCAACTCTGATCGGTACAATGCTTTGAAAATTATTTTTTTTTATTATATATGTATATGTTACGGTAAATGTGATTAATCCGGTGATTATGTATAATTGCCGGTTATTATATATAATCACCACTAAGTTTGGTAAATGTGATGAATTCTTGAATATTTATCAAATTAACCGGCGAGTGTATATAATTCCAAAATCCTAATGACGAATGTGATAAAAGTCCGTTACTGTTCGTGATTGGCGGTCTTTGTCGATATCGGATGCACTCTCTTTTTTCTTACGCGGTCCCTTTGGCGAGCACCGAACGCGCACGTGTCGTGATCGGACTTTGTCCACGATTCCGCTCGTCTAGTGCCGACTCCTACAGTAGTATTTCCAATTTCATGCCGGCTAGACGTTTTTTCGCTACCCTCTCGTATTTTATAAAATATTGAATGATGGCTGGTATGCTTGAGCCTTTTAACTCCAAGTTAGTTAATATTATGAACACTAAGAAAGCAAACGGTGGTGTTTTGGCGAAAGAAAGATACGATGACTTGTTAAAAAAAGTGAATAATAGTAAAAACAAAAGTAGTGGGAAACAACCGGAAGATTATCGAAGAGATCGTATCTAAAAAGATACGACGTAATGAAAGTCGGCAATGTTGAAAAACGTATCTTTCCCGTAAATAAAGACACCTTCAATGTTAGATTTTACGTGTACTTTGAAGAACTTTTTACCATAATTCATAAAGCACACTTATCAATAGGCCATGGTGGTTGAAACAGGATGTTAAAAGAATTCAAAAAAAGTACATAAATGTCTCTAGACTATGAGTTTAGTGTGTTTTTTATATGTAACTGTTTTGTATGAGTTCTAATAATAAAATTATTTTCTCTACTTAGGTCTTTCATTTGACAAGACATGTCAGTCCCTTATTCAAATTTCGTTCAGGCTACATCCATGTGACTTAAAATAGCCATTTATTGAATTTTTAATTGTTAATTATAAAATATTGTTATTCGCAGCCTTTTGTGTCATAGTGTCCAACGAAAAACTGACTAGTAACTACTCAAAAAACTGCGCTGTATTCTACTGGCTCAATCGGTCAAGATATTTATCACATTCGCCATTACGAGTTGGGAATTATATAAACTCGCCGGTTAATTTGATAAATATTCAAGAATTCATCACATTTACCAAACTTAGTGGTGATTATATACAATAACCGGCAATTATACATAATCACCGGATTAATCACATTTGCCGTAACATATACATATAGTTAGAGATAAGGTAAATTAAATTTTGCACCGGACAACCACCGAAAACGGCAAATAAAATCCATCTTCCTCTTACTCACCGATGACGTCACAATATTATTACATAGAATTAAGTATTACTAACAGTGTATTATTGTATAATTTGCCATTTTCGTTAGGACGTAATTTCTTACGAATTCGAAACAAATTTTGTACACCTCCAACCGTTAATAAGAATGAGAAGCACGTATCCTCAGAATATTGAACAACGAAATGTGAAAGAGAAACCTAACACGTACAAGGCCTTACTTTGAATGAAACTGCAGAATTCTCAATTGGCAACCGCAGCAGTAGCTGCAAATTCGATGACATACTGTCCTTCTAGGTCCCACGTTTATTTTTATTTTGTCGAGAACAAGAAGTTGAACGATGTTGATAGATTTGGAACCGAAGAATGTGTGATTATTTATTAAAACCGATTGTAAAAAAATTATTACAGGAAGATATTAAATTGTTATACATGAAATGACGACTTCACATTAGGTCACATATCTGACTGTATTTAAGACCGAAAATGATTTAAATTGCACTGTACGTCATTGTTTCTTTTTTTGTAAAACACAAATTACCTCGATAGTAAAAAGATTTGAGGTTCATTCGAAGTGAATTTATCCAATGGTTCGAAATGGAATTCAACCGAATCCGTTACGTTTATTTAAACTTACTGTTAGAAATTATGAGTATTAGGTTTTTACACATGAAATAGCCGAATTATTACCGACACCTGATATTATATTGAACATTACATGAATCCTTTTAGACTAAGTCGGATTAAATAGATTCTAAATATACAATTATTATACTGATTTTGAATATGACTCTTAGATAACACTTTCAACTGCCATCTTTTCGCAAAATGTTGTCGTTACTAAACAGCGTATTTTTATGCAAAATGACATTTTCTAAAGTAATTCACACAGATGGGAACAAAAGTAGAAATTTCTTTCTTCTGCTAAGTATCTTATTTGGTTCAGAATAAAATAGAGAACTCGATGCATCTTTATGAAGTTTATTTGTGAATTTGATTTAAAATGTTCATCTTTCAATATATGTACAGGAAACAACAGAATTTAACTAAGATTTACTCTTTAACTTAATTAAATTTAATATTTAACGGATGTACTTAATTTTATCGCCACTGTTCGTAGTACCTTGAAACAAGTAGGTACAGTCTACTTTTGCATTCAAATAACCATGTCAATCGTTTTCATTTATAAAAATAACATCCAATACACCTACAGGTAAAATTAAACATTTCATGTACAACGATCTCCTACAACACACAATTGAAAATCGTTACTTACTATTAGTTATTTAAAAGATGCAAGATATTCTCTGTTGTACAAGTTATGCTACAATTTTCAATTACTTGCTAGAAAACGGATGTATGAATTTAAGTGTAACATTCCTTGCAATTGTTTTATATTAAAGTTAAATCACTCAATATGAGAAACATGGAAAGTTTTGCAGATTCCTAGAATAGGACTTTCCCTTGATAAATCTTAAGCATCCGGCTGAACCGACTCCTTTCGAAGATCGTGTGAGCCTGGCGGCAGAATTGCTGCGAAGACTTTCAAGTGTTGGACTTTTGATTAATGCTCCCAGATGGTATGCTCTTATTGCGTCTGACTGGAAACCGTAACAACATCGACGAAGTAATTAAATACTTCGCCGGCAAAGTTGACGGCTAACTTCTCACGATTTCTACGCGATTTTTTAATTTCGATGCGATACCGTTTCAGCTACGGATTATCTATATTTCTGTTAATTTATATTTCACTGTGAAATGAACGTGTTCAGATTTCTAGAAAGAAAGGTACTAAGGCTAGCTTATCTAATGAGTTAGTAAAGGAGATTGCTCCGCAGAATTACATCTATGAAAAATTGGATATAGAAATCAATGCAAATTTCATTAGCATAAAATTCCTCTTAAAAATTAAAATTATCAGAGAAACACTGCGAAAATATTTGAACAGTTTTGTTGGAAAAAAAATTTGACATCCGTTAGAATTTTTAAAAAAGTACCGGGTAATTTGGACCATTCGAGAAATTTTACTTTCAACAGAACAGTAATCCCAAACATATAGCGAGAATTGTTAAATGGATTTAATTGAGATGTATTGCAGTTGAATATTTAGGGGCAATAGTAAGAAAAGAATTGAATAAAGCTTGATTAACTTCTAAAATATGATTGGAGGACAAAATGATAGAAATATGAAATTCATGTTATTAATGCAATAACAGTTGACTGTCCAAATAGTTTTTTGACCTCTGCGAAGTGTACGATTACAATAGATATTTTGTAACTTCTACGTATGTTTGCAAGTTTGTTTAAAATCTTACCAATCTAACCACGGTAGCCATGTCTCAATTATAATTCTATAAATTAAGAATTAACGAAACTTGAACAAAAACAATATTAAAATCTGTTCATTAGTTCTTGAACAAATTCATGAAAAATTGGCCTCCTTTTTCGACCAGTAAGGTAAAGTAGACCCTTAATCACTTTGGCCAATGAATGACGATATGTTAATTACGTCTTGTAACTCAGATTTGAAATTACCTGTCTGGCGTGATAATATAAAGATACTACAAGTTTAGTTAAAAAGATTGAAACATTCCATGAAAAATGAGTGCAAAAATCTAAAAGGATTGCTTCTCATCAAAGTGCATCCAGATGGCGTAGCTCGATGCACTTATATCTAAAATGGCTCGATAGTAATTAGTGTCCCGTATGCTGGTATGGCACATCATCGAGGGTTATTAGATTCTATTAACTGTATTAAAGGGCCTGGCTAACCGTGGCGTAACGCGTAAAAGATTACAAAATTACGACGTGATCGAAACGATGTGACGAAATTGATTTTGTTCATTATTCTTCTTTACACCGTGTACAAATAACAATATCTGTTGAAGTATCAATTTTTTTTATTCACTAACTACCGCGGTCTATTTATTTTTTATAGTCATTTAAGTTAAATCCATTTAAAATTTCTGTAATCGAATAATTCTATAAGTTTCTTATTAACCGATTTGCATTTGGAATATGCATAAAAAGCAATTGTTGCTGATAGTTTGTTTTAACAATTATTGAATTTCTGTAACATTCAACAACTAATAATTTTATTTATTAAATTATTATGAATCCCTTAACATTTAATAATTAATAATGTTATTGGTAAATTATTACGTGACATTACATGGACAAATGTAAGTACATAGTTTTTCAATTGTCAGCAAGACAATTGTCCAAGTGTTATAAATCATCCCAAATAGCACAGAAACATTTGGAGGATATCCTGAAGAGGTCCACATGTCCCCCTACGTCCTCGTAAAGGCCTTTAAATGTCCTAGGAAGGTCCTATTTACAAAGTGGAACGCCTTGAGGACGTTCTGTGTCAATATTCTCAGAATGTTTTCCGAATGTGTAAAAGTAACATTCTTTGAGCTTCTTGAGAACATTTATAGAGTTTTAGAAAATGATATGGTAATGTCTTAAAAGGCGTATAAGAAACGTTTCTCAAATGTTTAAAATTACGGTAAAATTTTATTCTGTGCAAAGTGGTAGAAGTTAGGTTATATTGTCTTGAACCTAATAAATAAAGGATTAATTTTCCTGCGATTTCCGCACTCAGTCGAAATTACATCGAGTTAGTACCTATTCATAAATAAAAGGATAAATTTCTTGTACGGAATTATAATGAAAATGAAGGTCCGGGAGTTATGGTCTGTGTGTACATTGTGTTCATTTTTATTTCCAAAGCAGATTCCAAACTGATTGTGTGTTGTTAAAGACAGTTTAAAGGAAACCACTTACTCAAAGCAAAATAATGATTCTGTGTTGGTTAGAGACAGTTAAAGAAAAAAATGTTTTTTCAAATTTCCTGAGGTTTCTGTATAAAACCACTAGTGTCGTTACACTTCTCTACTAATTCTTTAAAAAATGTCACCTTCCTCATGGGAATCCACCACCTTGCATGGAATGAAATTGAGCAAAAATTACTAAACGAAACCATCCGTAATTTAAATTCTAAGAACATTTCTAAGACTTAAAAAACGGACATTCCTAGGACATGTGACATGTAAATCTTGAGAACATCCGTAGGACTTTCGGGGCGGACGTTTCTAGAACATCCGGAATTGAAGTCTTACTAACATCCTAGGGATGTTCAAAATGAACGTAGGACATTGGGATATAAACCCAGGTAGCACATGACGCCTTGAAAGCGGTTTAAAAACGTCTCAGACCTAAAATAGCCGTAAAATGAGCGTTTTCAAGGCGTCATGTGCTATCTGGGAAATGGACATGAAACGGAAGTCGTTTAGATGTACGGTGCTATGTAGGATGGAGGATGGTTTACATAGAATCAGATTCGCATGAGATTCGTGTTGATTCTACATCACCCCTACAACCACAATAATCATTTATTTTCAATTTGCACGTGTAGGAAACGAAGATTTGTACTAATGATTGTTTGGTTTTGGTTTACAGATAAATTTTTTAATTTATTTATTCTATTTATGCAAGTTAAATTTATTCTGTTATTGTGGAACCTTTGTTCATGGAAATAACAAAGAGACTTCGAGAAAAATAATACGATTAAAATATATACACCAACAGAACGCAAATATTAACAAATCAATATTTAATATTGTTTCTTATATTTATGGAACGTAGGAAAATTCTGTTTCGTAGAATGGGATAGGTACTGCTAACATTTATTTCTAATAATTGAATTAATCTTTGAATTAAACTAGAAAATATATATAAGAAAATCTATATTTATACAATACAGAAAATAACAAATATGGGAACCTGGAATAGAATATTAATATTCACAGAACAGAATATTAACTGAGAAATAATGGAAAATAAATGAGAAATAATATTGAAATTAAAGTATTTATAGTTGAAGCAATAGTCTTGTTGAAAAATAAGAACAGTAAGAAAATTATAGAAAGTTAATAAAACATCCTTAATTGAAGGTAATAAAATAAACATTAGCAAAATTACAAGAACTTATAATTATGCAAAGAATTATGCAATGAAGTTACTTTTAACGTTGTTCCTTCATCTCGTTTTATTTCATATCGTATCAACAAATTAGTTTACATTAATAATAATCACTTACAGCTTCGTGTTCGAACAATTCAACTTTGTAGGGCACTTACAATTGATTTCCAAGATTCGAACTACTCCTGTCTCAGATACTGCTATCAAGGGGGACTTAATTTAATCTCCAGGGAGATGGAGATACTTGAATGCACTTAGACAATTACGATTTCGTACTCTTGATACGTGCGCAGCATTAGTTATCGTCACTGTTCATACGAGATTGACATAAAACTTTGAAAATTTAAGTTAATAATAACTCATATTTAAGTGCGATCAAAGATTTACTATAACTGCAACACTCTTTGCAACGTTCAATGTACCTTTATTGAATAAACAAACTTTATATATTAAGAACCTCCATGTTCAGTAAAAATTAGTAAATCGTAGAGTACAATAAATAAACAAGGAGTATACATATTTCTTTACAAGATTAAAAAGGTCTAATAGAAGAAATAAAATACGATTTTATTGTCATCCTCTAACTTGACACAATTTTGAGACGTGTTTAATGTTTGTTTAAAGCACAGGTAGCCAACTGGGCTGTGGTGAGCAAGAGCGCTCATGATCACCCACGGGAAAAGTCACCATCTTATTAAAAAAAATGAAAGTGTAACAGATTATTTTAAGGAAAAACTATAACAAGATTACTTCCCAAATTTGTATCTCTAAAAATTTGTAGTTTCCTGACAAGAATCAAATATCCAGTGGTTTATGAACGGTAGTGTATATGCACACTACATAAAGGTTTTTGAAAATTTTAGATACTGTACCTTAATTATAACTAAGCTTAAGTGATGGGGTCTAGGGAATCCCGTGAGTATATTCAGATTTTTTCATCTTTTTTTATTTTGTTCCATAGTTAGAGATGCTCGTATATTTCCATGTTTTCTTACATGAGAATGCAAAACTACTAGTTGCGTATGAAGAAATAAGATTTGTATATCACGTAATAAGTAACAAAATTTGCACCTCGGCAGTTAACGGTTAGAAATATTATGTGTGTATCTAAAAATTGTAGCAGTCTCAGTTGCTGAGAAAATGTTATGAAAAGAATCAAAAAAGGAAGAAGCATGTTCGTAGAATTTCTTCTAACACTCAAGTAATTGTAAATTACTTCAGGAAAACGAATGTGTATATCACGTAATACGATTAACTATTACACTGAACCCTTCAAAGTTATAAGCTAGTATTTCCGATTGAAACTGTTCCGATACTGAATTATACTTTTGACTGACAATAAACTTCCAGACCCACTCTTGCTGGTAACCACGAGAGATCGAAGTCTAAAGGAGCCCAGCTATCCATGATACGACCAACTGACTTCTGTGTAGTTCCTTACAAGTTTCCAAAGATTCTCCTGAAGTCAAACACTCACTAAGAACACCTTCGAGGAGCTGTCGCCTTTGTCCAAACCTACCTCGAACAGTACAAAAACTTTCGCGATATCGGTCTGTACTTTGATTGCATCGCGAACTATCATCGATTTTAAGTATCAGCTAATTTCGTTACATTAAAATCCATTTTTCTTATTTATTCCGGTCGATCTTTATACAGGATTTTTAATTTACTTTAATCCTTTAACACCCAGACTCTTGATATTATGTTGTTTCTTGTTATTTTGAACTCGAAAATGTGGATATTAAAACGACCTATTTCTTATATATTTTAATTATTTTTGGAGGGAATACTTGAATTTCTCAACTGAGAACGTTGAGGTCTACTTTACTATCAGTAAAATTACAGATCCTTTCTGACAAAAGTTAAATATTAATCGGCGACAGAATTTTACACACTTTTAAAATTAATGTTGCAGTTGTAGAACGCTTACAATTAGAGGTAAAGGGTTAACTACACATAAAGTATTTAAGTAAATTTTGACATTAATACGTACTACATACGTTTTATTTTTGTTACCATGCTGTCGTTTTTTTCCGGTATTTCTTTTTTAAACTTTCGGTCCAGTAATTAGATTGTTGCATAATAAATGCCGGTTTTCAATGAGCTTCATTTCAGCCATATTGAAATCGTTAAACATAAGATCAAAAATCTTGTAACTATGTAGTTGGCAAGGTGTGTCAATTCAGATAGATTATATTTTGGTTGAAAATATTTGTTTCGAAATAAGTCATAATCGTTCAATCGTATAATTTAAAAACATTTATTATGCAACAATCTAACAAAATAGGTACCTAAAAATAAATACCCTTTCGTGTAATTTCTGTAATAGTCACAATAAATGAAATATGTAATATAATTCGCAGGTTTAGATGATAGTTCCTGAACGATCTGTGCTTCGTGCGATGAATCTTTGAACGATAAGTTTAAGTATCGAATACAATCATGTCATACATTTTTTGTAAAACGTTTCAAGCGAATATTTTTAAACGCTATTTGTTTCCCTCAGGAAGACGCAAAAGAGACGTGGAAATGATTAATTTCTAACTAGCAAACTTGAATATTCATTTTTGATATCCTAATTGTAATCTTCGGTTTTCTTGATATTTACTATTCGAATTTTTTATATAGAATCGTACAAGAATGAAATATGAATATGCATCTGTAAAAAAGATTCGAATTTGGCAGGGTAAATAGTTCACATTAAATAGAAAATTTTGTGAACACAGGTGAAAAAAATAAAATGAAAGTCGAGTGTTGTATTTATTTGGAATACATTGAAATGAAATCTTTCAGTTGTGTTTCAGTTACGATGGACAAGTAAACGACAAGTATAAAGGAAAACCGATGAAATCATCGGTGAAACTTCGATCAAAATTCAGTAGGTGCGACAAGGAATGAATTGTCCACAAGAATTGTCCACGTATTTCCGCGAATCATCCGTTGAAACCGTTCAATGTAAATACACGTCGATTCCACACCGTCGCAACCTCTCTTACCTCATAACCCGATTTAACAAACGACAGTTGAGAATTATAACGCAAACTTCCATCGGAGAACCCCATCACTCGACGCACATTAGAATATGTGCGGTGCTAGTTCGTAAGCATTATTACATCGGGCACTATTATCAAGGACAAAGGGATGAGGGACCGAGTTTACTCACCGCGTTCCTGTGTGGCCATTGGACCGTCTGCCACTGCTTTCCTCATCCTCTTCGTCTTCGTCGTCCCTCGAGGTAGCCAGTGACTGGGGAACAGAAGAGGGAGCACTGCTACCGGAGTCGGGCCCTGGGCCCATTCTCGAACCGGAAGCACCGCTGCAGCCCGCCGAGGACCCCGACAGACCACCCCCTCCTTGGCCCTCCTCGTTCTCCGCGTGATCCACCTGAAACAAAATCACGTATCCTCGTCACGAAAGTCATATGTAATATTATCGATTTTAGAATTTGAAAGACGAAACAAACAGTTGCAAATGCACACCATCTTCTTGTTGATACTTTACTGTTACATGATTTAGGACATAAGCGCAGAGGAAAGTTAGATCGATTAACCCTCCGAGCACGGAAACATGGTCACCGGTCCCTATGTCATTTCTGACCCCACACCGATATTCTACTACTACACAGCGACGGCGAGGCTCGAGCTCGAGATCCTCACCGATATTACTACGCAGTACCACTGTCACCATGTGTACAATGTAATGATTAGCTGGTTCCACTGGTCAATACTTCTGCAACGTCTTGGCCCGGTCGTTCGTCTGTAAATAAACATCGATTGCTATGCGATTTACGCGACAGCTCCGTCACTCCGTGCGTGTCTTACTCGAAACCGTGTGTCCCCACTCCTGACTCTGTCACTGCGCGCGTGTCGCTCTCGCGAACGCGTGACCCAGGGACCGTGCTCGGAGAGTTAACGAATAAATATCGACACTTAACCGTCCGCATATTTCAGACAGAAACTTGTGCCTGTCGTTGGCAGCTTCAGCGCTTACAAGGGAACACCGTGGATGCTGACTCACGGGATTGGAATGAAACTTTGTGGGTTTATGGAGTGACTTAAGACAAGGATAATGGTATGTTTTATTTGTGTCCAGTCACCAATTAAGGGTGTGAAAACTAACCTCAAAGTCGAATGGGCACTTCCACTTTTTCGCGTATAACTCTTAAAGTACAAGAGATAGGAAAAAATGTTTGAAGAACAAGTTTAATGGTACAATAAGCGCTATAAACTGGCGTTAATAAAATTTTGGAAAACATGTTTTAATATTTTCTTTTTAAGGAAAAAACTTTTTTCAAAATTTTGTTAACGTAAGTTTATAGCGCTTATTGTACCATTAAATTTTTGCTTGAAATATTTTTTTCTATCTCTTGTACTTTAACAGTTATACATGAAAAAGTGGGAGTGCCTATTCGACTTTGGGGTTAGTTTTCACACCCTTAAATTGTGATTGTGCACAAATGAAATATACCGTTATTCTTGTCTTGAATCACTCCAGAAATCCAAAGAGTTTCATTCCAATCTGCGTGTCAGCGTTCGCGGTGCACCCTTGTTACTGTCAGAGTGATAATATGTATAAATATAGTTAATTGTATAAGGCAAGGGCCCGAATTTCGCCGCCGTGGCTAATTCCGTCTCCCACTTTATCCATAGTGTTAAGTGCAGCAGCCTGAGGGCAACTGTGTAACTTTATGTTGAATATGATTCTAATAAACTGGCAGAATAAACAAAAGTTTTCATCAATTTTAATATAAGTTATGACAGTTCGTTGTGTTATACGCAGTGCACTGTAGTGATTACTTATATTTAACGTCAGGTTTCAGTATTTAAGGCAAATGATTCTATTATGTTCTTTTTTGCTTAGATGTAGTTTGTTGTTTTTGTTTTCATAATGTGAAGTGGCAATCTCGTTTTGTTACTTATAGGTCACAATCGATAATTATATTGAAAAGTGATATTGTGCCTAATTTGGGCCCCCTATAGTGGTCTTAATTTCGCCCCAAGGATACTTGTGCTTTATGTGGTAAGTTGTGTTCGAGCGACGTAAAAGGAGAAAAATCGATTTGATATACTGCATGCTTCAAATGGTGACATGAGCTGTGTGCATCTATATCTGACACAAAGAAGTTTCTGTGCGATTACTGTATATGATTTTATTCTTTAGTTTTTGTTTTATTTTTATTCGATAAAAACATTATTTTTATATTTTCATAAACAAAAAATTTTATATACCATACAAAAGTCAACTATCAAAGAAATGTAAAAAATGCATCTTCTTGCATTTCAATTTTTGATATTATTTATATGAACCTTTTAAGAATTAATAATCGGGTGTCGTAATTCATGTTTCAAAATGACTATACAATTTTTGTCAGATTATAATGTACATAGATCAGTTTTCGAACAAGAACCAAAAAATCTTTGGTGGAGGGGTAAAATTTAGGCCCCTTACCCTATAAATTATGTACGTCCATATAGTACGCCGGTCACTATTAACGTGAATACTCGCCATATGATGAAGCTAATGTACAGCCTTGGACAAAAATATTAGGCACCTCTATTAATGTAGCTAGCTGACAAAACTATTACTTTGAAACCTTTCTATTGTTCATCATTTGACGGGCACTTCCAAAGAATGTCAAAATAGTTGACAAGGTTTATAGTGGATCATAAACCAACTAAGTGGTCCCTATAGTTTATATTTTGTCTTTCTTCCTAAAAGTTAGTCTTCTGCCAGTACTCGCTGCTAACACACACCAACTGGTCTTTAGTTTTGCTATTAATATTTTGAACGCTAGAAAGTTTTCCTAGAAATATGCCGAAAAAAGTGAACTGAGTGGCCAACAACGCAAGTCAATTTTTTTTTAAAAGAACAAGGTAAAAATCAGAAAGAAATTGCTGTGATTGTCAGTCATTAGGGCAAAGGATGACTGAACAAATATTGACAAAATTAATAAAAAATAATACATTTCAGATTTCAATAGTTTGATTTCCTTCTAATATGACAATATTTTGAAAAATTCATATTTGATGGGGAGTTTAATACAATTGGCCAAGGCTGCATACCATACTTTATTGCATTAATAAGAATTTACTTTAAAACTAAGGATTAAAATGTTTGGAAATACATAAAATATTTACACGGTATACAAACTTTATTAAAAAAAGTGATTTTGATATTTAGAAATAAAGTTCTAAAAATTATGGTATTTTTGTTCCATAACATTGGTCTAATTCCTTAATTACGTCTATTAGACACAACACGTAATCAGCGTTAAGAAATTTGTCTTGGCTTAATCATTTTATTTGGTTAACAGGATTACCGCATAACGTCCAGACAGACTACTGCTATAACTTCAGTTGAGTGTTGTTTGCAGAGAGGATAACATCTCTGTGTGCGGTTTGTAGGTAAACTTGCTACAAATGAAGGCCACCGAAGTACGGTATCTTACTTGTACCACAGATATACAAAGTGTGAGAATATGTTTGTCCACATAGAATGTTACCGCCCGTTTCAGAGATCCGGAAAGATTTCACTTTCGAAAATTTTACCGTAGTATCTACAGGGTTGTACGTACATACCACAGTGATAATTTTCTGTGGTTGAAGAAAGATCGGAGATTTCAAGGTTATATTTAGTCTTTGAAACGGAACACTATACTTTCTTATTCTTCGTATCTACAGTGCGTTAGAAAATGATATAGCCACCTACGTTTTCTGATGTAACTCGAGAAAGGAATCACCGATCCACCTCAAATTTGTTGTGTATGTAGTCTAAATAGTTGTTGATAATTCTAGAATGATTCATTTACGAAACGTATATTCTGGAACCTTCTTCGGTGTTGTATACCGGAGTGTTCTTTGGCATTGCATTCCACAATGTGCGGAAACGCACCCTGTACCCATCATGCATACATGAGTTTGTATTATACCTCTGTTAATGAGGTAAAGAAACATATATACAAAGACCAGAACACGTTTCTTTCAGGTCGCTATATCATTTTCTAACGGTTGAAAACCCGGTAAATTCATGAAAGTGGTTACTGGACCTCAATGAGCGAACGGTTTGTAAATGAATCAGTCTAGAATTATCAACAACTATTTAGACTACATACATTTCTTTCTCAAGTTACACCAGAAAACATAGGCGACTATATCATTTTCTAACACACTGTATGTAATAATGATAGGTCATTCGACATTTAACCCTCCGAGCACGGTCCCTGGGTCACGCGTTCGCCAGAGCGACATGCACACAGTGACAGAGTCAGGAGTGGGGACACGCGGTCTCGAGAGCGACATGCACGCAGTGACGAAGCTGTCGTGTAAATCGTATAGCGACCGATGTTTGTTTACATACGAACGACCGGGCCAAGACGTTGCAGAAGTATTGACTAATAAATATAATTTGTTTCATAATTCACGAGATTTTTATTCTAGTAGTGTAATAAGAACCACGAAAACCCAAATGTAATGTGGAACCAGCTAATCATTAAATTGTATACATGGTGACGGTGGCTCCAGCTCGAGCAACCGCCACTGCGTAGTAATATCGGTGAGGGTCTCGAGCTCGAGCCATACTGGCACTGTGTTAGTACAGTGTCGGTGAGAGCCTCGAGCTCGAGAATATCGGTGTGGGGTCTGAAATGACCTAGGGACCGGTGACCATGTTTCCGTGCTCGGAGGGTTAAAAAGCCAGTAACACACCACAAAACACGATGTAAAAAACTAAGCAAACATTTGCTGCAATTAATTACTTCAAGTACTTCCTTTAAAAATAAAAATCATTATTTCACCCTTTTCTTATAGATCATTCAAATCGTATAAATAGCAGCTATTGTATGACGCATAAAGAAAGATAGAATTCGAGTTAAAAATTTGGAAGTGACCTTTCAGTTCCAAATGTCGCCGCGTACAAAAGATTTATTACTATAATACCGTATGCTTTTCTCGTCTCCTGATATTTTGTTGTATTTATTAAAACGATGGAGGTATTTTAAGTGGACACAATTATTTCCTCGCTCTGTACACAAAATATGTACTATATGAATAGTAAACAATATTATTTACACTCTGTTCAATAAAAACCTGTCGACGGTTTTTGAAAAACAGGGCTTGAAGGAACAGGAATCGCAGCGGGGTTAGGAGGGGAGAGGTGTCGGTGTGTCGGTTACATGAAATGCAGGCGTACTCGAGACAGTCAGCGAGAGAAAGTAAACGAAGTCAATTCTTCACAATGAGTGCAATGTACGCTACTCGTTTTAAAGCTGTGTTCTTATGCACGCATCTCGCGGTTCCAAACTCTCTTATGCAGTGGCAGATCGATACATGCAAAAGTCGGTAGCTTTCGTGAAAGAGTGATTATTCGAAGGATTATTTCGGCGGGATCCTTCACTAACGCTGCGGCTCGCCTAACAAGAAGTAGCAGTGGGAGGAATACGAGTGTCCTTGAATACGTTGCGCCTACGTTTGCGTGAACACACGTGCAGTATCGAGGTACGCGGTCGAAACCGTTGTTGACTCTGCGACACATTCAACAACGCCTGCAGTGGCCACGGGCTCACACGACCAAGACGGAGACACCATAACCTTCACCGATGAATCCACCTACAACGTCGTAGCGTATCCCCGAAGGCGTGCTTGATCCGTACGTGGCGAGCCAGTCATCGTATGCACCATTACGCATACCCTAAAACTGAATGTTTAAGGATACATATCGCGGTATGGTATTGGAAGATTGTGCGTCTTCAGCGGGTCTTCGACAGCAGTGAAACTGATCAAAATCGATGGTATCTACAAAGTGTATTCAAAAAGTTCTCGGCCTGTTACTACATGATAGCTTCTGATGGCGACATCTGTGTTTTAAGGCTAAATCTATTGACTATAGATCTTCTTTTGTTTATCAGCCTCGTTTAACCTTAAAAGATTTAGTCGTTTGTCTGCAGAGCACATTTAAAATTTGTCAGTTTTGTTTTGTTGTAATAATTTTTGTGATGGAGCAATGAACTGCGATACGGTTTTGTTTTTTAAGCGGAGAAAGTCCTACAGAGACATACCAAATGATGCAAAATGCATATGGAAGTGACTGTCTCCGTCGTACGCAAGTATTTGAATGGTATTCACGTTTCAAGAATGATTGCAAGTCACGCGAAGACAACCCAAGGAAAGGGCATCCGTCGACAAGCAGAACGGACGAAAATGTTGAGCGAGTTCGTCAGCTTCTCCTGAAAGATCGCCGTATGACCACTGAAATGTTGTCAGAGGAGTTGAAAATAAGTATTGCAAGTGTTCATGCTATCCGTCATGACGAACTTGGAAAAAAAACACCAGTCCGGTCAATGGTTTCTGTTACACGATAACGCTCAGTCTCACGCATCGCTAACTGTGTCTTCCTTTTTGGATAAAAGTCAGTCACGGTTCTAATGCACCCTCCGTACTCACCAGATCTGGCTCCAACGGATTATTTCCTATTTCCAAAATTGAAACTAGCCATGAAAGGAACTCGTTTTGAGGATGAGGAAGCAATCAAACGAAAAGTGACAACAACGTTAAAGGGTATTTCAGTCGAAGACTTTTCCAGATGTTTCCGGCGACTGTATGAACGTCATCAAGAGTATATCAACAGAGGAGGAAACTATGTAGAACATTAAACAATAAAATGATGTCTACCTATAAATCTTTTTGGTAGCAAACATAAGTCCGGGAACTTTTTGATTACACTGTGTACTACCCTTCGCAAAATGCTGGTACGGCCTGGGTCCGGCTGCGTGGGTGCTGTGATAGAATAACGACCTGAAGCATCGTTCTCGGCGCAGTACTCAGTGGACGATGGTTCAGAACATTCCCACCTTGTCATGGCCGTCGCAAAGTCTTGGTGCAACCCCAGTAGAAAACGTCTGGTCTCCTATGAAACTTAAAATGCGAGGAACACACACAGTCATACGCCCAGTTACTAGTGGGCAGCATGCCCTGAAGTTGCCGTGCCAGAAACAACGCTGGTGATTGGACCTCTTACTATGTAGGTAAATTGCATGATAACACAACACCTCTACTTCCTCATACACCTTCTACCTTTTCCAAGACATTCTTCGTTTAGGCGTAATCGTCGATACGATTTTATTGAACAGAGAGTAACTTAAAAATCGAGGAAATCCAAATTGTTCAGTTCCCATCACTACATACCTAGTAAGAATTACTGAAAATAATTAGAACATAATCACTCGATGTTTTAGAGAGTTATTAAAGCGTATATCCAGCCAAACTTGTTAGCTTTCGAAGTCGTTAACAGTTGAAACGGCGATAGGTATTCTATTTTGCATTCAAAATTCTCAGTTCATTTGGTCATTCGTGATACAGCGAATAATATTACGTATGTGAAAATTTATTGCACGTAATAAAATGTATGTTAAAAGATATCACCTTTGAAGTAATGTAATAATAATTTTAATAGTAACTGCACATTGCATTTGTTTTATTAATAATTACACAGTACTATCTATTTTTATATTATCACATTTGATTTTTACAGAAAGTAAACTACACTTCACTTTCGATTTATTTTCGAAAGAGAATTTACTCATGTGTATGTACTTGTACAGTCATTACCGCAACAGACCGCATACACAATACAGATATACCGTTCCCCCGCTGTACACGATAAAGCTTTAGAAATCATTCGCGCGTTATAGACCGAGTCGCTAACGATTTTCATGGCCTGGATCTTTTTTTTGGCAAGATAACGATGTGTTTTATTGTGAGTTCCAGTTTCATATTGTACTTACTATTCGATAACAATAGTAACTGAAATACGTTCAGAGTGAGCGAGAAGATAGATCGCTAACAAGGGACTTGTAGAACGGATCTCGACACTTCAAAATGGTACAGACGATATGTTGTTCTCTCAAAGAGCAACTTTGGTAGTTCAAAAATTCAACCTTTTTCAGAAACTTCACAGCTTTGTAGGAGACTGATAGAAGAATCAAGCAATACTTTTTTTTACTCCCTTTGACTCTTCAATAGTAAGATTCAGTAATAATTCAGAAAACGATAGTAATATAATAAATGGTTGGAATGAAAATTTAATAACTGTTTATTCTAAATAAAACGATACAGTGAAAGTTTTAAAAATTTGTTGTTCAAATGAATGAATTCTTAACAATTTCATTGCATAGTTTCGTAGAGTATATGAAGCTATTAAATTTTCATTCTAACCTGTTTTTATATTTACTATGGTTTTCAAGATATACAGAAAAGTAGGAAAACACACATTAACCTTTAAAAGGAGTGTTTTGCACCGTGAAGAACCAAAAGGAGCAAAAAATAACCACATATGCCTAATACTACTGTTGAGGGCCCTAAGAAATATGCAAAGTTAAAAAATATCAGATTTCTCGGGTTACTGGAGTTTCTTTGCCAGTAATTCACGCAACATGAAAATTTTCTTCTTTACCATAATGCCTTTAAGTAACTTGTACCACTAGTGTCATGACATTTTTTAACAATGAGTGCAAACGTATTGAGGCGTTTATCCAGATCACGTTTGATACAATTTACACTAGAGAAATCTCGTTAATTTATGGGTATACAAAATTTCTTACAGATATACAATAGTAAAAGCTACTTAAGAAATCTTTTTGTTGCATTAATGATTGAAATAGTTCATTCAGTGTTCAGTGTTGAGATAATATTAAGTGGAGGGGAAATTAATGACTGAACACACTTCAGGTTCGCAGTGTTATAATTCTATGAATTTTGTACAGATGAATCAAAAGACCCTTCACCACGATTCATTTCACTTTTACAAACCCTAATTTCCATTACTTTGGGAAAACAATTAAAGAAATACTACATATTTTGTAATTCTAGCAGGGACAATCTTAACATGTTTAAACGGTTACTTATTATCCAAAAATCTGATACTCACAGGTATTAAATGCAATCACTCAAGAATTACACGGTAGATAATACTGTAATAAAAAGATACAGAATAATACTCTCTGACAACCATAACATATAGAATAGTTCAGAACATAAAGTAACTACAAACATTAATCAAGGAAATAACCGTGACTGTATACTGAACTACACAAATTTTAAACTAGTTGAACTCCTCCATGAGGATGTTATAAAATTCCATCAAGAGTTAATTTGCCGTGCGTTATCCGAGCAGCTATGAAATGTGATCGTATTTTCCTTGAAGTATTCCATAAAATATTTTTCAACGAAACACGCTTTCAGCGAAGGCAAGCGAAAAAAAGCTTCTGTAATGGAAAGATCGCTAATATAGAAATTAGTACCGTATCTTATATACAAATAGAAATTAGTACCGTAAATATATACAAATTTTGAAAAAATTGATTTTTGGGTTTTAATATTTTCATACAGTACATCATTTTAGAAATATTGTGTGAAAGTTTAAAGTCGATCCGGCCAAAATTGGCAGAGTTACGTCCGTTTAAAGTATACG
Organism: Dufourea novaeangliae; assembly: GCF_001272555.1. Classification (NCBI taxonomy): domain Eukaryota; kingdom Metazoa; phylum Arthropoda; class Insecta; order Hymenoptera; family Halictidae; genus Dufourea; species Dufourea novaeangliae. The sequence goes on along the minus strand of NW_015374014.1, from coordinate 298,589 downwards.
GCCTTGGAACTTTCGGAGCAAATATAAAGTGGTACTATGCCCCAATGCAATTTATGGTTGTATTAGTAAATACACAAAGCTATATGAAGCCGTAATACTAAGAATAACTATATATAAAAAATTTACATTGTGTTTGAAATTCAACCAACGCGCTCGCGCACCGTCGCGCGGCCGAGGTCTCCCGAGTGTGGACGAAGTCTCGCGAGATTCCGTCGCGCTGCTCGTTCCACGAAACATCACGCGATTTCGCGGAAACCAATGCTGGCCCGCACCTGTATCGCGCGATGACGCATAGCCAATCACCGCATTTTACAAAAAAGGACTCTCGGTGCTCGAGTATTGTCCTGCGCCGATAGCCCGGCAGAACTGGAAGAATACTGGTACGGTTCTCACGCGTAAACCGCACGTGCCTCGCACCATTGTACATTTCTCTTTGTTGCAACCAGCCAACAAATTCTATCGAACGCGCATCGCGTTATCGTTCAGTCTTAATTATTGTATATCGTCCAATAAACGTTCCAAGTGTTCGGTATATCATCGCCAATTTCGCGTGTGTTTTTCTGGACTCGAGCAAGAGTTCTCCTTCCACCTCCACGCTCAGCGCTGAGCGATCCCAGCGATTTTCAATCGAAATTTGCGGCAATCCGCCCGTTTCGAAACACATTGATTCGGTTGTAAACCTGACTTAAAATTTTAAACGTGTATTTCTCAAAACCACATTTTCAAAATCGGTGACCAAAATATGTCGAAAACTGCTGCACCGAACTGATTTAGCTTTGGTGGACTCATTGTATACATAAAAGTCTAGTGCCTGATCGTGGCTTTTTATATTTCATTGTGTAGTTTTTATTTTACAGATCAAAAATGAACAATTTTTTTAGCGAAAATCGGTACTTCGATTTTAAAAAGCCGCCATTTTGTCGTAAACTAATTTTTCAGCATAATGAACGATCGGGCACTGGATACTTTAATATATTAACTAAATTTGCTGGGATTTTGTATTTTAGATTAACGAACTCGAAGTGACAGTGGTCCCCGCAAAGCGCCGAAAATAAAAACGCCGCCGGAAGATCGATGATATTTCCCCTATTTATTCATATTTTGCATTGAAGAAATTACTATAAGCACTTTAAAATGTAGACTTTCGAATACAATGACGTAAGTTTAAAAAAGTCTTCAAGTTTTTTAAAAATAAATTTCCAAATTACATGTCTTTTGTCGAGCTCGCAGGTAGGCGTAACCCCTTAACAGTACCTTTAAATATTAGTAATTATTGTAAAAGTCTAACGTATATAAAAAAATAAATAATAAATTTTAGCCCTTAATGAAGCCTTTGGGAAAAGGAAGAATCAGATCGAAAAGAAGAAATTAATAGATTTTGAGAGACGATTTTCAGATACGCCATTTCGAAAAATTATAGATACGAATAAGTAATACGACAGAGAACCAAATGACTTTCAAGAACATAAATTTTTTTTAGATTTCCATGGTTGATTGGTTGACTTGGAATACGTTTTTGGTATTTTCTCATCGCAACTTCTAAATATAATAGAGTGAATGAATCGTAGAACTATTGAATCATTTGTAGCTGATTACTATTTTTCAATATTCCCAATAACTCTGAAAACTCAAAAGTGTTGAGATGATTACAATTTTCTAATTCTCTTTAATAATTCCCAAAAGTGACGAACTGAATATTATTATTTTTAAATTCCCTTCGATAATTCCGTTAAGTTCCGGAATAGTTATTATTTTCTAATTCTCCATAGTAATCCTTGAAATTGTCGAACTGATTACGGTTTTTTAATTTTCATCAATAATTTTTTACAATGTATAATAAACAGTAATGTACACCGCGTGTTTTAATTCAACTCCTTAAAATTGTTGAGCTATCAATATTCCAAATCCGAATAACCCCTCAAAATTTCAGCAAGGTTTCCCTTCTTGTGTATATTAATGGTAGATTATTATTTTCATTTAACATAAATGATGGAAAAAATGCATAAAAGTATCATTATCATAATTATATAGTCGCACAAGTAAATTCTGTGGATTACTGTTTAAAGTACATACAGCAAGACCCCGTTTTACGCTCGCAGAGAAAATTCGTAGAAGTTGGAATGCTGTACAAAATAGGATTAAACAGTATTACTTCTACATTATATACATACATACATATGTACCTATATTTTTTGGTAGAAGTTATCTTCGTTGTTGAAAATGTTGAAGTCATAGTTGCAGAATATTTTACTATATCTTCGTTTTCCATCATTCTCACAGTAGACCTTGCTAAAAAGACCCAAACATTAACCGAATATTCACTTACTTAATTTCCATTTCAAAGAAATGCTTCTTCCACTGAAATTGAGTTTTTTTACTTTCATTTAGTTTTTTTTTTTATATTTTAGATATTTTAAATATATTAGATATTTGAGATATTTGAGATATTTTAGATGTTTTAGATGTTTCGGATATTTTAGATATTTTAAATATTCTAGATATTCTAGATTTTTAGATATTTTAGATATTTTAGATATTTTAGACATTTTAGATATTTTAGATATTTTAGATATTTTAGATATTTTAGATATTTTAGATATTTGAGATATTTTAGATATTTTAGATATTATAGATATTTTAGATATTTTAGATATTTCAGATATTTCAGATATTTCAGATATTTTAGATATTCTAGATTTTTAGATATTTTAGATATTTTAGGTATACATATTAGATATGATAAATATTTTAGATATTTTACATTAGGTTGAACGGAAATCTCTTGCACTTGTCAATAAGGATTGCAGAACACGAGAACTATGCAAAATTTTACAGTAATAATAATAATAGATCTCCGTTGAGCTTTTGTTTTTCAGTTATTTGTAATAGCTGTGTCAGTAAGTAAATGTTTAGAGAAGGTGTCAAGTACAATGCAAATTGTTATTACTGTTAAAATCATTTAGAGACCTACAAATAATTCGATCAACTATAATAAATAGTATTTATTGATAATAGTAGAAAAATATTGAATATTATACATTTAATGTTTATAGAGCTAATAATCATGATAAGAAGAAATTACAGGATTGCTCTTCACTCGAGATGTGAAATTGAGAGAAATGTTCAGTGTATTCGTGAGAAACGTGAATGAATTTTGTACGTATAATATGAGATATACAGAATGCAGCATTCATATGACTTTATGCCACTGTTCGATTAATTATGCGATTCGTTTAATCGCCAATATCCACTTGAACGGAAAAGTGACGAAGTAATTGCATCGCTCAAGATTAAATTAAATTAATCGGCTTTAGCGGATCAACCATTCCCATTCGTATAATTAATTCTCGATATATAAATTACTAATTGCTTTGTATCGAGCAGATTACAAGATAAATGTTCCTACCTCTACATTTCAAATGACAATGTATCATTACTCAAACAATCTTCACTTTATTTACACGTTCAAATAGAACACATATTATTTGTGATTAACGGATCACTTTTCTTGTAAACCGAGATTTTGCATTGCAAATTATATAAATAAGAATTTTCTTCTACAGGTTATAAACATATCAGTAGGCATCGGATATTTATGAAAATTTAAATTTTGCTGGATTGTTTAATCAGAATCGAAATCAAACAAAAGTTTGGTTACTGAACCAAAGATTCTGTGATGTTCTAAAAAAGAAACTAATCACTTTATTAAAAATTATTAGTTTGATTAATAAATAAGTTTAATGTCCCTCTTCTTAAAGGGTCTAGCCGGGTAAGCATGGGAAAACGGCTCCAGCATAAATTTTAGTATTTATGTTTACCAAATAATGCTTTTTGCCTAAAAAACAACTGTGAGTAGCTCCAAATCTTTATCCCTTCTCGTAAGGGTAATCTGGGGATAACAACCCTAAATTTTACAATTTTTTTTCTCAACAACTAGTTAAGATATTTGAATGCTTCAAAATGCAGATTATAGGTAATTTTTAGCTCTAAAACATATATTTTTCCGAAATTGTAAATCAATTATTAAGGGTAGAAATAGAGGAATTAATTTTTTGAGGGTGGTTTTTGCAAACATCCCTTCGAGTAACACCTACCAAGAAAATCAGAAGTAACGCGTCACTATTTAGTTTATTATCTATATAAGCTGCAATACATCTCGCAGATTATACTAAATGGGCCGCATGATCAATTGGAAGGCCAAAAAAACGTGCATGTTCGGGAATTTTTTTTAGGCAAACCTAGAAAACTATTGATAAAAAAAAGATAATGTAAAAGATAAAAAAAATATTTCATCATTTTTAATTGTTTAATCGTGAAAATTTCAATTTTTATAATAAAATAATACTTTTTTATGAATAAATCGACATTTGTCGAACAATTACCTAATCTCATTAACTGTTTAAAGCTCAGAACGCCACCCTTAGATACTGCTGCTTTTCACTGTGTATTATTCGAATAAAAATCTGCCGAACTCTGTGTGGAACCAATCAAAACAGAATAAGCAGAAGCTAAGCAGAGGCATCGGGTAAAAAAAAAACAAATTTATAAGGGACTAAAAACCTTTCTTCCTTTCCACGAATGCTCCGAAGTGGACCCGAGTATGTTGCGCTCATCGAGACCTGACTGTACAGCACAATTCAAGCGGTAAAAGTGTACTGCTGTAGATTTTACTCAAGCTGGGAATTTGGATATGATTTAAAGGCTTATAAATGAATTTGACTCTGAGTTTACAGAATAAGTAGTACAAATATTTTCTAATCAGTCGTAGGACTTTACAATTGTTAAAATGGTTAAATGTCGCGTAAACTAATTCCACCTCCCTGATATTACGCACCAAGAAAGAGTATGTGGTCACGTTAACGTAATGACTAACAGTAAATTTATGTACTGTATATTGTTATGAATGCTTGAAAAGGATTAACCCAATCTTGCTAATACGTCTCTCGTCTATGGAAGTCAGACTCGAAATGTGACTATCGAGGATACATCCGTGTTTAGTTGAAAATACCCGAAGTGGATCTATTAATTCTTAATTACTAGACTTTAGATTTTATGAAACCCTGCATAAGGTAAACAAATATCTGTTGGATTCTAGTTTCTGTCAATTAACTAATAAATATCTATATTTGCATAAACATTCACAGTGTATTAATTACTGTGACCGTCTTTGAATACTTATGAGGATATGCCACACCCACTGTGAAACAGAGATTGTGTCATTTACTAAACAAAATTATCGGCTAATGTGAAAATCGTTGTCACAAGGAATGCCTATTGCATACAATTTTCTAGAGCTTTACCCAAAAAGAGTATTTGGTACTCTGATAGAAACATAAAAATCAGTTTACTATAACAATAAATTATCCAAAATTGTAATTGGAATGCATTAGTTTTAAAAGAAAATGCATAGCTTTTAATATCGTTGTTAATAAATTCTTCGAGAGGTGCTTAAACTTCGCTCAGACGTGAATCCGCCGTATAGTTAGCGAGAACAATTAAATTGCTCTACCTCATTGACCCAATTTAAGCAGGGCTATTAATTGGACACATTATAAGTTGCGACAGCATGCTGTTTCTATTTGTTTACGACGATCATTAGCATCTGGTGAAAATAATTATTTTAGTAACCGTTCGCATTTTTTAAAGGAACAAATACATGAAATTCTCCTAAATTGTACCGCGTAAAACATTTTGTGTGTAATATTTCCCACGAAGTTTTGACCTCTATGCAAGTTAATACTGAACATTGTTGAAAAACTTAATACACAGGATATTAAATATTTAACCTGTTCGCAAAGACCAATTAATTTAGAATTGGTATTTATGTAAAATTGTGCAAATGCACTTAAACTACAGTTTTTATAAGCACTCCACACCGGTAGCCAAATACGAACCATCTTTAAATGTAGCAACTTTTTTTTTAAATCAATTAAAGTATAAAATCTACAATAATTAGCACATAACATATTCATAGTAGGTACTATTAACTTGAATTATGATTAACAAGACAGGAAGAAATTATTCAAAGTATAATAGCCATTATTGTCTAATGTATTTCCGTTAATATTATAAATCATAGTTTGATTAGTAATAGATTTCATGATGTTTTAGTATTCCTCCACAGCTTTTATGAACCCACATTTTCATTGTATGATTATAAGAAATGATTTTCTTTGAATTTTTCGTGAGTCATCTATTAGTTTACATTAAATTTTAATTATATTATATAATAATAAAATAACTTGTCATCGCTGGCATGTATTTTTAACGACGGACATCAATAGAATTAATGTGTCTATATACAACAGTATAATAATGAAACAATATAATTCAATTAACTTCATGGCTAGATGATTTATGAAACATAATACATTTTATTAAAACGTTCAAATGCTAAAGTCCATATATTTTCTTATCGATTTCGTATTCAAATTTCGAACAAACACCTGCGACTGTTGTAAAATTTACATCGAACTAAACGGAATACGAAATGATTTCACAAATAAAATAAAACTAGAGGACCGTACATCGTTTACAAAGTCACAGTTCTTAGAATTTCAAGTATTACTCCGATTATTCAGAATTGCAGATGGTAGATCGATCTGAAAAAAATCCGATTTTCTAGCAGCTTGAGAGACTAGGGAGGAATACTTTGTTCTTCAAACATACACCAGAAGAAGTCTACACAATATCAAATACAGTGAGTATATTTCTAACAAATGAAAAAAAATCTCATCAATTTGGGACATTTAAACTATGTATCCAGAATGAAAAAAATATATGTAAGAGACTAAATTGAAAATAACAATCACGCAGAAAAGTGTAACGTTATCCTACTTACATTTGTGAGTGAAAAAAAGTTGAAAAGATTCCTTCGTTACAATTTACCAAAAAACGCAAAAGCTTTCCACAGATCTTAATGAACAATTTACTCTGTGGTTCGGTTTATCTGGTGATTCAGCTAATATAATTACGATTTTAATCCAGAAATTATAATTAAAATTTTGTTGCTTAAATACATAAATAAATAAAGTTTGTACAATTGTATTCTACAATTTTGTAGAACATATAGAATTATTAAATTTTCATTGCAATACGTTTTTTTTTAATCTACAATAGTTTTTAAGAAATACAGGCAAACAGGAAAACACACATTAACCTTTAAGAAGTGTTTTCACCCTGGAGATTCAAAAAGTAGCAAGAAATATTGCTTAATACTTCTATCGAGGTTCCTCACAAACCTGCAATGCTTTCAAAGAAGTTGAAATGGTAGTGTTATCGACCATCCTATAATGGTCAGTGTAGTTGCAAATTACTTACGAACTACAATGTTAGGATAACCCAAGTCTAATATTATTATAACTAAAATGACGTATTTCATTGTTTCAATTTTTCTCGATATTTTGACATATTATTACTTTCGGTTAATTAAACGCAACGTTTTCTTGAACACAATTTGATATACAATCTACCCTTGTAATTGGATGATATAATGGAACTTATCTTAACAAGAAACGAAAGAAAATTTTTCATCTACTTCAGCATCACGTCCGTTCCCTCAGTTTTATTCGTATGCAAATGCAATACTTCAGATCTGTATGTAGCGATACACTGCACATTTACGTAGAATGAAGAATTTCATATCTTCTTGTACGACCCACGCTTTATTAAACAAGTTCCTTGAAATATTTTTAAATATGTACACTTAGTTCTCTACTTCAATTAAGTGTATTACTCCCTGTGAAATTCCTCTCCACATTTTTAAGCTAACGTCCTAATCTTGTTACTCCAAACGATTTCATGAAAAATTTTTAGAAAAGACGTTAATCAAAGAAGTTCCTTAAAAATTACTTAAAGAAATTTTTCATAGCCCTTCGTTAAAAAGAGTATTTTTAAGAAAAGTTACTGAGAGTCAATATCGGTAAACATGAAGAAAGATTAAAACCAAAATATTTATTCTGCATATTATATTTTCCGCCGATCCCTATGAAATCATAATCTATTTTGACAGTGGGTATAACTTATTAGATAAACGACTTTTTATCAAATTATGAAGGCAGGAATTCATTAAAAATTACTTTCATTTAAAATCAACAAAATTAGTTAAACTGATTTATGAACTTCAAATCACCATGACAAGCTTAAATGCTAACAAAATGGAAACCGAATCCATATTTTAGATTTAACAGGTTCAGTATTTTAATCTAATACCAACAGTATGTACGAAATACAAATAGCTACAGGGTACCCTAAACAAGAAAGAAAGCACAAAGATTACCAACATGTGATTTTACAAAAAGCAATAAACAGCTTCAAAAATCATGGTATACTTTATCAAACCTCAATACACACTACGTACATGGTATGCATACCGCTAAGTACCTACTGGACAATTTTGACCGACTTCGATTAACTTTGATATACAGAGTGTCCCCGCTAACGGTATACAGTCCGTTATTTCCTAAACAATTTCAAATACGAGGAAACTGTTTACATAAAATTGAATAGCACGAGGGGGCTAATTAAAGGACGCAGGCAAATTTTGTTTAACATTATTATTTTAAGAGGTATAATGGTCAAGTTTGATTTTTTAAATGGAATTATATATATATTTTTTTAGATTACTTGATAGTGCGTTTCAAGGCGAATTCAGTAACCTTTAATGTATACAACCATTTTAAAATAGTTTTCGAGATATTGCGCTTTCAAATTTACTGATTTACGTGACACTTGAGACGATAACAAGACTACTTCCAGTGCTTCCTATTCAAGCAGGTTTTCTTCCATTGAAAGTCAGTCAATTTTTAAGCGCAATATCTCGACAACTATTTGAAAAATAGTGCACAAATTAAAGGTTACTGAATTTGCTTTGAAACGCACTATCAAGTAATCTAACAAAATATATATAATTCCATGTAAAAAACCAAACTTAACCATCATACCTCTTAAAATAATAATGTTAAAAAAAATTTGCCATATCCCCTTAATTACCCCCTTGTGCCATTTAATTTCATGTAAACAGTTTTCTCGTATTTGAAATAGTTTAGGAAATAACGGACTTCTACATTATTAGCGCGAACATCCTGTACTTCTGATCGGTACTGTATTCAAATTGTTGTCTTACTAAATAGAACGACTCAGGGAAATGTTTAACATATGTACGTGAATCAATATTCTCTCGCTATAACGCTTCAACAATAAAACACGCAACGTATTAATCCTCGATGACTTTGGTCGGAGTGTACGTAAAATTGTTACGGAAGGCCATAACGATTTGGCACACGCTGGTCTTCATGCGGGCGTAACAATCTGTCATATGACAAGAGTCGCATCGAAATCTAGCACGCTGCGCTGCGCGAAGAAATCAAAGCTTTTGATTCGACATTCAAATCATGCGGATCATCGTGACTGTTCGCCAAGTGACTGCATACGTTTCAACCTCGTCGTTCATCAAAGTTACAGTGCGACAGGTTTTATGGCAGAGGATGTATTCTTATCGAACACAACGATATCATACAACGAATCGTATGACAACCCGACACAACATACGACTATCGTTCAAAGGATTGCACCAAACGAAATCGTACAAATTATTGTGTGACAGATTACTATCACACATGAATCCATTAATACTGAAATGCATGATATTTCCAAATATAATGTAACGTTTTGAAATTGCTGATTTATGTGTTAAAAAATCATAAGAGAAATATTTGAAAAATTTATCTCATTTTTTTGCAGTTTATATTCGAAAACAACAGGATTTGGGTAATTATTTACAAAAGGGAACCCAGCTTTGATGACCTTAACCTTGACATATGTTCTCGGAAATGTCCGTCGGAGTTTCTGGAAACGTCCGTCCCGGAAGTTGTACGGATGTTCTCAAGACATAAATTTTGCATGTTCTAGGAATGTCCGTTTCTTAAATCTTACGAATGTTCGTAGGATTTAAATTACGAATGGTTTCGTTTAGCAATTTTGGCTTAATATCATACCGTGCAAGGTGATGGATCCCCATGAACAAGGTCTTTAGAGAATCAATAGAGAAGTGTAACGACACTAGTGGTTTTGTGCGAAAACCTCAGAAAATTTGAAGACATTTTTTTCTTAAACTGTCTCTCACCAACACAGAATCAGTATTTTTCCCTGAATCGTTGATTTTTTTTCTTTAACTGTCTCTAACTAACACCGAATCAGTATTTTGCTTTGAATCAGTGATTTTTTTTTTAAACTGCCATTGATGACTTTTGGGAACTTCTGAAATTTAAGTCTTACAAACGTCCTAGGGATGTCCAAAATGGACATAGGACATTCGGATATAAACTGGACATGAAACGGACGTCTTTAGGATGTACGGTGCTATCTGGGACCGGACAACGTACGTTCCGGAGGTACATATGACGTTTTTGTGTAGATTTAAATAATAAAATAGCTATGATAGAGGGATTAGTGCAAAAATGTATCGAACTTGATGGACATCACTTTGAGCATTTATTAAAATTAATTTTGTACAAATCAAAAACAAGTAAGATATTAAAGGTGCTTACGTTAAGTGGGGCACCCTGTACACATAAAAACACAGCATACAGTTAGTGTTCGTGTGTCTACTACATTAGGAAATATAGGTATGTTGCCAAATGGCAACACTATGCATTTGAGGATTAAAATTATTTTGACGAGTTTGGAACAGTCCCCACTACCACGCCGACAGAAAAACGATGTACACTATTATAATGTGTCCCTTTTTCCCAACAAACTTTTGAACGAACATTTTCACTCCCCTCAAAAATATTTAATCGTTCTCACTCATTGTTGGCTGAGCTATCTCATGAAGCTGAGTAAAAAGTAAAGTGGGTGAGTATTTATTGAGATATTTGTAATAAAACTTTTATTGTAGGAGGTGTTTCATTGAATCTTATTGAACCACCAACGACTCCAGAAGACATGCAAAAATGTATTACAGTAAATCCTCGATGAGTGTTCGAAGGCTTCTTGGCACTGACAAGGAGAGGTCCACAGGTCTAACGGTGACTTTTTGATGAGGTTTATCACATTGATAGAGCTTGGAATTCTGAAGCGAATGATATTTGTTTTAGCCACATATGGCCATTAGTTTATGAAATATTTAATGTTCAGTGTGGAGAAGTCTTCGAACACGCATCAATGATTTACTGTATTGGTGCACGAGCAAAAATCCCTAGAAGTGCGCTAAAAAATGTATATGTGTCCTTTGCCAAACAATTAGATATCTGTATCAGCAGTAACTGTTAACAGTTTCAACACATTTTACAATAAAGCATTTCATTGTAAATATTTCAATAAATAATTACTTTAAACCTTGCTTCAGTACTTGTTTACTTAGCTATCTTTATTAGTAAAGAAATATATGGTGTCTCGAGTAAGAAAATGAAGTGGACCTTCAAAACTTGATGTGAAAGCAGTATAAAAAAAAGATACAATATTAATTGTAATTATTTCAACGTATGACCGCCTTGCAACCATACAATTTTTGCTGTGTATACACGTCTTCCTACAAGTAATAGTTTACGAATAATTTCAAGTTGTCAAGTTAGTCGAATCACAATGTATATAGTAACCAGTTTTCATTCAAATTTAATATTCATGGAGTTATCGAAATGGTTTATGTTGGTACGTAACGCGCAGATGCGAAGTAAACCCCTAACTCTTACATCGAACGTAGTTCTAATGCATGTATAGGTATACACGCCTCAAAACAATTAGAGGATCGCTACTGTATGACCTTCTATTGCTCCACCTAATTCATAGAAACAAACAAATTAGTCATAGGTTTGATAAAAAGAATTTCCTGATACTATACATGGTATTGACAGACATAGTGGCTGCAGGACGTAATGTGTTACAGAAGGACTACGTAGTTTGTTATAACTTGATCATTGAAGAAACTTTAACAGTTCGAATCCTTTATAGAGGGAGTTAAAGAAAATAATCTAAGACGTGAAGTAAAAATTGTCTAATCAACATAGCTTCTGAAGTAAATATTTTCGATGTAAATCAACTTTTATATTTACGAGTGTTTATTGTCGTAAGTGGGCCACTTCGCAACATATTGAGTATAAACAGTAGAATTGGTTTAGAGGTACAGTTAGTTCAAGGTTATATAACAATAGACAATATGAGATACAGAAGGAATATCTGAAAATATACGTCGATCTCTGATGTGAGTTTTGTATTGAAATGGAAGGAAGACATATGGTATGTTTGTAACAAATATGAAAATAAACTTTTGCATTCTCCTGTGAAAATTTAAGGACTTATGTTGATTATACATTTTTTACTCCACTCGATAAGTGGACCTCGGTAAGTAAATCACCTAAAGCCTTAAATCTTTTTTTTGAACAGTCCATATAGTGTAAGCATATCAATACTGTTTTCCTTTCGGAAGAAAACAATAATTACGGTGCCATTCCTCTCTATTGTACGACCGTATATATTGTTTTCCTTTAAAGGGAAAAAAATGCTGACTCCCAGCTGGTACGCGTGCTTGATCGATGACCTATTAGTGAAATTAACGAATATAATAAAATGGAATGAATGAAACCACCTCGTGAAACAAGATATTTGCGGTTAATTTACTAAACAAATTTTATTAAAACAAAATAAACCAGATAATGGATCCAGACAAAATTCTGTTAAAACCTTTACACGTTGTAACAGTAAAAAATTTTAACTTCAACAAAATCCTATTAAAACTAATAAAGTACAGCTTCCAGCATACCAAAATTATTAAGATTCGGTTACAATTCTCAACAATACGCTAATTATCACGTCAAAGGTGTGAAGGAGAAGTAATTACTTCTTTTAAAGTACTGAATTATCATTTTTTAAAGACAAACGTTAAGGATTTTTTTACTGTGCATTTCGTTCTTTAAATAAACTTCATTTATCCATCTGATTTGCAATTCTTCGTCGCTTAATGCTCAATAAATTCAGCTTAATTTCTTGTATTTGAATTAATTCTATTCGCCTTATACCGTTTCTTTGAAGCTGTCCAAAACTAAAAGCAGTCTTCATAATACCATCAAGTGTTTTTCGAATGATAGTAGCAACTCGATTGCGGATGTTTATGCAAATGTAAATTTCTATAGACTAAATTATAGAAAGAAGAACCAAAGAAAAAGTTTTCGGTTGTACCAATTCTTTCGCTCCTAACGGCGACTACATTTAGAATTCGTGAACCATTAAATACAAAGTTTTAAATAATGACAAAATATAACCTTAAATAAATATTGATTTCACCTGAAATCAATTATGCTTGGACGTGTGCACTTATATCCTTAACACAACGAGTTAAAAGGGTGCAATAAATACAGAGCAAACCATTGTCTTTGTCTAAAAAAAAAAACGCTCCCATATTATAAAGAAAAAACGTACAGTAATTTATTTAAACAAATCTAGGTGACTCTGAAATTTCCTCCGCTACTGTACCTGCAGAAAAACTGTGTACAGTATGTAATATGCCCCTTTGCACCAAAAAACTTTTATCAAAACAATTTTTTCATCTCTGCACTCCCTTACAAAATATTTAATCGTTTTCAGTTAATTGAAGCGCACTGTCTATTACTGCTGACAATAAATAGAAACAGAACGTTATGAACAGACGCGTCAACTAAATCCCACCCAATTTGCACGCGTCCTCAGTAGATTCGGAAATTCAATTATCTCGAAAACGAATGATCATAGGAAAAACATTTCATTCTGTACTTTCAAGTTATATCTACACGTGTGAATTGTCTAATCTGTCCTACGTACACAATGTAACTGGGAAACACATACAGGGTGTCCCAAAATAGGTGTACGTTCTTGAAAGGAGTGATTCCTGGTGACCGTTTGCTTCAATGCACAGTTGCAATCTTCGTATCGCTGCATCACGTGCATGTCTTATCGTTTCTGAACTTATTCTTTCTTATCTAATTGTAAGTGCAATAGAAAATCGGAGAATTATTATAGGTCATTTGTACAATACATTTTCCAGAATTTTGTAACTATTTTTGAAAGTGGACTCCTGTATTTTTTTTCTATATACAGTAGACATTCGTTTATTGCAGCCTTCGGGGATGTAGAGGGTCACAATTCCAGGAATACTGCAATAAGGAAACTCTAATCATCCGCGCGCTCTCCCCTCCATTCGGCCGTTCAGTTATGTGACGCACCTATACAGAGGGTGAGCTGGATATACGCATTTTACGATCATCTTCATTATCTTCGTTATTTTTGGAGATATTAGAAAAGTTTATTCACAGAAGTTGTTTAGTTTGGAAAGGGCTATTAATTTGCAGTAAGAATTTTTTCGTTGGTCGAGGATATCCTGAGTTTTCAAGATTAATTATGTTTCCTTCTTAATGATACTGAAATATTGTGGAATAAAAATATTATTTTACGTAAGAGGATTCTTCTAAACATTCTGCGTAAAAAATATTGAGGTAATATGTGAAAAAAAATTAATAATTCGTGAGATATTTTATATATAAATGTAACAAATTCTTAATTTTTTTCGACCTATAACAAAATTATTTCTGCTATGTTATAGTTCCTCTGATACCAGATAAGTTTTGTGAATAACATTTGTTAAAAATAATTAATATGATCAAAGTTACTGGGCCATTGTTTATAATGCATGTATAATTGACAGTAGTTTCATTTATTCTTCTTTATTGAAAACAATGTAATCGATAATATGAATATATGAATTTGTTTAATTGTGACATACAAAATGATTAACAACTACATTTGCTTATTAATTATCTTATTTATGTATAAAAGTGTAGAAAAACACAAGTTAGTGACTGCAATGAAATACAGTAAGGAGCAAAACTGAACCAATGTGACTATTTTTCCAGGAAAATAAGTTATTCATTTAGATGCTACTAATATGGAGTCACAGAAAAGCTCAACCTCTATATGTATAATTGTACACCCATTTCAGTTTACTAGACAATTAATGTTTTAACTTCATTACATTGAGTTTATTAGGTATAATATTTTACTTCTGACTCGTAATCAGTCATCATGACATATTCAATGTTAAATTTTCATAATATTTTTAAGATATTCAATCCTATTGTTCTATGATTTTATTATTGAGAAACTTCTGTTAATATTTTCAAGTAGAGATCACTGGACAAAAAATTAAACATTTACCAATACTTTTATACATATATTCAGAAGTGTCTTGGAAGTATTATATTATAAGTAACAAATTGAAGAAAATATACTGAAAAAATGAATTGTTTCTTAAGCGGAAATAGTTTTCCAAGTATATTCAGGTTTAGATTTTTAATTATTTCATGTATGTAATATTTATAGGAATCATCTTTTATATAAAACAGTATTATTGGTTCAGTTTTACTTTGTACTATTGTAATAAATTTTGCACTATCACGCCCTAGGAAAACACATTTTTTTAATAGGTATTAATCTCATTTATAAACTCCATATGTATGAATTTTTAACTTTTTGCAGCTATTCAATTTCTATGATCAACCACCTTAAAGACATTTAATATTCTTATGCCCAAAGAAGTTATGCCCAACACTGACTTTGTTATAAATTTATCTGCTTACATACCTACTTATATTCAATATGAATTAAGCATAATACGAAATGTAGTTGATTATAACTGAAAGCATCTAAAAACATTGAAACATTTTATTAAGACAATATTACATACACTTCGCTTTCTGTAATGAAATATACGAGTGAAACGCTATACCATATGCATTCCCTCCTGGGCGTGTCAGACGACAGAGTGGGGTGCGCGCACGTGTGTGAGAAATACGTGTGAGCGAAGGGCGTTCCCATACTACAATAAAAGGGTCGGTAATAAACGAATATCTACTGTAACGTGAATAAAAAGATAAACGTTATTACATATTTCACTCGCTTTCACGACTTTTATATTTTAACTTCAATTGTTTATCGTCTATAACGAAATGTGGAACGTAACCAAACGATTTGTCTATTTTTGCAAAAAGGTCTTGCGTGATAAAAATGCGAACAACGGAGTCTATAACTTCGTCTTCGTTGACGCATTGCTTGTCTAAATAAAAAAAAATGCAGTTCACTCTGCTCGCCGACACGTATTCCGGTAGTTAACGAACCGAGTGACCGGATTTCGTGCACGTACGCGTATCAAATTAAATTTTTAACTCAACGACTCGTGAAAAAAAAATGATTTACGATTGTATTTGTTTCTAGAAACAGAAATGAGTCTTTAATTTGTTCTTAGTTCGTCCAAACTGACTGCATTTACTCGAATTACTTATAACCCTTTATTCGAATAATACATAGTGACAAACTATACAGTATCTAAGGGCATCAGTCTGTAGTTTAAATAGTTAGTGAGATTAAATGATTATTCGCCAAATGACGACTCATTCAAGACGAAGTACACTAAATCCTCGATGAGTGTTTGAAGGCTCCTCGGCACTGACCATTAAGTATTTCATAAACTAATGTCCTTATGCGACTCAAACAGATATCATTTGCTTCAAAATTCCAAGCTCTATCAATATGATAAACCTCAACAAAAAGTCACCGTTACACCTGAGGACCTCTCCTTGTCAGTGCCAAGGAGCCTTATAACACTCATAAAAGATATACTGTACTACTTTAATATGAAAACAAACACACGTTTAAACGATTAAAAATAACGAAATACTTTTTTATCTTCTATTCGTTACTCGAAACTCTTTATCTAGATAATGAATTTGCCCATCTCTGCACATAAGTATCATGGTACATGGGTATATTTTATATTGAAGGACGAAATGGTCGAATCACTTTTATATCATTGATTGTTCCATAAAAGTATAATTTACTGTGAATACTGTTAAAATGAGTTGCTAGCCAATGCAGAAGGTAAACCGAAATTAAGAAAATAATACAATGAACGGAAAACTGACTACGTTATCAGATACTAATTTTAAACAGAAGCAAAGTGCAAACTGTCTGTATAATCTTAAAACTTTCCTGTCGCTTTTATGGAAAACATTCCAGGTAGTATACATTTATTAATGGACAGATAGTGATTGCAATATATAATCCTTGCATTAGTTTGAGCAGTGTAATTCACGTAGTTACGTTGACCCTTTAACTACACTGTTGTTAATAGACGACGCAGAAGAAACATTATCATATAGTCATATGAACAGTGATGGTAGTGAAACAAACAATGATTCAAATACTGTGGATTCTGATGAAAAAATTGTTTATTACATACTACTACTGTTACCTACTTATTATTTTCATTAGTATCACATATTGACCTATTTTTTTGCGTTTGACACATCACGAAGAGAATTATTAGGTGTACCAATAAGTAATCCAACATGTTTTTGAATTATAAAGCTATGTATTCTATTTTAACACTAACCGTACCGAGACTTTTATACGTATACCTAATTGTACCGTATTAAAACTGGTCATTTGACCGGCGGTCGGTACGGTTAGCGTTAAATATTTAGATCTTTGTGGCCATTCATTGAGTAAAAATGATGTATGATGTTGAAAACCTACTATGAATACTTTTAAAGTACTATACTTACATCCTCAGATTTCATAGAGACTAATACTAATTTCGTCAAGTAACAGTGGATTACTTGGAGGGTTCAGAAGTCAACCTGTGTAAATCACAAAGTAAGTTAATAGAGATAACTGTTTAGAAAATAGACTATAAAAAAAGTAATAACTACTATTAACAAATAAAACTGATTTGTATTCATAAAACTAATTACGTATAAAATAAACAATGAAAGTGTATTTACGCGGAATAAGTCATTTTTAATGAAAGACTGACTTACACTTATTGACTTCTAAACCCTCCACTTATTGGTACAGCTAATATCACTTTGTTGAGTTTTATTACCGTGAAAACGATTAATAGAGATATAAACATATTATATAACATAAGTAATAGAATTCTGTGTATACTCGTACAAACATTGTATCACCTTGACAACACAATATTTCATACTTTTGACTCGTTACTCCTATAGAAAGAAGTGTTCACATCGTCCCGGAAAACTTTAAGGAAGCTGTAACCAAGTTTGCAAATAAAACTAGCGTGATAAAAAAGAAACGTGACTCGTAAAAAGTTTTTTGCATTCGTCATTATTTCGGGTCTGACGTGTTTATAAGTCATTTAACTGCACCGCAGTGATGGAAAAGTGAATAATAAAAAATATACTGTTCCGCCTGATTGTTTGTACAGGGCCGATTTTTTTTGTCACACTTCGGTTTTGTTATCGGCACAACTGTTTCCGTGTTTTCGAAAGTGAAGTGGAACTACCGTTGCGAAGGTTCTGGTTAGCGTTACTCGATATCGATATTTGAGACGAATAAACGTAGCACCGAAGAATTTGCGAAGAAATTTTTCTGTGCAATTTCTTTGTTGCTATATTCGTCCTTTTTTCGTTATGAAAAACAGATAACACAAAAAGGTGCTACTGTAAACAATTTTTTACCCGAGGGAAAAATTCACGATATAGCGAAATAATAACGAGAAATTGTTCCATAACACTAAACCTACCAAAGATGCATGCATATGTATTTCTGTCGAATCTTTAAATATAACAACCTTTTGAAAATATACAACTTTATAGAGTAACTCTTTTTTTCACTTACATAGGATTGCAATGAAAGTTATGAAAGATCTGAGAATATGCATTGCTGTAACATTTTAATCATCTTTATAAGTGGATACTAACCAGCCACTTCGACTCTTTTGGTAGTTCCAGTGTTGACTAATAATGAAAAAGAAAATTAATTAAGGTGGAAAATACATCTCACGAGGGACAACCTGTCGAACAAAATTTCGATAAGACGTACCATTTCTGAGAAATTTTTTGTAAACTCCAAAACCATCGATAAATTCAAAACTTTAAGGCCTGGTCAGTACTCTTTCCAATTGTCCGATTGAAATAAACTTTTTGAGAGATCGTGTTTTTATAAAATGGAACCGTACTAAGGGGTGAGAGCAAAAAAAAATCGGATGTTCAAATTAAGGGCCATTCTAATGCAACAACCTAATAACGGTTACTTGTGGCTGTAGCACACTAATTCTAATTGTAAGATAAAGCTACTTATCGTCACCGTTATACTTCCATCTTTAATTCTAACGCTTCATTGCAACATTTGTATATCTCTGTTTACATTGCATGTTCATTCTATTTTCAGGTATAGAAAACATAATGATTAAGTTTAAGGGAACCTTGCGCCATATTCGGCGTGTAAAATGTGTCACCGGCAATGTGGCATTCGCAAGATGGCCACGTACAGTTGTATTCCATTAAGTCATGAATAAACGTACCAAGGTACAGTGTTGCAAATCTGCAATATACGCTCGTAGTTGACACTAAATGCCCACAATGCCCTCCGAGTGTATACTCGGTCTAACCAAAACGAGGGTTTCTCGGTTTATGTTTCGTATGCATGCGTTTCATTATCACACGTGGTAACTAACTACCATCTATATTCCACTGTAAACGCGCAATTAACACAATCTTGCATAAATGTACAAGCTAATTTCCATACATGTCATTCTTGAAACAACACATACCCTGTGAGAAACTTCCTCTGAACATAAAACGGAGTATAATAATAACAATGCAATAATGGGTACTACAATGATGAAGAAAAGTAGTCTTCTTAATATACGTTTCGTATACAAGTATATCTGGAACCCAGAGCCAGAAAGTATTAAGCCCATTTTTAAAGAAAATGACATTTTTTTGTTTCCTGTCTCTTTCCAATGGTAAAAATGATTTCGTCCTAAGCCGTCTATGTAGTTTTTAATATAGGTACAGAATAGTCTAAAAATGATATTAAGTTCATATTTTTAAAATGGTGTAAAATTCATTGCATAGAAAATTGATACAAACTTTGTATTACAACGTTCACCATTTCTACATATGGAGACTTGTCTTAATTCTTACCGAACGATTCTACCGTTATAAGGTTTTCGCACCTTAGATTCGCTTTCCTCTATAGTTCGAAAAATGTGACTTAATACACTCTCATTCTGGGATCCAGATATGATACACATACAGTAAATCCTCGATGAGTGTTTTAAGACCCCTCGGCTCTGACAAGGAGAGGTCCAAAGATGTAAAGCTGACTGTTTAATGAGGTTTATCGTAGGGATAGAGCTTGGATTCTTCGGAATTGGCTTTGGCCAATGATATTTGTTTCAGCCGCATATGGACATTAGTTTATGAAATACTTAATGTTCAGTGCCGAGGACCCTTCGAACACTCATCGATAATCTACTGTATAGGGTATTTCATAACTACATTGCGGATCTTTATGCAAACATAGACTTTTACGGACCAATGAACGGAAATTGGAATTAAATAGAAAACTGTTTGATTTATGAGTATGCAAGAACAGGTGTTAACTTGTGCTGGGTTATCCATCTGCTTACTCAAAACAAAACGCATAAGCGACGTTGGTGGCAGAAAAAGTTGTTTCAAAATCGACAGAAGTATAGTGTCACGGAATTCTTGGCAGATTTAACCCTCCGAGCACGGTCCCTGGGTCACGCGTTCGCGAGAGCGACATGCACACTGTGACAGATTCAGGAGTAGGGAAACGCGGTCTCGAGAGCGACACGCACACAGTGACGGAGTTGTTCGTGTAAATCGCATAGCGACCGATGTTTGTTTACATGCTAACGATCGGGCCAAGACGCCGCAGAAGTATTGACGAATAAATATAATTTGTTTTATAATTCATGAAATTTTTATTTTAGTTAGTGTAATAATAACTTCGAAAATCCAAATGTAATGTGGAACCAGCTAATCATTACATTGTATACATGGTGACGGTGGCTCGAGCTCGAGCTGGCGATACTGTCACTGTGTTAGTACAGTGTCGGTGAGGGCCTCGAGCTCGAGCCTCGCCGTCGCTGTGGGGTCAGAAATGACATAGGGACCGGTACCATGTTTCCGTGCTCGGAGGGTTAAGGATGGAGAATCAAAGTGGCTTTATAAACTTCTGTCGAATGTCAGCTAGTGAATTTGAAATGATATTGTCATTAGTAGGACCAACAATAGCAAAGTGACACTAATTATAGACCTACCATTCCAGTACATGAACCTCGGGCTATAACCTGGCAGTTTTTAGATACAGGCGATTGTTTTATACTAGCCTAATAGACCTTTTAATAGTATCAAAGCAGATTGTATCTCGAATAGTGCTTGTCGCGTGTTTAGCTATGAAATTCTTTATTCTTCATCTGAGGGCCATTCCACGCGAAGTCGGATATTTTTGGAGTACTGTTTAGGATTTTATTCAAACTTGGATGTGTTGTAGTCTATAATATATAAATAATATATAATGATATATAAACGTCTATATATCGCGATATATATCTCGAAGGATTTTTCAAAAATTTGTATATTCTTCATTTTACAGCTGTTTGAACTATAGTGTCAACCGTCTCTTGGCTCCACCACGGAATACTAGCCACTGCTATTGTACACTAAATTCTAGGGCATAAATGGTTGAAACTTTTAATGAACGCCAGATTTCATTTCTTTCTGTTGTTCGTCTAACGTCGTTAAGTTGTCGAATGGTATCAAACGATGTTACGTGCAAACTCATCGCTGGTCAAGCAATTAGTTTCATTAACGAATCGGCGTCTACAGGGTCCTCGAAATCGGGAGCATCGATTCGTTGGACGGCTAGGGCAACGAGTACGTCGCCGGGAAGCCGTTCGACGATTGCTACGAATAAACCGTTCGATGATTCCATTAATCATGTAACGGTGGCATCATTACCAATAAATAAACACCGCCATTTTATACCCTGCTGTTATATACGATACGGCTCGTAAACGCGAAGGACAAGAGGACGGTGAAACGAGACGGTATCGCCACCTTCGCCATAAAAGCTACTTTTATTTTTCGCGAAACGTCTTTACACGGACGGTAATGCTGGGATCTTAAGCTTTTCGGGTATAAAGGGAACCGTATATAAACAGGGGGAAGCCACGAAAACTTCCGTTTGCCTTCCACCGAGGGGCCAATCGAAGAACGTGTCGTTTCTGTCGAACCGGGGTTTACATCTGATTGCATTAGTCGCGAAATTGAATGCCCCGTAAGAGAAGTGCGGTATCGATTGAAAGTAGACTTGCAATACTCGTAAGTGAAACCGTCGCCCGAGTTCTTAAGTGTTCTAACTCCATTTTTACCACGCTTATATTAACTTTCCGTGTCGTTGTTGTATGCGTCAAATCTTGTAATCGAATTTTAAACCACTTCCCATAGTCCAATCTTGCTGAAATTTTCTATACACACTTGCTTCCGATGACAATATTTGCCGCCATACTCGTGGGATCAAAAATGAAAGTAAACAAAAAACAAACAAACAAACTTACTGATGGACGAAAGATAAAGACTGAAACTGCTACGCAACGGAAAAGACGACTGGAGAAGGCAAGACAAAAGTACAAGGAAAATCGATTACAAGATATGTAAAGACTAAAAAGTAGAAAATAAAATATATAAAGAAAAAGTTTTCAAAAACCACGCTTATATTAAAATGCACTAAAAAGGAGAAAATAATTTTTTTCCTGGTTCTCCATAAAATATCGATTCAAGTTAAATGATTAATAATACTTTTCCCCAAAATTTTAAACAATTAGTACAAAATTTCTTCTGTTATAAAATTAGTGTCGGAATAGATAGACAAATTTAATATAAATTTAAATAAAGTCATGACATTAGTGACTAAATAACAGCGTGGAGCGGTAAACTATATTGACGTAATCTTCGTGGGCGCTCCACGCTATTATTTATAGTCACTAATGTCATGACTTTATTTAAATTTATATTAAATTTTTCTATCTATTCCGACACTAATTTTATAACAGAGAGAAATTTTGAACTAATTGCTTTAAATTTTGGGGAAAAGTATTATTAAGCATTTAACTGGATTCGATATTTTATGGAGAACCAGGAAAAAAATTATTTTCTCCTTTTTAGTGCAGTATTTAAAAAATTTTTTTTTCAAAAGAATTTTGTAATCAATCTACCCGCTTCTCATTGGTCCAAAGAATACAAATTCACCATAATACAAAGAAAATTCAACCTATAAAACAACAAACGTTTTTTCAAGTCTTAACTCCGAAACATTGAAAGTTCTTTTTCCTTAATGATCGTATCTCCAAATACTAACAACAATTAAAAATTTGTGTTGATAATAAGATGAAATATTGTTAAATATTGTAATGGATAGCTATTTAGTAGATGATATGTTTGATTATTTCACTACTTTCCTATTTCTATAATATTTGTCTTCGTAAACGTTGAACACAGTTTTCTCAGTTTAGAAACTAGAACAATTAAGAATTGGAGCGACGAAACATAGCCTCTTAATTTCAAGAAAAAATGGATTTATTCGATATCACGAAAAATCGAATGTCGTCCATTCGTGGAAATTTACATTTTGGACTGTTATTCCGAATGACCCCAATGGCCGATAGAGATGAAATTTGGAGGGTGTTTTATTGAAAATTAACCGTTTTCCCGCGGTTATGCTCACGTTAGCTTCTACTATCATATTTATATCTTTTGGAGTTGAATTTTAAGAAATCATCATAAAATGGGTTCTTTGAACAACTTATTCTCTTAATTTTACGTCTCCAGCTTCAGTGAATTTAGAAACATGGTCATCCTATGAGAAAACAACTTACCCCCTTTTCACCACTATAAGGGTTCAATGTCGAAAAACGCTCAAACATGTGTTTGTTTATTTTTAACAAGGCGTTTATGTGCCAAACTTCATGTCTCCAACTGAAGCGACTCATGGGATATTGATATTGGTATTCTTTTAGAAAATATTTACACCCTTATTAACCGTTTAGGGCCCATATTTCCATAAATCCTTTCTTATCCCTTGCCTACTTCATAAAAGACGTATAACGTCCAAATTTCGCATTACCAGGTACAAGAGTTTTGACTGGGCCATGATGACTATGATGAGTGAGCACCGAAACCTTTTGTACATATGTACGTATGTACATCCACGAACAACCTCGGCTTCCACTAGGGGAAAAAGCGGCGTAGAATAAAAGTCTTCTACCACTTGGTAAATTTATTTCAAGTACTGAAAAAAATGTTAAACCGAATGTTAATTTGGCTTAAATTTCAGTAATTCCAAATACCAACGGGTAGTTGCATGGTAGGCTGCCCTTCTCCTACGTCAACGTTTGGTCGTCGGTGTACAGGGTGATACAAAAAAAGGGTCTATAACTCCCAGGGTAGATAGTACTCGCCAAATGACGAAACAAAGTCCTAATAAACATGGGTCGAAGAATTAATATTGTCAATGTTAAAAACAAGGTTAAAAGTTACGTTTAAGGCTGCAGCTCCGACGACCTTGATCTTTATATACAGGGTGTTCGACAACTAGTGGGAAAAAATTTAAGGGGTGATTCTTTGAGGCAAAATAAGACGAAAATCAAGAATAACGAAATTGCGAAAAAAGCTTCGTTTGTTAGTTATAAGCGTTTAAAAATTGACCGAAATCATGGCAATCCGCGCGCACGGAGTGTCAGCGGATCACGGCTCAACAGGGGCGTACAGTCACTTTAAAGACTCAACAACGTGCAGGAACAGTCGGTAGAACAGCTGTTTACTTACCTCGTAGAAGATGTCGATAACTTGTGCCCGCGGTATTTGAGTCGAATCCATTTGTATCGCATTAACTCTGATTACTCGATAAAATTCGCAAGAAATGTAAATATCTTCTTACGAATATTATCGAGTAGAGAGGGTTAATGCCCCCTCTAGTTGTCACGTATCACAATTGTCCTGTCCACGAGTATCCATGAAATTAATCCGCACACGCACGTACACCACAGAAGTCCGCGAAAAATGTCCACACACACTGAGCCATTGTCCCGTCCGCGAAAAATGTCCATACACACTGCGCGATTGTCCCGACCGCGAAAAATGTTCACACACTGCGCGATTAAGTAGACCCGCGAGCTGTTCCTCCGTTGGGTTTAACACTCTATAGGTTACACAAAACTAACACTCAAAATAATTAATTTAAAACTATTTAACACTAACTTTTATACTAATTTTTAACACGATATAATTAATAAAACCTACAATATTTAATAATACCTGCAATAATGAATAAAACCTACAATATTTATTAAAACCTGCAATAATGAATAAAATCTACAATATTTAATAAAACTTGCAATAATTAATCAAATCTACAATACTTAATAAAACCTACAATAATTAATAAGACTTACAATAATTAATTTGCACTATTTATAACGACGACATACGCGACACTACTAAATAATCACTACGTAATCGCTAAATAAACTAAAACTTAGTTTTCCGAAGATGAACTCTATTTGCTCGTAGAATGCAAAGGGCACCGTTCGGAAAGGACGACTGATATTGTTGAACTGATCCTCCCTCGTTAGGATCGATGTGGCGTAATAGGTCGATCCCCACTCTTTCATGGTCAATACTTTTTGGGAAGGAAAAACTGCATGGGAAAGTGTCTTGGAGGTCGCGTTTCTTTTCGTATATTCTTAGAGCAACATCTGTATTTTTTTCTCATACACCACTCGGGGCCTCGAGGCTACTTGGCCACGATGCCGAGGGAGCGCGCGTCTGGACATTATAAAACTGCCTCTTGTCTTCTGCAGGACGACCACCCGCGGATTTCCTGTAACGTCTTACTGCCATCGACGAAGACCTTGCCTATTGTGTTTTCGGCCGTTCCTCTAGACATTAACTTGTAAAAAGAACTTTCAACCTCGAATTCCAATTCTATGTTAGAAATGCTTCATATTACACCGAATGTATGTGTTTAACAATTTTATTTATTTTAGTTTCTTAGTTTCTTCATGCATCGTAATGAAGGTGCGGCAAATTTCATCTTAGTTTCATTCTAATATCATTATACGTTTTGTATGATCCATGTTAATTGCATATTATTTTTTTGCGGAAACAAGAACCTCAAATACTTGGAGTAAGATCGAAGTGGTAATAAAATGTGCAATGCACATAAAACAGTATACAGTAAGTCCATATTCAATATTTCAGGACACACTTTATTACCACTTCGATCTTACTCCAAGTGTTTGAGGTTCTTGTTTCCGCAAAGAAATAATATGCAATTAACATGCTTCATACAAAACGTATAATGATATTAGAATGAAACTAAGATGAAATTTGCCGCACCTTCATTACGATGCATGAAGAAACTAAGAAACTAAAATAAATAAAATTGTTAAACACATACATTCGGTGTAATATGAACCATTTCTAACATGGAATTGGAATTCGAGGTTGAAAGTTCTTTTTACAAGTTAATGTCTAGAGGGACGGCCGAAAACACAATAGGCAAGGTCTTCGTCGAT
>NW_015374014.1:264223-271153 GCF_001272555.1 Dufourea novaeangliae | reverse complement strand
AATTTTTAAACGCTTATAACTAACAAACGAAGCATTTTTCGCAATTTCGTTATTCTTGATTTTCGTCTTATTTTGCCTCAAAGAATCACCCCTTAAATTTTTTCCCACTAGTTGTCGAACACCCTGTATGTATATTGTTGAGGACACTTTTCTGAGTAACTTTCAAGAAGTTTTTCCTGTCGCTAGTTTTGGTTACAAAGTGACTGGAAAAAAATTTGCAACATGTATTAGTCATTTCAACTATGTAGTTACTCTAACCAACTCCGATCAGTATAATGCTTCAGAGTTAGTTAGACACAATTGACGAAAAAAAGTAATTCGGAGTTGATTAGAGACAGTTCAATAAAAATTTAACATTTTCTGAAGGTCGCTCAGAAGGGTGACCATGACAATATATGTCACGGTCATGGTTATCGGTCATTTTATTTATTTTCAATACTATTACAGTACGATACTAAACTTTTTCTGGCAATAACATTTTAATAGATACGAGCGACGGCTAAAACTTCTTGGGGGTTACGCAGAAGAGTGTGCTTAACAACATATGTGAAGGTCAAGGTCATTGAGGCTGCATCCCCTAAACGTAACTTTTACCTAAACAATTCTTTGTTTCGGTTACAGCGATTAACTTTCTCGCTTCGGGAGATATTATCCTGTATAGAAACAATGGATTACCTTATCAGTGTCTCTTTTTCGGATTACAGAAGGTTTTTTTACAATTTTTGCATTATTAGTTTTTTTCCAATTTTCTTCATTGTTTCCATATGGTACAGGTAGTTCTGAAAGCGAAAAACTCACTTGCTTTAACCGAAATAAAAAGTGATTTACATATGACCTTTGAAATATTAATCTTTCGGCCCGTGTTTATTAAAACTTTTTTTATCATTTTGCGAGTGCTATCAACCCTAGAAGGTATAAACCCTTCTTTTGTAACACCTTGTGTAGATTAAAATGAAACTTCTTATTGAATCACTCTTCAGTTTTCCAAATTCGTACGGTAGGAATACTAAATTTTACCTAATTAATTATGTAACTGCGGTTACTGCTATGAACAGAAGGAAAAGTGTTTTTCGACACAAAATAATTGAATTGCGATCCAACCGCTTGGAGCTTTTCGATCGAATTTCTGTAACGACCGCGGCAGTCGTACGTTTAATTACTTTAAAAGGACAAATACCATTTACCATTCGTAAGCGAGCTTAAAATAAATTATGCGTAGCTTTATTTGTAAATGCAAATTAGCTTGTGACCTATTGTAGGGAATTAGAAGGACTGACGCGACATATGCCCGAATATGAAGGTTGCGATTGTGACTACATTTACGAATTATTAAGAATGAGTAAATATAATCCAGCATATAGAATTATAGACAAAGAACGCATTGTTTCATTTGTTTATACTGAAAGAAATAGGAACATAGATAAATTCTCTGAAAACTCTGTCATTAGTGCCTATTCGAGAAAATAGCTTATTTTCGATTGTCTATGATTGACCGTGTTAAAATTCATGGAAATTGGTGACTACCTGGTAGTGTCCTCACCGTGTTATTTTGAAACTGTGAAGTAGTCCGTTTTGGGAATAAACCACTTGAAGGTCTACACCTTATGTGACGATCTTGTATCACTACGATGGATAGAATGCATTCATAAAGTTTGGTCTTATTTATTTTATAAACATCCTGTATAATGATTCAATCCTCAAGCTACATACTGCAATACAACATCTCACTTGTACGAAAAAAAAGAACAATGTTCTACTGTTAGAAGTACAATGTACATGTATGTATCCTGTGTTTTATAATTTATTCAAAAGAAAAATATGAAGTATCTACTATCCATTAACATTTATCACTAGGTTGCCGGTGTTTACATACGTTCACAATTTCAGATACTGGTATTTAAAAATTAAAATTGAATATTATTTTGAATTTTACACTATCGGCTTTACTACGTTAACGATAACACATAAATCGTATTAAACTTCATTAAAGTCTTCGTTTCATTGTACTTCTCAAGTTAAAGAACGTTATAAATCCATAAACATCCGCAGTCTATTTAACATATGTTCCTAATTTTCCTATCGATTAGTGCCACCACTCAGGTAGACTGTTTAACTTGACAACTATAAAAAGTGGTGTATAATTTTTAGTCCTATTATATTTTCATTTTTTAAAATAATTCTGAAAGATGGTTACTACATATTCTCTTTCCCATGAATTTAAAAGAAAATAGTAAACATGCTTTAAAAAATTATTTTCTCCGAAAAGATCCAGCGTTTCTTAAGGTTCGCAAATACTGTAGACATTGGCGTAACTAGGATTTTTGTCTGAGAGGGACCAGGTCCCCTGACATTCACTCATAACCCTTCCCATCAGGCACATGTATGTATTTTATACCATATACGTGGGTTGCATAAAATAAAGTTACACATTTTACAATAATTATTTACATATTTAACACTAAAACTAAGAATAGAAAGATATTAATAAACATAATTCTTAAAATAAAAAAAAATTGTGAAAAGATATTGGCGATTGATTAAAAGCAAGAGTACTATATGTATATGATGTACAGATACCTATAGTTAAAATCTATATGTATAAGCTCCAATTTTGCTGATTTTTTCTGAAAAAATATTTTTCACATTCTCGAACGCTAGTTTTCTTATTGCATTCGACCCATTAATTGATGTTACAGGATTATTAGTTACAGTAGAATGTTAAAATTAAACAGCTTAATTCTAATACAATTTTATTTAATACTTTAACGTAATGAGGAGAGTATTCGGCACAAGTATTTACTTTTTATAACAAAAGATTTTACTAACTGACGAATGTGTTTTTACATATGTCAATAATTTCTGGACGGGGAGGCCTGTCCGCTTTTTTTTGGAGGGGGGTTGGGGCATGCCCCCCCCCCCTGGCTCCTACCTAGTTATGCCAATGACTGTAGAAAAGTAATCGATACGATACAGAGCAATCATACTATATTGTAACGCTCCTGAAAAATGTTTCTACATTAGAAGTTCCTTACAGGCATTTATGTTGCGTTCAGCTATCAACTACAACAGTTTCGAGCAGCTATTAATTTCTTCGGGCCATTAACAGAAGATATTTTGGAAGACCCTATTGGATCGCCACTTAAAAGATAAAGACAGAGATACAGAAGGGATCCAGAAATGTAGCCACGAGACCACCTTTGATCTCGAAAGAAATTGCGATCCCAATCGTGGCAATGAAGGTGGACGGATTTCTGGAATGGATTGGAGTGAAACGTTTGCCCTTAAAAAGGAAACCATTTCTCGCCTTTGTGATTGCCGGGCGTTCTGAGCTTTGATATAAGAACTGATATTCTCTCTAGACTCTAGCGGCTGGATTCCTGAACGACCATGATATTCCGAATTCGTTTCGGTGAAACATCTCGGTTTGATTCTTATCTAAATTCTTCCTACCCGTTCAAACTTGTCGATATCGATTTTTTTGTACCTACTTGTTACTCAACGACAATGAAATTATATTATCAAATGCGAATGACCCATTTATTATTTTTTTTAATCAATGTAATGATATACATATACCAAGTGCGTCACACAAGTATTCGTATCCTCGCAACAATGGCATTCGAATGATTAATATTCTTTAACAATATAAATTCTGAAATATTTATCAATGGAAATATATTCTACAGTAACTAATTTCGAATGAGATATCGGTTATTGGAAAATAATTCATAGTCATATAAATGGAAACATAAGCAGATCATCGCAAATTTAATCTCTCATAAGTATTCAAATTCGTATAATTGAAGAGGTCACAGGAAATTTACAAATATTTACAAATATTTTGATTATTTCACAAGGATACAACTGGTACAAGTACGAATACTTTTGCGAGATAGAATATGCGATTATCTATTTAAGTTTTTATTTATATTACTATGAATTGTTATTTTTCAATAAACGACGTATCATTCGAAAGCTTAGTTATTGTACTACATTTCCCTATTGATAAACATTTCAGAATGTATATTGTTAAAGGATATTAGTCATTCGAATTTAAGAATTGCGAGGGTACGAATACTTCTGTGACTCTATATGTATACATATGTTACAGTAAAAGCGTTAGTTCAGTAAATGTATACATTTCCTAATCACTGTATGCACTTACTAATCTGGTTAATAAATGTATTCACAAGGAACGATATTTATACTTTTATTAGTAAATGCATTTCTGATTTAGTAAAAGCATGCGCAAACGAAAATGCATTAATTTCAATGAACACTTTTACTAGCATTATTTGTTTATACGAATCATATAACATAAGCTTTGGCTTAATAAGGACGCGTCTTCACAGTTTATTTAGGTAGGTAATTTCACGGGTACGAATCATTTAGGTTATATTACTAAAATGAATGAAAACAGTATGAACGAAAATGTTCTGCTTTTTATGTAACTGAGTATTTATTTAATTTATTATCACTAACGGGAAAACTCATTTTATACAAAAGTTTAAAACATCTGAAATGAGGCAATTTGCGTACAATTGGTAAGGGTAAGACACGACAGTGCTGTCACATACACTGGCGTCGTCTAAAAAAATGTATTTTTGCCTTATGGTCAAACAAGTAATGTATCGCATCCTGCGCTCGAGCATGTACTATTTTCTCGAAACACTTCATAAAGAAGTACACACGAATCGCTGCACGATATGAAACCTGGTTACTGATTCAAATCCACAAGGAAGACCGCATCATACACACAAAATAAAAACTAAATTCTGATTCTATAAACTAATGCTCACTACAAAAAAATAAGTTAAATTAATACTAAAAGAAATTTGAGGGTTATTTTAAGCCGGCTAGATGTGTTCGCGTTCACGACTGCCATCGAACTAAAGAAACGTTCCTCGAATCCCATGTAAAGTACAGGAAGGTAATAAAAATATGTAAACAGTGGGTATAAGGATTACCTGTTCTTCGACAGGATCACCAAGGATTGTACCAAGGGGAAAGTACATAGGGTAAATCAGGAAGGGATGGACTATATTTTTTAAAATGTCCCAAAATCGAATATTTTTATAAATAGCTACAGAATAAAGAAAATAAACTTTTGGGCTCTGGTCCATCTCTCCTCAACTACTACGGGTGAAAAAGACCACTTTTACAAATGTTATATTCCTTCGTTAAATTGATCTGTAACAATTACCTTCATCGAGAAAATTGTCTTATTAAACAAAAATATTATGTATATCATTATAATTACTGAGCTGGTATTATTAATTAGTGCAAGAGTAGGTACTGGTGAAATCACGTCCAACAGTTTACCGGGCGAAGGATCTTCGTTTGCAACTTGGCTAGATGAGAAATCTCTTGGTAAATGCTAAAAAGATTGATTATAATTGTATTTACTTAAAATTCCAATAATGTCGATTACACTAAGACAGTGTGATTGAAATAGATCGGGCGAATCATCACTACCGAGTGTACGTGGTCCATCTATCCCGAATCATATGGGATAGATGGGCCATGTATTTGCGCCATTATGGTTGCTCTGAACATCATTGTTTGAGGTTAAAAAATTAGACTGACATGTCATTGAAACTTAGTGTACGAACATGGCGCAACCTTCTACTGAAGCAAGAGAGTGATTCTATTTTTTATGACCATGAAAGAAAATTCTTATCCTTACCACAAATTAAAATGCTGATTTTCTTCCAAATTTACTAAAATTTCGATAGGTTTACAGACACGCTGAGAAACTTCCATTAAGATAAAAGAATACTAACAGGTGACGCCTCTGACGTATGCTTTGAGAAGTACGATTCTGGTCCGTCTCTCCCAATGGTCCATCTCTCCCGGACTTACCCTACATATCACATGTTTGGCTAACGATCAGAAGTAAGGAACGTATTGTGTTTCCAGGAGACGACAGTTTACACGCCATGACTGGCATGACCTACGCTTACCGTTTGTACGCAGATTACCTGGTTCCAGGCGTTTCTTACTTCAATTTTTGATCGTCAATAACTCGAAAATGAAGTCTCCATTACAATTTCGTCATTTTGTATTATCGTTTTATTTTTATATGTAGAATTACCCTCTAATTATAATGTAATAATAATATAATGAAATACGCAGTATGTAATCTTTGTACAACATTCGAGTCGTGCATTTACCAAAGTGATTAAGTGCGCGAAATTTTCAAAGAAATATATTTTAAATATACAAAGTTAAGCACCAACCATGTGATTCGACATTAAAATTTGAAAACATTAAAATACTGAAGTTAGTTACTTTGGCCTCTGGACGGCTCATATGTACCTTTAATGTAAATTTTTATTGCAAGAAACAAATTATGTGAACATTACTGTTATTACTAAACTTATATAACTAAGTAATATTAACAAATTTACAATTTATCATCGATTAGGTTCAACGTCATGGCTTCTCGAAACAGTTTGCAAATGTCTTATTCTTTTATGAAATTCGGACGCCATTTTCAATTTTATTTGTAAAGTCATCGTCAATGTCTGTTGTGAAGAACCATTTACTGTGTGACGTTGACATTGATACATAATACACTAACAAGATTGCTTATTATTTCTACAAAACCATGGTCATTATATCATTTGCGTGAAATCCATCTAATTTTTTTCAATGACCGAATAAAACCGGTTGTACGTATATTATTATCCTTTCATGAAACAGAACATTGTTTTCAAGAGAACGTCCTTAACCTAGGGGAGGGATTCAAGAAAAGCACATTACAATCAAGCGGGTTTTAAAAGTCGGTACCACTTGACTCCAGCTTCCACCAAAATGTTTTAAGGGGACTTTCTCATTCAAAATTGAAAAAAAAGACACTTCTTTAATATTTCTTTATAAAAAAACTATTATATTTAGAAACATAATTCCTTTTGGACGCTATTATAT
>NW_015374014.1:74802-264148 GCF_001272555.1 Dufourea novaeangliae | reverse complement strand
AAAAAGGGGGGGGGTAGTGTTATGAACTTTTATAGGTTTATTGTCTAGTTTTAAGTCTCACGAATAGAATCCCGTTTGAATTATTACAGGATTTTATTTTTTAATTTTTTACAGGATGTCTGCAAAGAGTCTCACCGATTAAAACGTGGCTTTTTGGAAGACGCCCTCTACAGCGGTCGTGGTGAACTAAAAGTGCTAGAAAAAATTTCTTTATGTTCTTAATAATATATATAATAGCGTTCGAAAGGAATTATGTTTCTAAATATAATAGTTTTTTTATAAAGAAATATTAAAAAAGTGTCTTTTTTTTCAATTTTGAATGAGAAAGTCCCCTTAAGCACCCTTCTACCTCGTTTTCTCCCGAGAGTTAATGATCGTTACTCTGACCTTATCGAGACTTCGGCGACCGGTAAAACTTTTAAAAGAAAAAACTTTTCTGTATTTTTTTACGTGGCACCTTGTCAATATGTTCACCCTTATGCATAAGTAATATGATATTTCCTGTATTTTTCTCAATTAAACATTAGGGGTTGCTACCAGCCATTAAATTTTGTGTTTTATAAGAAAAAAACTACAATTTTCTTTTCAACATGTTATGATTGATGACCGGTAAAACCTATCTTCTGTTCTTACTTTTATTATCTGATTACAGAGGGAAGCATACGTTCTCGATTACAACGAATGGAGGAAAGACTGAATTCCTATAAATAGTTCTCGTAAAGCTTGTAGAATTATTTATAATTTTCTACATAATGTCTTTATATAATTTTCTCCAGTTAGAGAGAGAAGCATTTAAGACTGTACATAAATTCACTGTGCCAAATATTATTTCCATCTTGATAATTGGACTGTGGATGTTTATGCAAATTCATAATCTCAGACACTAGTATACAAGGTGAGGCACTTAAAACCGGCCATTTGAATAACTTGGCTGCTATTGGTGATAGGAAAAAATGCATCAGGCTAAAATTATTTGGTATCGAGGGGCTGATCATCCGATGTTACTAGTTTTTTGATAGAAGGAGGCGTCAAGGCGATATGAAAGTTATCTCTGTTTTTTAAATGGAACGGTATGTTTTCTTACATTCTGATAGAGTATTTCAAGACGAATACAATGACCTATTGGAAAGGTCATTCGTAGTCAGTATAAATTTATGAAATGCTTTTTATTTTTATATTGGACACTAGATCCGTCTGAGAAAGAAATTATTTTATTGATATCCTCATTTTCTTGTTTCATAAATGTTATAAATTGTTATTGGAAAAGATGCACTGCAATAGTATCATGCTTCAGACACTCTGATACTGCAATGAAATTTCTATGCTGTAACGTACTACCTTTTTTATAGTAAGCGACAAAGGGATGTAAAGTAACCTGATCGTTATTCCAGTGTACAGCTTGTACCGAATTTTGAATTACAAACGCATAATTTTCAGAAAAATCACATACCTCTACACATTCTCCTTCTTCCAAATAATTTTTTCTTTGTGTAAAATATGCGGATTGTTGTTGTGCCACAAAAGAATGGGTAACTAACGTATCCAATTTCACTGAAAGTTTCTCCAAGAATTCTTGTGTACTACACTGCATTGTCTCCAAATTGGTTCGATCAACTGATACCCACCGCCTGTATGTTAGTAAATCTATAAACTGTTCCACTTTAAACCATTTCACGCAATAAATTAATAGCCAAAAAGTTTTCAACTCACACAGAAGAACATGTAGTGCACATTTATAAAAAAAATATTAAAAAGCATTAACGTAAAATATCTGTGAATGCGTGAGTGGTTTGGTCCGAGCAAGATTCATCTAACAGCGTTCAGGTGAAGTATAACAAAATAAATCTTATTTGAAGTACTGAAATGTCGAATATTTACATATAGTTTCGTTGCGATACACACATTACATTACGAGTATGTGATATACAAAGATATACAGTGGGTGTAAAAAATATTCGTACACCCTTTAAAACAGAGCAACTCTTTTAAAATTGGTCCAAATGACTTGAGTTTTTTTGTGAAGTTAGAGACATTACTTTCCTAAATGATGTGAAAAAAAAATTTGAAAAAGTTGCAATTGGTCCGAATCGCGAAGAAAATATTAAAGGTCGTGTTTTACAACATTTTAATCTGAGGCTATAATAAAAATTTAATAAATACATATCGAAGATTTATATTAGTTATATACATGTTGAAAATTTCATCAAAATCGGTGAACGTTGCTACGAGATACAAACGATTAAAAATATTGAAAATCGCAGTTTTTCCCGACTTTCGATCTACAACTGTAGTAAATCTAACAATTCTCACATCTTTTGATGTCTGTCGCCCGTTTCTTTATTAACCGATTTCAATGATAGTTTCAGTATGTACATAACTAACATAAATCTTCGATATGTATTTATTAAATTTTCATTATAGCCTCAGATTAAAAAGTTGTAAAACACGACCTTTAATATTTTCTTCGCGATTCGGACCAATTGCAACTTTTTCAAATTTTTTTTTACATCATTTAGGAAATTAATGTTTCTAACTTCACAAAAAAACTCAAGTCATTTGGACAAATTTTAAAAGAGTTGCTCCGTTTTAAAGGGTGTACGAATACTTTTTACACTCACTGTAATAACGGATTTTAATTTTTTTAAATTTGGACGGTGCGACATTCGGAATAATAGAGGAGCTTGCCACATTTTACTGTATAAAAGGCCATTTTACACTTCTGATTGCCATACGCCCAAATGCGCAGCAGCTTCGGCGCGCTGCGTCTATGGTACGGTTAATTATTTATTTTAAAGTACACTCCATTGTTTCTCCATCTTGAAACTTACCATATTGGTACAGGATAAATCAAGGAATAACGTCATATTTATTTCGAAACGTTATCGAGATGTAAAAGTTTCGAAAATGTCATGTCATTATATATGTGTTTGTAACAAATGTAATACCTTATCATTACTGAACTTAGTGTATATGAAATGAAAGTGCGGTTCAAGAGCTTTCAAGCGAGCTCAAGACGAAGTCTGTAAACTAAACAGAACTGAAGATATTGATGTTTGAATGTAAGCGGATTTTCAATCTTAAGCATTTTGTGCAATTTTTAATCGTTTATATTTTGTAAAATATTAATTTTTAAAATCTGAAAAAAATCACATGTGTTTGTACTATTCTACGCCATACAGAACACGTAAAAAAGACTTCAACAAAATCGAAGAGGTGGTCGAAAATTTTCTGTCTCCGTTGACGTGGAATGACCCATCTGCATTAAATGATTCTCCTATTTTCGTGTTTAGAAACAGAAGACCTTTAGGCCAACTAGATCTTGAAAGAGATTCTTAGACTCCACAGACAGTAACTCCTCGTTTTAAGTATGAGCAGCACTTCCAAATAATAACTGTGCTCCTTAAACGGAAACAAGAAATGGAACAATGTATTTCTCTCACAATTGAAAACCTCTTTGTTGAATTATGAATACATAGGAGGGGGGAGTACACGAAACGGAAGCAAAAACAGAAGGATGAGACAGGAGCAAAAAACTTGAATACTTAGAGAAGAATTACGAAAAGAACAATGTGTACGTTTAGAGTGACGCACAATACGTACAAAAATAACGAAAAGTAAAAGAACGAGGGGATATATAAAAGAGCATGCAAATAGTAGACTCGTGTGATAAATGTCCCTCAGACAAGATGGTATCAAAATTTCAAAGAATCAATAAAAAACGTACGTTCCTATAAAATATTACCTACACATTTTTCAATTACATTTAATAGAATTACGTTCCTTTTATTCGAACCAGGAGACTTGCAGTCCTATTGTTCTAAAATTAATGGTACTACTGGGAAGAATGTGATAATACGTACAACGACAAATAAAAAATTAAGATTTGAATTTTTTCTATGAAGCTTCATTTACGAGATATTCATGGTTGAAAATTCATATAGTCGCGTGAGAGTTGAGAGTGAAATGAAAAGAATTACTATTAGAAGTAGTTTATGTGTTGCTACATTTTACAAATCTAAGGACGCTGTTGATAACATTACAGCATTGTCATGTACATAAACATTAAGGTGGTCATTATGTAATAAAGAAAAAACTTTTCTGTATTTTTTTACGTGGCACCTTGTCAATATGTTCACCCTTATGCATAAGTAATATGATATTTCCTGTATTTTTCTCAATTAAACATTAGGGGTTGCTACCAGCCATTAAATTTTGTGTTTTATAAGAGAAAAACTACAATTTTCTTTTCAACATGTTATGATTTTTGAATACTATTACAAAATAAATTTATGAACTCGCAACTTTTAAGAATAGTCAATTCACATTTAAACATATCTATTTCACAAATGATATCATTAGGCTAATAAAGTTGATTTCATAATGGATCGGAGGTTGCATCCCTTGCCACCGCACCACGTTAACATAATTTACTCATAATTCTCTGTGAGAATTCATTGTATCTAACTCAATAAAATAAAAAAATAAAAAAAAAGTGTCAGGATATTTCTGTCAGAATTGCTTGACTAATAGCAACAAATACTGTTATAGATATTCTACATATAAATCCGACTCTCAGATGTATTAGCGAGCCTGGGATATGACTTCGCTATTAAAAATATCGTATTGCACGATAAGCGGGTAACACCCTCTAAAATATTATGAAACGTATTAAAATCTTAACCAGGCCCGTTTCTCAGCATAAAGAACAAAATTCTAAACTATGTAAGTTGCATACGCAATATTTTAAAAGTTGAATTTTAAACACCACCCTAATGAACATTAACATAAATAGAATTAATCTTACTTGAAACTTTTGAAATTTTATTCTTACAAATATTAACATAGGTCGGTACTTAAACAAATCTTGGTGGACCTCTTCCATGTTTTTTATTTCGTTTTAGATCCATTACGTGTAACACAGAATAAGTTGTACATACATATATGCAATTGCACAAATATTTTAAATACGCGAACGGAAATCGAATTCGCCATCATGCAGACGATTTATTACGGGATACTGAGTGCGGCATCAGACATTTCGTTCGATATTCCGCATTCGTAACGCGCGGATGCATTCAGATTGCAGCTGAGAGAAATTCTCGAAACGACATGCGCCGCGTTGCGGTCAACCGAACCGGTTGGATAGAGAAGGGGGGGTGGAAAATATGAGCGGAGAAGCATGTCAAAAAGGTCTCTTCTTCTTTTTTTTTACGGTTCTGTGAATTTCAATTTTAATGGTTTTGTCTCGAAGTAGAGAAAGTTTGATAACGCCAACGTGTAAAATTGTCAAAATGAAATTGCGAATCGCACGGTGAAGCAAAAAAAGAAGGATTATAAATATAATAACTAATCGACTATCGTTATAATTATGTGAGACTGTGAATTAAATTACGAACTTCACTGCACCCTTTCGGTTGATAAGAATACAGCAGTATATTAGAAAATAATCATGAGTATTTAAGAGATAGTATAGATATTTTACTTCTTTAATTACTGACTAATACACCTACTATAATTGGTTGTTTAGATAATACAATAATAACGTGAAATGAAATGAAAAGATTACTGTGCGATTTAATTGACCGATATAATTCTAAGTTAATCTATTGTTAATGTTTTAACGTAAAAGAGTTAGATATACCTGTGCAGGTATATGTATACACAGTTTGCATAAAAAATTCCAACCTGAAATTAAAATAATTTTTCGTATGATACTGATGCCTTTTTTTATCAACTATTTAAAACAGTTAATTTTTGGAGAAGTAGGCTTTATATAAAAATTGCGCAAAATTTCGTAAAATCCCGTACATGTACTTCTGCTTTGGAATGGTACAGAATTTTTTTTCCACTTCTCATTTCTGATTTGAGAAGGAGAAAATAGTTGTAGGAAATAAAGTAAGGCAGATATAGGTATGTAGCTGTTAAACTGAGAATAGTCATGAATGTTTGCAGCATTTGTATAACTATTTGGAACAGTATATTTCTTCAAAAGAAGTTAATTTGTAATTATCTCAACTTACCATTATCTTTTAAAGAAATATAATTTTACATACTTTTTAAATCAAATTAGATTTTTAAATTAAAAGCGAAATAACGTGAAATTTAATTAATAATCTAACTAATTAAAAATAAGAAACACTAATACCATAGGGGAAATTGCCATTTTCAATTTGTGTTCACAGACCTTTCAGAGACATTATGTTGTATATTGTTTCCTTGAAGATAGAAAGATATAACTGATTCAAATTGGTATAATGCAGCCAGTCCTATTCCTTTTTATGCGAGTATCAGAATACCGTTCTGTTTTTTTAACTATCCATTCGGTTATACAGTTCATTATTTTTACTTCGTTAGTTAGTGACATTTTTTATCTAAAGGGGCGTACAAACATTTCAACGTTCATCGAAATGAGTAATTCTGAGCCATGTCTTAATATTATTCAATTTCAATGTGTTGAATAGAGTTCATTTGTCGAACAGCTTAATCGAATATATTGCTATCTAAATTATGTACTAGAAAAATAATAA
Organism: Dufourea novaeangliae; assembly: GCF_001272555.1. Taxonomy (NCBI): domain Eukaryota; kingdom Metazoa; phylum Arthropoda; class Insecta; order Hymenoptera; family Halictidae; genus Dufourea; species Dufourea novaeangliae. The sequence continues at coordinate 257,621 of NW_015374014.1, read as the reverse complement.
AAATTAGTAAACTTTACCCGGACCTGTCATCTCTGGCCACTAATGTGTATTTATCACTTATTTTCACAACAGAATGCAATGGATACATAGAAGAATAGGTATGTTAAAGTGATCAAATTTAAAAAAATGATATCTACCAATATTAGGAAATATGCGTTAAATGTGAGTTCGAGAAAAAATGAAACAATGTGTGTATATTATGTTTGCATATTATGGAACAATTAATAATAACGTGAACTTACGTATTTATGTTATAACTAACGTACTTTTTGTTTTGCATTATATGTTTAGTAGACGACGATCAAATTTCGCATGGTATATTCTTGATCGAGCCACTGACGACGTACGAACAATCACGTCGCATAGAATGTCACCGAAGTGACTCGCTGCTATATGTAAAGGAGTAATAGAAGCTGCGTCCCTATTTAGGTGGATGCCGCGTGCTACGTGCAAACTCAGTGTCCATTGTTTACGACGCTTTCAAAGGACTCGCATCGTCGCATCCGCCTGCGAACTTACATCTAGATGAGTACTTGCGCCAATTGAAATTTATGGAAATGTAATTGCTTTTTAACGTAATAATATTCTATCGTCATATAGTGCATACAATTTACCATGTTTTACCTTAAGATCACCTTCAATATTGTTGGTTCGTTATTTATTCGTTTTTTCGATATACATATAGGGTGTCTCAGATAACTTGATCACCTCGAATTTAACTTAAAACTTAGTTCGTACGAACTTAACGGTACACTTTCTGAAAATTGTGAAGCGTGCAACATAAATGGCATCAAGGGCACATCTGATAAGGTATGTGCTTCTTTTATGGGTGAAAGTAGTTCTGAGATTTCAAGGTCACCTTGATTTTGTTAACGGAATGACCTACTTTTTGTACCACAGATCGATAGAGTATCAAATTCTGAGTAAAAATGTGTTGACCTTCGTACGTCCTAAACCTAATAGTTAACGAAATATTTGCAAATTTTCTTTTTAATACGTACCTACTTACTATCTGGAAACTATATGTAACTTCAATACAGCGATTTCAATACAGTGATTACTTTGTAAATATCTCGTTAACTATTAAGTTTAGGACGTATACAGGTCAACACATTTTTACTCTGAATTTGATATTCTATCGATCTGTGGTACAAAAAGTAGGTCATTCCGTTAACAAAATCAAGGTGACCCTGAAATCTCTGAAATGCCTTCACCCACAAAAGAAGCACGTACCTTATAAGATGTGTCCATTGATGCCATTTATGTTCCACGCCTCAAAATTTTCATAAAGTGTACCGTTAAATCATTAGTCGAGGTGATCAAGTTAGCTGAGACACCCTGTATATTCGTTTATATTATTATTTATTAATTTTTTCCCGATATTTATTCTATTACTTTGTTGTGTATTCGTACATTTCATTACTTATTTCATTATTTATTCTTCTATTTCGTTACTTATTCGTTTATTTCGTTCTACATTTATTTATGTTGTTCTCTAATCGTTTATTTTGTTAGTTATTATTTGTTTTGTTTTAAAAATAAGTCAAAACTGTAAAATAATATTTCTTGATATTGTTACGTACGAAGACTCTCTCGTGACCTTTTAATCCCATCGGGAGTTGGAATGCATCCGGCCAGATTACGTGATTGCCCACGGGGTGTTATGGCGTGGCCGCATTTTCTTGGAAAACAGTTTCCGTTGAGAACAGGCGTGTCCCCCACTACTTTTAGACTCGAGTTTCGGGATATAAAAAGGGACGCGTACAGCTCATCCGCGGATACTCATATCAGAAGTCTAGCTAGTGAGATCGGGTATTAAAGTCCTTGACAAGCATTTCTAAAAGTAAGCTAAACTCTGCATAACAAATCCCCGCATTTTTCAGAGCGTGAAAACCGAGAACGTTGGAATTAGCTTCCGCGACTACACTTTACAGTACCATTTGTAAAACCTTTACTGTTTTGAATATACTTTTATACGTTCATATATTTATAATCCAGTGTTGTTCATTTCAACTCTAGAATAACATCTAAATTCCCAGCTAGAAGCGAACCCACTAAGGCACACTTTTACCGCTCGAAGTGTACCGAATTCTTAAAAGTTACGAGGCCCATACTAACAATCCTAGTGGCTCGGGTTCATCCACGACTATCAACCTCCTAGTGGCTCTCTGTGATGAAATAGGCACAGGTTCGTCCGCGTAACAAACTAGAAAACCAAACTCGCCATTTCCTCGGCTTTCGCAGCCGCTTAGCCCTGGCTCGTAACAATATAAATGTTTATTTAAGAAAGAATATGTTTTAAAAACTCGTTCGGTAATGGTGCACTAAAATATACGATCATTACAGTGTCTGGATATTATTCAATATTTCTGTTTGCATATAGTATTGACCATAGTAGGTACTATATTATTTGTGTACAATCGATTTCACTATCTCCTAACTGCCAGATTACACACAATTATTATAAAAAAAAGCATATAATACCAAAATATGTTTTGTTATAGAAAATTCCTTAAAAAAAATTGTAGGTAACTGAAGTCCTCAGTATTAGAAACGACATCTTTGAAATACGCCCAGCTTAATCACTCTGTAGAAGACTTAAAAGTAATATGACCTACACTTATTCTTGTTAATACAAACTCGTATTAACGAGTTTTATTAATAAGTAGGTATAAGTTGTATTAACAGGAATAAGAGCAGGTTGTATGAACTGGACGCATATTGTATAATTCTTCCATATTTCATAAAAAAGGAAATCTCTCCAATACGCATCATGTGCATGAAAGGAAACTGTAGGCAGCATGTTCCTACATGTTCAAAAGATCTACAAAAATGGAGACTGTTATTTGTTAAAAAGCAAGATTTCTGTGAAAATATTCTGTTGCCCTTATATCCGTAAATCGATTCTATTCTTTTCTAAACATTTATTAAAAATAAATAATAGTAATATAATATTTGAATTAGTTTCGCGAAGGTGGCTCGCAACACTTTCCCCATTCAAAAAGTTTTCCTTGAGAAAGTTCGAAATGGTGCTTCGATCTTCTGCTTGTTGACGATAGAAAAAGTAAGAAAACTAGGTTAGCTTCTCTACTTTCTTATTGCACGTCTCCCAACGCATTAACGGCGAAGAAGGAAATTACTGTGATAGGACGGGGAATTAAGAAGTTTTGTTACATTTACGAAGTGGTTATTGCATATTCTTAACTTCCATATTGGTGAATTAAAAATGAATTTTAAGCGGTGACAAAAATCCAGTTATAAGTTAATATCGATCGTTCAGTGAACACTAATGAAGGAATAATTGACGTTAATCGTAATTAATGGCTCAATCAGTATTTCTACACATGGGGAATATTCTGAACATCATATCCATTTGAAAGTAAATTTATCTAAATCTATGGATAGATGTTACACGAAACTCTATCAGTGGCCATACGAACAATTTTTTTTCTTTTTACCAGTATTATGACATTCATGATCCTAATATCTTTAAAAGTTTACGTTATACTTGATACGTATCCTAATATTTATATACGACAATGTATGAAATCGGATTCAGCTGTTCAGCGATTAAATTTACAATACAATTTAAGTGTGTACTCACTTTAGAATATTTGATTGAATTTAGAAAAAGTACGAATGAAGTTACTTGTAAAGGGCAGTGAATGTTTATTTCCATGGTCCTAAGTGTAATCAGAATGACCAATGTCGATCATGTTGTGAAGAAAATTACTGTTAAAAATAAAGGACAATTCGCATAGTTAAATCAGTCATCGAAGTCATTAAGATAAAACTACTTATACAAGGTTTCGAAGCTAAATACACATGTTTATAGTTGTCACTAGACTTCAGGTGTTAATAAAATTCACAATTTTAGCTAGTAATGCATAAAAATTTCACTTATCAAAAAATTCTAATCAATTTTTAATTAGAAGAATCTAAAGACCAGGGCGAACAAGTTAGTTTAAGTTCAGACCAAACTTACGGCAGAGGATAGCTTAATAAAAAAATAAATAAATCAGAAGTGTAGAATCAAATTTTCTCGTTTAGGATTTTTGTTAGTTCGATTCTGAATATTCATCTGTTACGCTGACATAGAAACACTACCACTCTGATAGTGGTCCACGAAAGAACTCGTTAGCCAGGTCCTATTCAATTGTACACGCATCCAATTAATTTCCAGAATCGTTTTCTCGAGATCTAAGTTTCGAATGAAAAAATTTCATTTCGTAGATACGACTTATTTTTGCATGACAATTCACCTCCTACCCACTAGTACCATCATTTGAGCCCCACCTTGTAGTAGTTTTAAAAGCTTCTCATCTGTGTTCTTCATCTTTTTTGACCTTCAATATCACGTCTCGTCTTCAGTAGATACAGTTTCATTAAATTTCTTTATTATTTTTGTAATAGTCGTCCTTGAAAATTTACAGTTTCTAGCAATCTCCCTTTGACTACACCTTTCTTGATGATACATGATGATGCGATGTCTTTATATCAATAATGATATAAAGAAAATTTTTGAAATAAAAATCGACGAGCGTTGTTTATGTCTCGAAAGTTGACACTTTTTCGAGCCATGGGTGTATTGCTGCTGGCACGGCATACCAATAACCCTCTCAGGTTAACAACGAAAACCAATTTAATAGAAAATTAGTGATTGTTCAAAATCCGGAGTTGCTAAATGCGAAACACAAAGTTTGAAAAGTTCTCAGCATTCAGTTCAGAAATTTGTTCTATTCTATTTGAAAGTCCAATTTACTTCCTTTGGTGATCCAGTTCGTTTTAGTCCAAGTTCAGTTAATTCATTTCGAAAGTCCACTCAATTCTCTTGAGTTAAAAATCTGCCTTAAGCCTAAGCTGCCTAATGTCCGTTCAACAAGACGTTGAAGGGATGTGTTCAGTGGTAGGTGAAAAAAAGGACAACCCTAATGGTGGACAGTTTCCGAACTATGCAACGCCTACTGACCCTGTGACTAGGGTTTCTCATGTAGGCTAGCCTGGAAGTTGCCGAAAGGTTCCTTGTTCAGGGAAACCAGCCCTTCCAGTCTACTCGAACCAGCTGATTTCATACTAGAACTATCGACGGTAAACGGACATACATGGTGACCCATTTTAAATGATATACGTAATTGTCTGCTACAATATTTTTTATACCACAAAATGTTTCAGGCAAAGATTACATGGTTTCAGTAGGGGGCATCTTGTGGTGGTCACAGATATTACCTGGGTGGATATGCATTCGATATTTCAAGGAGACCTTTGTTTTTTTATGGGGCAGGTATTTTTATTGAAATAGACGTATAGCCTGTTTTATGGTAAATTCATCGCCCTATAATATATTGCAGTTCTAAGGTCAATATCGGTCATTTAGGAACTAAGTAAGTGACTGCATTCACGTCCAGGGTCATCACTTCGAATACCGAAGATAAAGAACGAAATTTTGGGAACATTTAACGAGGGTACGTTTTGAACGGCAAGAAATGACCTTTAATGACCTTGAAACACCAACATAGTAAGGTCAATGAATTCGCCATGGAACGAGCTACACGTCTATCTATAATAAAAAAAAACATATCTACTATTTAAAAAAAGACAAAGGTCCCCTTGAAATCTCAAAGGCACGTCCACCTAGATAAGATTTGTGACCACGAAAACATGTCCCCATGAAATCAACCGAGCTTTGCTTGAAACATTTCTTTCTATTATAACAAATAGTATAGGAGATAATTGCGTCTATCACTTCAAATGGGTCACCCTGTATGTCTATTCCTATGAGATAGATATGCATGAATAGCTTATGAAAATATACAAATTTATAAATTGACTAACTTCTTCACGTTCATATTGCAATAAAAGTTATGAAAAATCTTAGAAAATATAGTGTTGTAACATCTAAATCGTCGTTATAAGAGTGTACTAACCAGACATTTTGACTGCTTTGGTAGTTCTAGTGTTAATCGAGTGCCCGACAGTCACGGCAAATCGAATTTCTGACAGCCGTTCGACAAGTGAACTTTCGTAAGCTGTCCCACTGATCCGAATGCGAGAAGACCCCTGTTTGTCGGTTGTTGATCGCTTTCGATTAATCCATCGGATCGATTTACGGGCTCCCGGTTAGTCTGGGAGATCGCATTTAATATGCATTCAGGGCGACGAATGCATATTAGTTCAATGGTTGCGAATCATCTTACCGGAATTGTGCAATAGATATAGGAATGAATATTTCATTTGATGTGCTAGTAAGGTTATTTGGCACCACGAAGACTATATTAGGAGATTATTACGTGGTGTTTATAAACATATAATCTGTTTTATTAGACTAATATAAAGGCACTCACCTGTTTTGAATAAAAATAATCATGTTAATAAACGTAACAATTTATCGAATTAAAATGTGTATTGAATTATAATATTCAAATATATCATGTTCTGGAATTTTTGATCGTGTTATTTTTTAAACAACGGTTTCTGTACTTCTTTGGTCATTTTTAAACAAAGTTTGATAAATATTACAGAAATGTCGATGAAAAATGGATACAAAATACATAGGGAGCACAGGGAAATTCAAGCATAAGATTATTTTATTTCTATAGTGACGAATAGAAAATTATGGGCATTCCTATATATATTCCTCATGAAAATTGTTAATAGATTATGAAAGTTTTCTGGTGTTTTGTCTCTTTTCTTTCGCTTGTAATACATTTCTGGTAATATTTAATTTAAACTTAAATACAATGATCGTTGTTTAACCTCTTAAACGTTATGATGTATCGCTAAAATTGCAGTCCACAGTGGCATGAATGTTTCACCAGCAGGGTATAGGTAAGTCAATTTGCACATGACGAGAGATACAAGTAAAATAATACATTTCGACTAGTGTTATTTTCGAAAAAAGTAAAAGAATTAAAATTGTTTCTGTTTTCAAAACATTATTTTTCATCGTAAAAATGCGTGCAGACTTTGATCATGAGGCATACATACGACATAACTATTTCAGAGGTTAAAAAAATAAGTCACTGGAACATAATTCATGAACAAATTACTACCATTCACGTTGAAATTCTTCCTTTCGTAATTACAAATTGAATGGAACGACCATCAACATTTCCCGAGAAACTGAAAAAAAACATGGCATTTTACGTATTCAATTCAAAGTTATAGTCACTTAAAGTCTTTATCGGTGTATTTTACAACTGTTGCATCGTGTCCTAAATTTAACTGTTTCTTTGCCATTCACCATGAGTTGAAGTTATTTCGTCTTTTTATTATTAAGACAATAGCCTTAACTGTGTAGTAATAAACGAAATGACATTACAATTTGTACTACGTACAATACCGAAAATTTTTACAAAGAAAGAGAAATACAGATCGTATAGTTAGTACTTTGAATGCAAGTCGACGACTACTGTAAGGATTTGTTATGGACACTCTATATTTCTCTGGAACCAAGAAACCCGCTTTCACGGCAGTTCCTTTGTATTCAGGCAGAATTTCGGTAGCCGATCTAACGCGCAGCATTACACAAGCAAACCTCTGCGCAATGGTGGAGGAACAAAACAATAAAACCAGTGGTTATAAAAGCTGCTGTAAAGTTATGGCTCCTGCATAAACAATGCAAATGCTTACATTTCCTAGGTTTTACAATCAACCTTTTCTTACTGAGAGGAATGCGGTAAATTTTTAACTGCAATGAAACAGTTTCACGATAGAATCGGCAGTGCTAAACAAAGATTACATTTTTCAATGCCCATTTCAAAGGATACTGTACATAACTGTGTTATTATTGTATGAGAAACCGTAGAATCAGTTGTACAAGCTGTCTAAGGTAACGATGACAATTCTTTTTACCATATTCGTTCTTACTACATAGACTGCGGATATTAATAGAATTTCACGCATTACATAAACAGAAAATCGCATCCTCCATTAATGATTCCAGTTGCTAAAAACTGTAGAACTAATTGTTTTTAAATATATTCTTTATAGTCATATCAATCTCTAACAACAGGGTTATTAGCGAAAAAAGCCAATTATTATTAATTTGTCATTTGTAAACAGTATTATTTATGTTAGTGAATAAAAGAGATAACTACAGGGTTTTCACATTAGAAACCCCACCGTATTTCCAATGATCTTTTCGATCAGATTCTTTGTACCTGGTGTTGTACCTGTATAACATTTTTCACTAAAAGTCAGTCCTAAAATTTACAGTCAAGTATTGAGTTGTTTGAAAAGTTCGTGCGTTTCGAGCACAATGTGTCTTCGCTACATTTTAACTAAACGAAAGAAAAATCGTTTAATCTGGTGAACAGATACTATTTTCCAGATATACATTGAATGTATTGTCTGTACAGGTTACTCATCGTTTTTCGTTTTTCTTTTTTCTGTGAGAAATACCGACGAAACGTATAAACAAGCACAAAGTCTATTTTCATTATGTTTTATAAAACTTATAAAAAAATTACAGTTCCTCGACTGAAAAATTTCATTTTCCAATAAATTAGACTTTGCCCCATCATATGACTATTCCTTCAGTTCGCTAGAACATTACATATCTAGGAAAAGGTTCGAAGATAAAATTCATTTAGAAGCAGGTTGAAGAGTTTCGTTTCAATTAAAAACAAACCAAGTTGTATACATATAATTGTTACAATAAAATTAATTTGAAAGTGGGAATGAACTAATAAACAAAATAGTGAATAAGAATGTGATATAAAATGAACAATATAGATCGTAATTCTGCCTTTGAGAATGCTACGTTCCGAATGACCAAATATTCCTATGAAACTGAGAAGAGGACTCATGCAAAATTTCTTAACTATTCCATTCCTAATATCACTAGTAGCCACAGTAAATTGCTGAACGTCTTATTACAAAAAAAAGGAACGCTCCGTTTAAAGCGTTAACAATATTATATAACAACTGGATTGCGGATTCTAAGTTTTTTAAGTATCTAAAATTTAGTATAGTGAAAAGACAAATAAATTTTAATCAACTTTCCATTTTATTTGAAATATAATAAAACCGCTACCAAGGTACAGAAACTCCTGTTTGATTCCAATTATTGTAAATTAATCCTCAAAAACTTTTCTCTCAATCAGATCTGGCCACTTCTAAAATGATATTATTTCAAATAACATGTTATTTCATTTTCTAATCATTTGAAATAATTCTTAGAAATAATTGTGACATTGTTCTTCAAAATTATATCAGGTAACTGGGTCTATGAGTTTGATTTGTTGACATTTTTCCGAAGAGTAACATCCCCTTCCATCTTCCATAACACTATAACGATTATTTTCTTTCACGACAATATTAGATGAACCCAAACAGAAATCTCCCACACAATATCAGATGAACCCAAACCGAATCTCCCACGGATGAGTTTTTCGAAGAACGGGTTCTACTTAAAGCAAAATGCTTTATAGATTTCTTAAAGTAAAATCTTTTTGCTGTATATTATTTTAAGGATTATTTCTTTTGCCAAATTCAAAATACAAAAATAACAAAATAATTCATTATTTGAAATTGCTATTACTTCAAACGAATCGATAATATTTTTATTTTTCAAATGGCAGTATTGAAAATAAAATTCCGAAATAAATTATTTCAAATAGTTATTTCTTACTTTCATTTCAAATAAAATTTGCCCAGGCCTGATCTGAATAAACGCCCGCAACCGAGTAATAACGTCAGAACCGGTTCGAAAGGAGCTTCAAAGTAACCAGTAGTACGAGGCAACGAGTGTCGGGCGCAGTAGTAAACGGACTCGTCCGGTCAGGGATAAAAGTGTGTCGATATTGGAACGATCGTTTTAACGATAGCCATAAAGGACTGAATAGACGAAGCCCCGCATTTATTGCTGACTCACAGAAGCAATTGTGATTCGGACTTAAATTCTAACGAGAACGAAAAAATATCGGGTAACAAGCTGTCCTCGGTGGATTTTTCGCCGCGTCCGGGGCCTAATTAACGCACGTAATTTCGCAAGAGGATTTAAATGCGCATTAATTTACATGGCAAATTACACAGGGCGCCGAGCAAATCTCGATTGTTTCGCCGGTTCGTCGCTCTGTGGCTTACGGTACCTCGTCTCCTGTGGTAATAATATACAGGGTATTCCCCGAAATTGTGATACAATCCAAAAGGATGTGATTCTATATGCAAAAATAAGTCGAAAATGTAGAACAACATTTTTTTGTACGATGCTTTAATTTCAAGATAATCAATTTTCAATATTCATCTAATGCGTTATTCATAGTGACAATAAGTAGAAACAGAATGCTATGAACAGACCCATTATCCAAGTCCCATTCTATGGCCTGTGCATCTAACAAATTTTTGAGTTCAATTATCTCGAAACATCATCCTTAAAAGAAATTGTGTCCTTTTGTTTCGACTTATTTTTTCTTATAGATCCACTTAACCCAGACCTCTTAGCCGGTTATACTACCCGACCTGAGGCACCCCATATAATTCTACTTAAGAAAATGTAGGTAACCTTATAATCTCCAAAACGCCATCACTATCTGTGCAGATGCTGCACCATAATAATGCATCACACGAAACGATTCAAAATATTCTTAGTAAAATTTCTTTTACCTCTACCACGTACACCAACAATAAAGAAGGCTTTCTTTTTAACCCTTGACCCTTTCTTGGGCGCTAGAATGTACAGGCTTAGATAAAGACCGTCACTTCCGTGCTGATGCAACGATTTAGATTTTCCCGAGAGTAAAGTTCCGATGAGAGGATGCATATGTGACTTTTGGACCAATTTTCGGGTACATAAAGGGCAACCAATGTATCCTCGATGGTCACATTTCGTGTCTGACTTCCATAGACGAGACGTGTATTAGCATGATCGGGTTAATTCCCTTCAAGCATTCATAACCATACAGTACGTAAATTTACTATTAGGCATTACTTTAACGTGACCCCGCACTCTCTCTTGGTGTGTGTACATCAAAGAAGGAATTAGTTTCCGTGACACTTACAACACAAACATTTGTAAAGTCCTACGACTCATTAAGAATATATTTGTATTACTTATTCTATAAACGAAGAATTCAATTCATTTACAAGCCTTGAATCATATCCGAATTCCTAGCTCGAGTAAAACCCGCAACAATGCATTTTTACAGTTCGAAGTGTACTGTATTCTTAATTACAAAGTTACGAAGCCAACCTATTCCTTTAACCTACAGCGGTGATGAAATAAACATCGGTTCGTCCACGACTTTAACCAAAACACCTAGTGGCTCCCTGTGATGAAATAAGCTCAGGGTCGTCCACGATTCTCCTACTAATCTGTGCGGCTCCCAATAATGAAATAAGCATTGGCTCGGCCACTGCTAATACACTACCTAACCTCGGCTACGGCGAAAGCTGCCTTTAGCCCTCGGCTCGTAACACCTCCTACCGTTTTAAGGGGTCATGCTCAGTCAGGAGGCCGAAAAAAGAGTGTTCTTTGGGAATTTATTTCTCAAAAACTATAAGACCTTTTTCAAAAAATGTGTCTGTGTTTCAAAGACTGCAGTTTATACATTATAAGGTAATTTTTTTATTTAAAACTATTTATTAGTAAATAAATGGTGAGCGATCTCCCGGATGTCTCTTCACAAAAAGTGGTCTGCCGTGATCACTGTAACTTCGTAACGGGTCATCTGAAATTAAAAATTCAGTAATATTTATGTAATGGAAGAACCAATCTTGTCCTTGAACGTGGGGTTTTTCGAAATATTGATTAGCAACAAAATAGCGGACGTTTTCCTGAAAAAGTGCGATTTTCACCTAAAAAATCACTCGTTTTTGGTCAATTAAAAAAACGTATGGAACGAACAAAAGAATCCTTCATTGAAGGACAAGTTTTTCTGATTGGAAATAAGGCGCATAAGGATTCATGTAAATCGACACAGTAGTTTTCGAGAAATATTGATTATCGATTTGAAAAATGTAGTTTCAAGAAAAACGCGTTTAAACTTAACTTTCAAGTCAAGCTTACACTTATATAAAATCTTCATTTTTTAACGCCTGTAACTCTGTCATTTTTAATTGGATTACCTTGAAACTTGCACATAATATTCTCAAGATGTTGTACTTAAAGAAAATGTAGAAAGTGAAAAATCGATTTTTTGAAAATTTCTGACTGAGCACAACCCCTTAATATTTCTTTTCAAGTGAAATCCTTGCATATGTGTCCTTGGAAAATTTTATGTTTTCATAATGTTTTAAACAGTTTTACAGAATACTCTGTATCGTTTGTAATTTGCAAAATAATCGAAAGTAATACGACATGTACAAACGGTTAAGTGCCACTGGCTTCCTAATGCAGTGTATGCTTACATTTCAGTATATTTTCGAAGAATTTTCAGTTACAGTCAGCATGAGTTCAATGAACGTAACGAACGTTCTGATGGAAGAAGTTAAAGTTTAGTGTTTCGAATTCAAAATATTCGTAGTTCTGGCTGCAACAACAAACAAACGTGTCGTAAATTCAACGGTCCCTAAAGAGCAGACGAGAAGTTAATCCAACTGTTCCTGGGGACCAATTGTTTCTGATATACATACTAAAATTGTGATTTCACAGAATATACGCATCGTTGTCGAAGTTACGATGCGCCCCATTTCTATTCAAATATTTATGAAAACATATTGGAAAGCATGATAGATAAAAAATAATATACAACGTGAAATAACGGAAAAATACAGAACTCAAATAATGCGAAAATCAATGAAAATATCAGATGGTTTCCTAGTTACACAACGCCCAGATTGTGAGAGTTACGTGATGCAATAGAGATTTAAAAATAAATTGCTAGAAGGATTATATGCTCGGGGTAACTACCCCGAAAAATCTATAAATCTCACCGATGTATGGGCTTATGGTGCATCAACTGTAGTAGAGAACAGTACATTCGAAATATTTTTTAGACACTAATACCTCGCAATTTCTAGCAATAGCGCAGACGATTGGACTGAAATATACACCAAGCAGGTTTTTAAAGAGTTTCTGAAAAAGAAACATCAATGTTCTTTTTCGACCACAGCGTAGATTTAATCTCCATCCGTCTATTTTGATACTCCTTTGATGCCCTGTAGCGACCTGAAAGGAACTACTCTAACTAGTACCTTTTACAAAAGATTTGTATTAACAGATTAATCATTGGACTCTTGGCGCGAGGAGGAGGGCCTCGAAACCACAAGTCGAAGAATTTAAGATTTTGACTTGTGGCGGCTTTAGGATTGCCACCACGCCCTTGTTTCTGTGCATTTAGGTTTTAGCGTTTCTCACGGTCTCGTGCGAGCCTGGTTATTGTCATGAACATTTGCTAACCAGGTTCGAGCGAGACCCGGGGTCTTACAGCTACGGTCACTTTTATCGAGGGTCTTTGGGTTTTCCTAAAGGTCCGTCTTTGTTAAGCTTTGCTCTGTCTTAATTTTAACTTCCCGTTTAGGGCGCCGTGAAGGTCGAGTGCCCGTGCACATTTGGCGACCAGCTTGTGCGGTCCTTGTTGTACCCTTGATTTCTCCTTTTTACCATTTCGACACTTTCTCCGGGTTTCCGGGCATTTTCGGTTTCCTCCCCTACGTCGTCTATCTTTCTCTTCACTCTGTCTATCCTTTTTCTTTTCGTCCTTTTTAAGTGAGCGCGTAAGGACGAGCGGGGTCAGTCTGGCTATACCGAGGTTCTGAACAGAACTTTGTCACGAGCGCAAGGAACTTGTATACCAATAAACTGTGTATCACTGAAACGTGCTGATTACTGCTCTACTCCCTGTAATCCCACAGACTATTTCCTTTTCTGTAAAAAAATCTCGAGAAATTATTTAATGTCGCATGCATACTTCAATTCGATATTTAGAAATTGTCGTTTCTATATGTGAAAATAGTACTGGTACATAAAGGGAAAAAACGAACTGCATGTATTACGCTCTTCTTATCTCTAAAAAGTAACAATCACATAACAAAGAATCTACCTAACTGATTGGAAAGTAGCATCCTCAGTTGAAATCAAGCTTTCGAACAGAACCGGCTAAAGTGAAATATCATTCTATTCTAAACTTGGAAGTTTAACGTGGGAGTCAAAGGGATGCATAACTATATTCGTGAATATACAGAGTCTCCCTAAAATCATGGCAAAGCCGGCAAGTGCAGTAATTCTACAAGAAAAAATAAGTCGGAAAGAAGAATAATTTGTCTTCGTTCGAGGATTCGTTTTCGAGAAAATCGAAATTCAAAACTAATCTGAGACGCATGTAGTCGCCATGTTAGTAAGTAGAAACGAAATGCAATGAACAGACGTGTTAGCCAAGTCCTATTCAATTACAAGCGTATCCAGCAGATTTTCAAATTAGATTATCTCGAGAACTAATGCTTAAATGAACAAATGTTATTCTTTTTTCCCTACTTGTTTTTGCAAGCAAAAGTACCACTCGGCCAGTTGTACCATGATTTTTGGGACACCCTGTATACTTTGCCTTGACGCAGACGGTCACCACTTCGAGCATCTCCTATAATGTAAGTTTCTTTTACCACCACATTTCACCTTGCATGACCTTCAACGTAGCTCGCTGAAGTCGTGTCAACACCGGCTATCACATCACGATAAAAAGAAAAATAGCATTCCATTAAAAAAAATAGAGATAATCTTGAAACCTCCTCTATGCCTTCACCCACGCAGAAAATGTTTGTGTCACAATATGCCCCCCTCTATACCGTGTGAGTTTTGTATATAATATTTTTTCATATTATTACAAGTAACGGCAATATTCAAAGTGGACATAGTTATTGCCCCACCCTGTATACTTGTCTTCTGAAACTCAAAACATGGGTGGGGCCTGGTGCTTGTAAGCGCGCTCTTAAAAAGGATATTTTGAATGTAATTTTGACGTGATTAATCTTCAAGAGCTGTTCGATAATGTTGTGAGGAATTGATGGAAATACGTTGAACAATATAATGTGTTGAGCAGGAGTGATTTTATGTTCAAGCTGTTATTGTTGATAGTGATAATTTTGCGTTTGCTTGTTAATTCTGTTACTGTGGTCTTTTAATCGAAGTAAGTACAGACTCCGTTATTTGGTATTTGTGAAATGAATCGGATAAAGCTAGGGTTAATTATTTTTTGCGAAGGCATTTGCGTAGTCCTCAATCGATTTGTCTTCCATTGAGTCTATTGTAATCGCTTGGTGCTTTTCAGGAGAATTACCGCTTGTGACTGTTAAGCCGTATGTATTACGGTTGGTTTGATCAGGTGTTGTTTCGAGTTCTTCGGTTGTAGACATTTGGTCATCGTTTTTTGGAGGACTGTGCCTGTACTCAGAAACCATCGCTTATTGAGTAGTGGAATTATTCATGAGTTACTATCATGTGAAGAGCTCCTAGAACTACCATAGAAAGCACGTAATAATACGTTTTCATGATACTGATATAAACACTTCGACACTCGCACACGTTTGACAAATACGTCTTATCGACACCGACGCTCGAAGCGATCTCGAATGAATATTTGTATTACTTGTAATGGAAAAAAGAAGAGAACAGTTTTTATATTGTACAGAATACAATTTTATCTCCATAAAAATTTACTCAAATGACGTATAATATAGATATTTTATATTGATAATAAATGTTTCGTAGTGACCAATTTTTTAAAGTTCCCTTTCTGTAATGATCCGTCACAAAAGAAGTCAATATTCCGAATAAAATTAGTCATTTTTCAAATTTACTAGTATTGTTATCCGTACTGTGAAATTTGGTTGTTCTTTCATCTTTTGTTTCGTACTTTGGTTTCAGCTAATAGAAAGTTTGAATTTCACAAACAAAAACCGGACGAATATTCTGCGGAATAGTTTTCAAAACACTGGTAAAATGACAGCAGTAAAGTATTTAAAATACTTTCTTTAAGGTACTACAAACATGTTTTAGTGGTGTCTCATTAACATAGGTATAATGAAAAAAGAAAATTGAGGAGAAATATGACAATTGATTACTCTGGTTAGAATTCGTTAAACGGTTAAAGTAGTTTTGTTTAAAATTGGAGTTGTTTATTCATTTAGTGATACAAGTATGTCGTCTTTAAAGTTATATGAATTTTATACCATAACGCATATAATGCACTGCTCTTTATAGATTTTTTAATGTATACAAAAAAATAATACGAAAACATTTTTTACGTATAAAATTGTATTTGTTTAAGGAGTCATAATCATTCAATAAAAAGAATACGAAATTGTCTTTTTAAAGAAGTTTATCGCTATTCATAACCATCATAAAACACATGTTATCTGCATTAGAAGTTATTCTGTTCTATGTTTCATCGAAATTAATTAAACTGTGCTTACAGACAAAAATAAACAAATTGTTCACTCGTTTTAGCATGGTTCCCATTAATATTGATTCAATGTCAAAATCAGGTACCACGTTTCACAGTGCAAAGGAATTTTACTGTTGGACAATAAATTAATTCTACCCGCTTTAAATTTTATCCCGAAACTCACAATGGTTTCAGCTTTGCAAATCAAGCTTGTCCTACATTCAACAATTTCCGCAGTTAATTATCGATTAATTTCAGAAATGCCAATAGTTCTAGCATTCTTCATGTTACAAAGGAAAAAATCATGCGATATATTTTTGGACACCAATAGAGGAAATAAAGATGAAAATTGAATATATTATTGTAAATAAGAGTTTCTTTCACTTAAGAAATAAGATAACATTTAAAACAATTGATTCTGAAATTTCATTGTACAATATTAATATTATTTATACTAAAGTAATAAAGTAATGTTTTAGGTTATATTATCATATAAAAAAGTATCCGTTAACCTATCCTGCTACTAATCGAACAGTACATGTATTTCCTTTTATGATTCAATAGACGTTTACTACCCTAGTCACATAAATCACACCTGAATCATTTCTTTCTTGTTAATGCATTTATGCACGATCTAAACGTAAATACATGAAATAAATAAACAATAAGAGATCTATACAAAACTCAGTAATTTGAATAAACGACAAATTTATCGACTATATCCTGTTTTATGTGTACCTACTACAAATATGTCTACCAATGTAGATGTGTACATAATTGTTAATCATATGTCCATGCAGTTTAATTTTTTTTTATGGTTTTACGAAAATAGGTTTCTCGTAGAATATTTTTCTTTCCTTTCATTCGCATATTGCAATTAGTACATACGCAGAATTAACATTTTTATAAGATATTTTGTTTCCTACATCATATGACGGTAAAATTTGTGTATCCGTATTGACGATTTGAGAACTCACGCTTAACACATTCGCTATCATTATAATTTCTATATGAAATTTCAACTATGAACATTAGGCTACGCGTTAGAAATTGATAATGTTTAAATAATATGATACCGATATCGGAAAAAACTGTAGGAGGATTTGAAATGAGGCAAGGGTTTATGAACAAAACTATCTGTTTATTACACGCTAAACATTTAGAGCTGAGCGCTCGAACGATCGTGCGTAATAACAATAATCCGCGATTGGCGCAGTTCTGCGGTACACACTCGCCGCGCTTGAGGCGCACTGCATGAAACTGTGTCAAACACGAATTGGAAACAATTTTCTGTTCCTCTGTGTTTCAAATTTCCCCTCTGATTGGTGTTCCAGAGTGTGTGGAATGGTATGATTTACTTCAAATTTGTGATTAACAATTGGAATAATTCTACTAAACAAACTGCTGCACACTTATTAAGTTCTTTTAATAATATAGGATCAATCCTTCCTCAAAATCGTTGTCTCTGTCACACAATATTTTTAAATGAGAATAGATTTCAGATGCATCGATCCACCTTCGTTTCAATACTGGAAGTTCTGAAGTCTCATAATATTAAGAATTACGTGATTCAGCGTGTTCTCCACAGGGCCACCGATGAAATTGTCTGATAAGAAATCAATTTCCAGAAGCTGAAGAACCTATTACACACTTTTAATTGTTATTGCTTGTGGTGGTAGTAATAGAATTTCACGAAACTCACGGTACATTAAACTCTCATTGCTAGCACGAAATTGTTTAAAGTTCGGGCGACAATGAATCAATTAAGGTTATGACTATAACTTGAGATAAAATAATTCTAAGAGCAGGCAATAAAAATTTACGCAGAGAAATGAGCAATTTCCGTATTGAATGATATACCTACATAGAGTAAGGTATCATAAAAGGAATAAAATTATAGTATTAACCAATTTAATAAACAATTATGAAGTCGATTCAAAAGATCCCGCGCATTTGGAAACTTTTTGCAATTTGGTATTTAACTAATAACTGCGCCAGTGACAATTTCATTTATTTGATGTATTAAAACTAAAGTTTTTGTAATTTTTCATTTATTGTAGTGAAAGTAATATCAATAGAAGTTACATATTTCAGTCATGTGAAGGCGTCTAACCGAAAATTAAACAGGATTAGCGTAATTTTCCATAAATTAGTACTTTTTATGATAAATATTGACAAAAGAGGACCAACGTCAATAACGTTGATCTTAGCATATATTGTCAAGGTGTGTCACAAAGTTTTGTGAAACACTCTCTACAAACGGAAAGTCTACGTTAACTGTCTACGTCACGGGTATTGCGTATTTTTTAGATAACAACTTCCATTTGAGTTGTTTTTAATATTAATTCCAACCTCTTGTTATCTTCCTTCATGATGTCTGTGTTCTCTAATATCCTCTCCTCCAATATTTCCTACATAAATTAAAGTGAACCTACAACTTATTTGTAATACTTTAACATATCTACTTGCTGGCAAAAACTTCAAGGAACAAGTCGACATGTCAAAACTAAACAAAAATCACGAATGACGACGTTGTGATAGAGGTTTTGTTTTAAAGTTACCAAAGGTCAAAAAGTCGGGCCAAAAACGCCTGACACCAGGCAATCTACGTGCAAGCGGTAAGCGTAGGGCAGGGCAGTACCGTCACGTACATTGCTATCGTCTAACTAAAAAGTACACTTTTACCTCATAGCCACAAGAATGATACATAACACTCTGCGCTTGAACGTGTACTACGTTCTAGAGACATTTCTTGAAAAAAAGCACACACAAATAGTTGCACGATATGAAACCTGGTTACACGATCGAGTCCATAAGAGAGACTTCAGCACATATACACACACACATAGAAAAACACTGAATAAAACAAGTTAAACTAAACTAAAACTCACTGCAATAAATAAGTTAAATTAATGCTAAACTAAAATTTGACGGTTATTTCACGCCTACTAATAGATGTGTTCACGTTGACGACTGCAACGAAAGTAAAGAAACGTTCTTCAAATCCCACGCAAAGGACAGAAAGATAATACAAATGTGTAAACAATAAGTGGATGTGGTACTACCTGTTCTTCAGCAGGGTCGCCATCAGTCGCAACTGACTGGTAGATGTTGGGATTCTACGAAGGGAAATGTACATAACACATATTTGGCTAACAATCAGAAATAAGGGGCGTGTTTGGTTTTCAGGGGACGCCAGTTTACACGCCGTTACTCTCGTGACCTACACCTACCACTTGTACGCAGATTGCCTAGTTTCAGGCGTTTCTGACCCCAATTTCTAATCATTAATAACTTGAAAACGGAGCCTTCGACACAATTTCGTCATTCCAGATTTTCGTTTTATTTCAACACCTAGAATCACACCTTAATCCTCGGACAATGATGACTGCGTCATTTTGACCCGAGATTTTAAGAACTTCGGCCAACTCAACGGCTTCCAATAACTGACTTAAGTTTACAGTTGTTTACATTAATTCGTACGAAAAGTCAGTTCACAAAGAAATCTGTTCAAAAATGCATATAGAAGGAATGATGAATGAGGATCCAAACGAACCCGTGTTTCACTGTTTGCATTGCTAACTAAACTGTTCGCCTTCCAAGAGTTAAAGTTTCTGACACCAATAGCCAAACACCCTGTATATTACTTGTTACACCACGAATATTAACCCGTTGGACTGCATCTTCTTGGTATCTCGTACAAAAATTTCTTTTCATAAAATCAAGAACCAATAATCATTTTAATACCATTTCAAACATGTTTAAAAATAATTTTTTTACAAACAATGTATTTGCTCACGATAAATAACCAACTAGTAGTCACAGTAAAACCTTTTTTCTAATATTTAGATATCGTTGAAAAAAGTATCGTATTGCCGAACGTCAAGAAATGTTCCAAATATTGTCGCTAAACTGGCAAAATAGGCGTTCACACTGTAGTGGACAAATGCAGTAAACGGGTTAGTTCTGTTATTTAGTGTTTTATAATATATACCTACTCTGTTGAATTCATTAATATTCATACATGTTTTCTCTTTATTAGAAGAGTTTAACGTACTACGATGGCCATCGCAAAAGCAATGCACAAATGCGTATAAATGAAAACAAATTTATTTAATTTTAAAATGCCTTTACAGCCCTTCGATGTAATCTTCTTGATGAGCTATGTACTGCTTGCCAGTGTTTGGGTAGGTCTTTAATACCAGTTAAATCTTCCTTGAAGTTGAGCTCTTTAATACGTCTGCTCACGATCGTACTTAATGCCTTCAAGTCAGGATAACAATTACCCCGCATGGGTACCCCAGTTTTGGAAACAGATCGTAGTCGGTGGGACTCATATCAGGGCTGTACGATGGGTGGGAGAGCGTTTCCCGTCCTTATTTTTCGAGTAGAGCGATCACTGTCAGTACCAAATAACCTGCTTTACGAGTATGCTGTAACGCCGACGAATAAACGGAACATTTACATTTGCGACGACGTAGAAATTACATTCGCACCAACACTTTTGTGTGCACGCCGGCATGCGACACACAATCGTCGACGCAAATATGTTCGCAGAATGAACACTCCTGCATCACATGTCTCTTCACAATTTTCAAATTTGTGGGAGCAACTTTGTGCAGTTGATTCTCTTTACATTTCCCGCAACGATTCATAAATTTGTGTTGAAGTTTTCCCACGAATTATCTCAATTTTAACGGATGATCTTTGAGCACTAGTCGTAATTTGAGCCGACGTATTTTTCCTTTCCATATTAACGCAACACAACTCGCTACCCAAGAATGACAACGACCACTTTGACGTATGAACGAGTACGTCAGCTTGCGAGCTACGTAACGACCATATACAGGGTGGGTTATCAACTATGTCCACTTTGATTATTGCCGTTATTTGTAATAATATGAAAAATGTTATATACAAAACTTATACGGTACAGAGGGGGGCATATCGTGACACAAACGGAGGAGATTTCAAGCTCATCTCTATTTTTTTTAATAGAATGCTATGTTTTTTTATCGCCATGTGATAGCCGGTGTTGAGACGACTTCAGCGAGCTATCATTGAAGGTCATGCAAGGTCAAATGTGGTAGTAAAATAAACTTTCTTACATTACAGGAGATGCTTGAAGTGGTGACCGTTTGCGTCAATGCAATGTTGCAATCTTCGTATCGCTGCATCACGTGCATGTCTTATCGTTTCTGAACTTATTCTAGCACATGCTGTAATTATCCGTTGTTTCATATTTTCTGGTGTAGTGGGTACATCCTGATAAACAGCGTTTTTCAATGCTCCCCAGAGAAAAACATCTTTATGGGGTTAAATGTGGAGAACGAGGTGGCCAAGAAACTAATCCTCCACGTCCTATCTCCTAACTATCCTCCATTTATTTGGGTAAAGTTCGTTCAGTGCATCTCTCACTCTCCGAGCATAATGTGCTGGACACCCGTCGTGCTGTAACCACATCATTTAGTGGTACATTTTCTAATAAAGTTCCCTATGAAATAAGACAGCATGTGCTAGAATAAGTTCAGAAACAATAAGACATGCACGTGATGCTGCGATACGAAGATTGCAACTTTACATTGACGCAAACGGTCACCACTTCGGGCACCTCCTATAATGTAAGTTTCTTTTACCACCACATTTCACCTTGCATGACCTTCAACGTAGCTCGCTGAAGTCGTCTCAACACCGGCTATCACATCGCGATATAAAAAACATAGCATTCCACTAAAAAAAATAGAGATGACCTTGAAATCTCCATTATGCCTTCACCCACGCAGAAAATGTTTGTGGCACAATATGCCCCCCTCTATACTGTGTATGTTTTGTATATAAAATTTTTTCATATTATTTATCCTGGTCCCCCCATCAAGTATTTCTACTTATCGTTCATCATGTTTTCGATCTTTATTATGACTGACTTCTTTCTCTTTATATTCTTCTTCTTGAAACTCTTCCTCCATGATGACAGTTTTTCTTTATGCTTCCTCAGATACAAATACAAATTCTAAATTGATTTTTCACCATATGCATGAAGTCAACGTATGTTGTGTGACGTCTTTCAAACTTTGCAAGCCAACCCTTTTTCTTTACTATTTTCTGAAAATTCATTTTTCATATTATTACAAATAACGGCAATATTCAAAGTGGACATTGTTATTGCCCCACCCTATATAAAATGTTGTTCGTGAGAGAGTAAAGAGTTGTGTGCATTACTTTTGGGATGACCCTCGTATTTAATATTCGTAATATCTTATAAGACTAAAGGAAGATTGTTTCTAGCATACACCGTGTATCTTCGGGTGCCAACGAAAGCTAAGCCTTAAGTCGTCGATACATCACATCTGGTGATGTAAGATCCATCTACATATATACACAGTGTATTCAAAAAGTTCCCGGACTGTTATTACATGATAGCTTCTGGTGGCGACATCTGTGTTTTAAGGCTAAATCTATTGACTATAGATCTTCTTTTGTTTATCAGCTTCGTTTAACCTTAAAAGATTTAGTCATTTGTCTGCAGAGCACATTTAAAATTTGTCAGTTTTGTTTTGTTGTAATAATTTTTGTGATGGAGCAAAGAGTTGCGTTTTTTAAGTGGAGAAAGTCCTAAAGAGACATACCAAATGATGCAAAATGCATGTGGAAGTAACTTTCTCCGTCGTACGCAAGTATTTGAATGGTATTCACGTTTCAAAAATGGTTGCAAGTCACTCGAAGACAACTCAAGGAAAGGGTGTCCGTCGACAAGCAGAACGGACGAAAATGTTGAGCGAGTTCGCCAGCTTCTCATGAAAGATCGCCGTATGACCATTGAAATGTTCTCAGAGGAGTTGAAAATAAGTATTGGAAGTGTTCATGCTATCCTTCATGACGAACTTGGAAAAAAACGCCAGTCCGGTCAATGGTTTCTGTTACACGATAACGCTCAGTCTCACGCATCGCTAACTGTGTCTTCATTTTTGGATAAAAGTCAGTCACGGTTCTAATGCACCCTCCGTACTCGCCAGATCTGGCTCCAACGGATTATTTCCTATTTCCAAAATTGAAACTAGCCATGAAAGGAACTCGTTTTGAGGGGACTTCAAACGAAAAGTGACAACGACGTTAAAGGGTATTTCAGTCGAAGACTTTTCCAGATGTTTCCGACGACTGTATGAACGTCATCAAGAGTGTATCAACGGAGGAGGAAACTATGTAGAACATTAAACAATAAAATGATGTCTACCTGTAAATCTTTTTGGTAGCAAACATAAGTCCGGGAACTTTTTGAATACACTGTGTACTTTCACGAAACTGTGCTCAATTCAGATCTATGCTCAGGGTGTTTCCTTTCAGTCTATTCCCATGTAGCCAAGCTTTTTAATATTGCATTATAATGTCGATCTGATTATTTGCGTATATACGGATCATGCGTCGCAATCAAGGCTTGAGCAATTTATAGAATACCGCGATTCAAGAGAAAGAACAGACGAGTCTGGAATATTACTCTACCGTGACCTAAATTTTCCAAAGTAACCTTCTGAGATTCATCTCAGGCTCGATATTACTCCAAATTGGTTCCGTCTGAGGTGCAATATTAAAAACTGAAACTAAGATGTGACTAAAATTAAATCTCCAGGAATTTTCTACATTTACTTATTTCGGTACAAACAAATATATTTATTTAATAAAGAAAATATGCATAAGAATATTATAAGTACTTACATAAATATTTTCAACTGAATCCTTGGGTATGTACATATGTTTTAATTTTAAATCTGTTTGTCGTTTTCAGCTGAAATAGTATAGTAAAAAGTAAAAGGAATATTGTTCCTGTAGACAGGATACTTCACTTATTTTATTTACTTTCATCAGTTATTCCCGTAATTATTAGGTGACCAGTGAGAAATCCACTATCAATAAATTTAATGTCTGTTTAGACGAAAATCAAAAACATATCGCTCTCTGAATAATGCCTCCCTTGTCTCCCAACAGCCTGTACCATTTTCATCGAAAATAAAAAGCGAGGAGTTATACTAATTGTGAGCATAAATTACATCTTATAATAAAAATAGTAGGTTCATAACTGGTACACTCGATGTGTAAGCATTGATTGATTTTGCATTGCTAATTCATAATTAACTTCACGGTCGAGTGTAAGAACTCTTTGTGATAACGCGTATATAAATAAAAAACGTTTAAATAATAAAGAAACCAAGACTAATTAGTGGAGAAGTCGAACATCGATGGATATTTTAAAATCCAAATAGGCAATGAAAGATTATTAATCGGTTCAAATGTAATACAGTTACAACGATGTAATAGTGAATTACATGTTTTTATACGCTGAAAATGATGTAATATATGTTTCTATGAATTAAAATTTCTGATTTTGCGATTGTCTTCAAAATGGGACAAAAACAAGTAAATTACTAAAGGGGCATTCCACGTGAAATCGAACACTTTTTGGAGTAAGATTTCGGATTTTGTTGTCACTTGGATATGTCGTAGACTTCAGTGATATATAAACGTATCTCAAAGGATTTTTGGAAATTTAAAAAATTCTTGATTTGACAACTGTTTGAAATATAGTATCAACTTTTCTTCAATAAATCACAACTGTTGAACTAACAAACCGATCAAAATGAGATTTGTGGATGCATATCAGTGGAGACATGAGAGCACCGAATAAAAATTATTTCAGTTGAAAAAAAAGTATTTCTTAACCATTTATTTTGCAAGTGTTTTAAAGAAATGCAATGTTACAATAGCAGGACACTATTTAAACATTCGAACAAAACTGAGGATGTAGCCCTACTTCTCCTTTTTATGGACAAAGTTTCAAAAATATGGAGACATTAAAATTGACCATATTAATATCAATTGAAGTTTACGCTGCATTGTATTACACAGGCTCGATCGCCCAAGCCGTGCAGTACTAGGCTAGCCGGAACAGCTCGGCCTATCGGGTCGTGCCGATGTGGTTCGACGTAGTTAACGTAGCTTCAATTAATTTTCATATATCGAATTTTAAAGTCTCCATGTTTTTATAAGTTTGACCATAAAGAGGACAAGTAGGACTATATCCTATAATTTTTTACATTGTTAAATAGTCTTTCGCTATTATAACATTGCATATCTTTAAAACAATTGCACAATAAATGGTTAAGAAATACTTTTTTTCAACTGGAATAATTTTTATTTGGTGCTCCCATGTCTCCACTGATAAGCATCCACAAATCTCATTTTGATCGGTTTGTTAGTTCAACAGTTGTGATTTATTGAAGAAAGGTTCATACTATAATTCAAACATATATCACTAAAGATTACAACGTATCAGAGTGTCAACAAAATCCGGAATGTTACTCGAAAAAGTGTCCGATTTCGCGTTCAATGCCCCAAGAGGATTTTTTTTTCTTAGCTAGTCGTCTCCCGTATATGGGACATCCCGTATTTGGACATTTAAATTGTGGACACCCAGTGTATGTATTTAACTGTAAAGGGCCAATAGTGACCATGCAGATGCAACCGAAAAATATCTATCACTATAGAACTAGGAATAATTAGAAATACAACTGGAAAGAAAGCATTATTGAGAAGAGAACTCATCACTGGTTAAGTAGTTTTAAGATATAAATAAACTTTTTGTCCTACACAGATTTAAGATTGTAATGGGCATAAACCCAACACACTAAATACAATACAATACATAACCTCGCCCGTGAAATATAAAAATTCTCGCAATATTATCACAGAGCAAAGTTCGTACGAAGAGGTACGTTAACATTTCAGTGAAGGAGAGCAAGCAGGGACGTTAGTATGCTCGTTGGTGTACATCGGAAGAAGAAAGGAAAACAAATTTGTTTCAACGCAACGAAGCTTCCGTGTACTTCATGCCCCAATAACCTACTTTCGCGTAAATTTCATCCTCGGTCTGACCCGTAGTTTGCTCCACGGCCACGAAGAGTTCCATCGAGATCGTATCAAAGTGGTTGACATAAAAATTTATTCACAGGTTTGGTGACATGAATTACCACAAGTAAAAAGTTTTCGTGACAACGTTAGACAACATATCGCATTCCCGCGGGAAAAGTGTCTTATGTAAGGAATTGTCATTTTGTTGAATATTTACAGAAGTTAAAAATTCATACCTTGATCGCATAAAAATTTACACGCACACAAGTACTTGCATACGTGATAATGATTGTAATTCACGTGTGTTTTTTATAGTACCTATAAGTATAGTAAGAAGAGTGACCTACTTTCTGCCTAGAGCGTCCGCGCGAACGACATTTGTGCCCCCCGTGGTTATCCGTTTAACCCGCCCTCTAATTTATCCCTGACTGTGTCCTACGTTGCCATTAGAATATCTAATACAGCCGATACATCAATCGTCCAAAAACGATACTGTCGTTGTTGCGTAAACAAAAAATCAACGGATTGAAACTCGTCGCACTGTATCTACATACGGCAATTCTGCGAGCAGACTGAGACGACTTCTTGTTAGATGCTCTCCTTTAACTCTTAATGGACGGGCCACGTAGATTTACGTTTTTACACAAATTTTGGTTATGCTGGATTATTTTATCATTCTTATCCCTAGTAGCATTTATGGTTGGTCAACGGTATCCAACAGTTGGGAGTTAGTTGGGATATAGTTAGTGTTTCTGCCTACAAATTCCTAAAATAGGGCCTATAACGAAAATGTTATGACAATTTGCCAACGAATATCCAATGTTGGGCCTACAATTATTATAGTTGGTTAATAAACAAGAAATTTACAATGAGAATACAACATTGGCCCACCCAAAGTTTACCAACATTTAAATATTGTCTTAAAAACGTCAAAAACGTTGCTATAACCAAAAACTTGTTATTATATTTCATATTGATTTTTTGTTTTCTTGTTTATGAATATACTCACAATTTGTTACTATCGCGTAACACGTTTGACATTTGACATTTTGTGAAAATAGAGTCAGGGGACAAAAGATTGGAAATAACTTATAATAATTATTTGTAATAATTAGCTACATGTATAAATTGTACATAATAAATTGTAAAGGTAACTTTGCTGGTATAACACTTGTTTACCTGTTTAATATACATATACAATTTATACATGTATATAATTATTATAAATATTATTTCCAGTGTTAGACTCCTTCAAATATTTATAAAGGACTTTATGGAAGTGTATTGTAGCCTACTGTCTTCCTATTGTTGATTTATTGTAGATACTCAACAATTGGCCCTGCAGAAGGTAACCTCCAGTTGGCCCTTCGTAGTATAGTGACATGGGCCCTACGTTGGGTATGATTGTTGGCCCAGTTGCAAAAAAGGGTGACAATTCTAACTGTTGGCTAACCAATAGTCCATTAAAGGCACATCAAAATGCGAACAGTAATTGCTTCTAGGGATACGCGTGGTGGTTTTGACATATTACTATTAATTCTAATAATGTCTATCTGTTACATTTACTGTACAAGTTTTCTTTGAGATTATATGTTTTAGTAATTTCATAACCGTGAAAATGGCAAGCATTAAAAGAACGAAATCTATGAGGAGATTTTTGCTATTTAGATATTTCAATAACATTTCCGATGTTGAAACTGATGATAAGTTATCCGATGTAGATAATGATAATGATGAAAAAAATGACATTTCTAGTGATGTAGTGAAATTGTTGCACCCAGAAAATAAATGGTGTGCAGGTTAGTGTCCTCAGGAACTGAATTTGCAAGTAGTTATTTGAATGCAGACGTGTGCAAATACTTCTAAAAATTTTATTAATAACAATGTTGATTTAGTAAAATTCAACGCTTTAAAAATTTGCACACATGTTTATTTAATTCCCTCAAAAATGCCCGGAAATGGAGAAATATAGAGTAAAAACAACCCTCCCATTAAATGTTAACATGTTGACTCCCACAGTGAAAAAGGTTGTAAGTAGCAAGACACATTACATTTCGTTTTTTAAATTATAAATCATTGAAACCTGAGTCCTTTCTGCTTTGAAAGCCTGAATTTTTCCATTTTCTTTAAGAAGATAAATGCTTTCCACTTGGTATTTTGTTGAACAAACATAACTGAACATTTTATTGGTACAAAACATAGAAATCTTCATCACTTTAGAATTGACAAATTGACCGGTGAGTTGAAACAGTTGTCATATGCTTATAATCTGTCAATGGCAACGAAAAATTTTTAAAATAAGTATGAAATGCAATAAAACTGGCAAAGAACTAGAACAAAGCGGCAATTATGATGTCAATAACGACATTTTTTGACGCGAAACGCAGACATATACATATATACATATGTATATATTGTATATGCGCAGTAGGTAAAAAAAGTATTCGCACGCCCTTCAAACCAGAACAATTTTTTAAATTTCGGACAAAGTGACGAGCTTTTTGTGAAGTTAGAAAGATTAGTTTACCAAGTGATGTGTAAAAAACATTTTGAAAAATTTGCAATTGGTCAGAATCGCGAAGGAAATGGTAAAGGTCGATTTTATACAACATTTTTATCTGAGACTGTAATGAAAATTCAATATATATTCCGAAGACTTACGTTAGTGATATTGTATATGTGGAAACTTTTATTAAAATTGTTTGATACAAAAACGAGCGACAAGCATCGAAAGATGTAAGTAGGTGGAAGGTCGTGAAAAATTGCGATTTTCAACATTATTAACCATTTGTATCTCATATCAACGTTAATCAATTTCGATGAGATTTACAGCATGTATATAACTAACATAAATTTTAAAGAGAAATTTTTAAATTTTCATTACAGTCTGGGATAAAAAAGTTCTAAAAAGTGACCTTTTCCATTTCCTTCGCAATTCCTACAAATTGCAACTATCCCCAAATTTTTGGGGCATATCATTTGGTAAATTAATCTTTATAACATCACAAAAACACTTAAGTCCAATTTTTAAAAAGTTGTTCTGGTTTGAAGGATGTGAGAATACTTTTTTCTACCCACTGTATATAATATTGTTTTAGTCTAATTGTAAGTCATTCTCTCAGTCTTGTCGGTCAGGCCTTGTGTTGTATTACATTAAGTTTCAAATCTGTTAGTTTTACAATTAAGTACATATGTATATAAAACGTAATTATTCCAATTATTTCTTCCACTACTTTGCCTAATTTTATACAGCAAAAATTTTTTAATTTATGTGAACCGTTTATTCAGCAAATAAATGTGCACTAATATACCGTATTTTAGTAATACATTTGGATGAGGTCAAATAGGAGTCGCAGAGAAAAAGAACATAAAGTTGTGGAATATACTACAGCCTGATTACAGAAAGTCTACACAGACTTTCAAGTCAACCTTTTCTTTCCTATTTCCAACTGAACATGAGGAAAACGGGATACATCTAGAATTGCAAAGCTGTAGTCCTGCAAAATGTTGAAACAATAGATTTTAAGATAAAAAGGGTGGTACTTAGAGAGTTGTTCAATCGATGCACCACGTGCAAATACCCACGAAATGCGAACGATCGTTAGATCACCAGGGTCGTAATTGTGTACAAGCAACGCAGAGTACCTTTTTATAATTTAATGGATATTTAAAGCAGACTGACAAACACTGCTACCGATTAGTTACCTCTGGAGAATCAACTTGCTTATGAGAGGAAAAACGTTGCGCCCGAGGACGAGTGGACACGTTTTTTTTTCTTTGCCACCTAAAACGTGCCACCAACGAAAAGCTCGATAATTTCGTTATGAACAAAGAAACGGAAAAGAGCTTTACCTACGGTATACACGAGTTCGCAAGAAGCTTTTGCTCCTGAATACGACGCGACTGGAAAATAAAGGAAGCACAATTGCTTCGTGCGACACGCTGCTTGCGTTCAACGGTGAGGTTTTTTTAAGAAAGAGAGAAGGAATTTGCAGGCACTTGTAAGCTGTGAGACGAATATTTTTGAAACATGAAACGCATAAAATGTTCCTTTTATCGGAAATTGAAAAACTGCAAGAACAAATGTATTTCCCTTCTTCGAAAACTTCGGAAATCGAACTGAATTTGTAGTATCTTTGAGAGCTCTAATACAATTTTTGGTAAATGTTTACAATAAGGAAGCCACCTCCGAAATCGATGATTTTTTAATATGTTGTCAAAGTCATCACCCTGAGTAGTATTGTGAAAGTTTTAGTTGGGGGTCTCCGTTTGTAAAGAAGTTATTATCAAAAAAATCTTAGTATCGTACTTTAGTAGTATTAATAAGTAAAATGTCCGATGACCTTGACCTTGATATATATGTTGTAAAGGTCACCCTCCTGAATGACCTTCAAAAAGTTTCAGATATCAAATGTTTATTAGAAAGTTCTTAGGAGAACAATGACCCTTTTTCCTTGAATTTTCTCTGACCAATTGTCTAAATGACTATTTTTTCTTAACTGTCTCTAACCAACTCTGAATGAGTTTTTTGTTGAACTGTGTCTAACCAACGCTGAAGCATCATATAATTATCGGAATTTATTAGACACAGTTCAAGGAAAAAAATTACTTTTTTGATAATAACTCCCTCAATACAATAGACGAGTTTTTTGCTTGTTGAAGTAGACTGAAAAGCTCATCTATTGTTTTGGTGAATGATACTTGGGGTTAGTAATTTTGAAAAAAAATATTGTGTTTTTGATTTCAGCATTAAAATCAGTAAGAAGGCCAAACGTCTAAATAATTATGTACCTAAACTATTTTTGATAATAACTATTTTATAAACGGCCACCCCCAACTAAAACCTTTAGATGATTCTTCAAATCATCGAAATTGGAGGTGACTGCCTTATTGTAAATATTTACCCAATTTTTAACCCTTCTGTATTCCACTAACGTTGCTGCAGCGACATATGTACATCACAATAAAATCTATATCTATATTTGTAATCATATGCAATGAATTTAATTTCATACATTTTTTAATACAGTTTATAGAATGAGATATTTTAGGGGGTAATTTGTATTCACCCACTTTGTATGGTTTAAGACGAGTTTTATAGTATTTTTTTTGTATATTTCTGTGTCACACTGCAGATAAAGAATGCATAATTTTAATCATAGTCAACAGAAATGCAAACGAAGGAGGTGAACCTCTAATTTTCACGACATTAGTATGTAATTATACTAACTTTCCGTGACCCCTCGGTCTTTTATGGTACAAGCAAAATTTCGCGCCCAAATATCTCCGAAATTACGGGGTTGTTAGTAAATGAACTTTTTTAACATTCAACTTGAAAAATATTGGTTTATGTAATGGAACCCCGAGAAGTATCCCTGAATGTTATCACATTTTTTGAAAGTCTATAAAATGAAAAATATAGGTTTGGATGTAAAAGACGCAGGGAGGTGACGAAAGTAGTAAAAGTAACGGGGGTCACGAAAGGCTAAGTATGGCTGGATGTATATAAAGAACACTGTTAATTGCAAAAATATAATATAAACTTCTTTACGTCGTAAAATCATGAAACATTTCAATGAATGGAAACAATCTCTAAAACTACACTCTCAAGAAACTGTAAATACGAAATTGGTTTTATCGAATCTTACTTTAACTTATCATTTCTGACATCTAACAAATAAAACGCACCCAAAGTAGAAATTATACGAAATTCTCAGGCAAGCTCTATAAGTGCACATTTGAAAAATCAGAAACCGGCTATCTTTTGATCCATGGAAAATTTAAATGCCCAAAAAATATTAAAAGTTCAAATTCTTTTGTAGAATTCGCTAACCTAATTACATACAACTGGATTTCTCGTTGCTCCCACGTTGAAATATGAAACATCGAATGTCATAAATGATTTTTAAGAAATGCGTATGCTAATTTCTGTCATGCGTAGAAATAAAGGCAAATTTCATCCATTTCGTGTGATCAAGAGAATCACTGCTTCGCGTGCCTATTAATCTTGGGTATGTGATTGATAGCCTAAGAAAAAGATGGCAGAAAAAATGTTTGGCAGAAAATACCGCCAGATCATTGTCAACCACCGTCCACTCTCCCATCGATGATTGATGGAGCCTCGACGCTCGAGAATGAAAAATCCCTGTTGATTTCACCGGGTGCCGTTTTCCAGCCGTAACGATGCAGTCCACCGAGGGAATACGATATTTTTCTTTCTTATTACATTGTTTTACGACAAGCGGAAATGATAGAATAAATCGTACCTGGACAAATGTTTTCATTCAAGGGAATAACTCACCGACGAAGGTGTGTAAGAAGGATGAAAAATATGAATCCAGGTTAGAATAGGCAAGCATTATCCTATATTCCGTTTCAATCGTGAACTTCCATTGAATATAATAGAAACTCAGATAATATTAGGTCTAACCATATGAAATGTTGCTTTTGTCGATTAATATAATATGTTGTTGCACTTCCATTAGTGTCAGCAGTATTCATTATTTCATGTTATGTACTTTTACCCAAGCGCTGTTTGTTTTATCCGTGCAATTACTTACAAGTACTAGGTGTACAAATTAATTCGTGATCTTCTTTTCATAGATTTGTTGTTTATTTAAAAAAAAAAAATAAGGCCTAGCCTTGAAAATATTCCCTACCACTTTCTACACATTTACGCAATTTCTCAAGCAGTTGGCAAATCCCCGTTAAAAAAAATAATAGCGGTTTGAGTCAATAATTAAATGTGGGAACCACGAATTAATTTGTACACCTAATATTGTACATAAATTAAAATGTACGATGGATTAAAATGAAATTTGACTAAAATTGATCTGTGTGTTTACAGTCGAAAGTTTGTTTTTCAAACTCTACAAAACTTTTTTTATGGTTTCGATGAAGATAATTTCTTAAGAAAAAGAGCGTTGAACTTTCTTAAAAATTGAATTCAAAGTTTAAATATTTACTGCAAAGAATTTAAGTTTTTAATCAAAATTGTCTTAACATATGTGCATTTCATTATAGAACGGAAATAGTGATATTTTAACTAGCAAAATTCTTAGACACTAAATAAAATATAAAGTGCACTGCAAATGATACATATACTTAGACATCATAGGAAAATAATTGGCATTTAATCCTGGCTAAAGTATAAAATTGTAAGTATTAAACAATAATTAAATTAAGGTTCAAACTTGATTAAAGAAGATTTATGTAATTCTCCAACAATTACTAATTATAATTCAAGGTGTAGTGGTTTAAAAAAAAAACTTATGCATTAATATATTCTTATACATACATAAGTATACATATATAAGTTTTATACATAATTTAAAAACTAAAAGAAACAAATATAAATTCTGAATATAAATTCAGAATTCTGAAATCACGAAAATGATGAGTTAATATAATTAGTGGAGACTGAGTTAATAAATAGTAACGTTAATTTACTGGATCAAGTACCTACCTGTGAAAGGAAAGTAAAATTCAAATCTGTCTAAACTATTCCTTCTGGTGATCCACAGTTTCCTCTTACTAAATGTTACAGATACTGGCATCTTAATGTACATAGAAATGCAACAGCATAGGTTCCAACTACTTGTTCCATGTAGGATCTGAATATGTATCGACACTCGACGGGAATATAAATCAAGGATGGCAAAAGCTACGATTTCGCCGTATCTCAGTGCCGTACATACATCATTTATTCACGTTTCGCTTTCGAAACTGCAAGCCATGGCGCGCCGGAATTGTAGTCGTTCATGCTAGACGCCTGGAATTCCTGGGAGTTCGCCAATCTACGTAGGAATGCGTTAAAGTGCAATCTACTTCCGTCTAGAAGCTGTCCGAACACTTATCAAATCGTTCCTATTCCGTGGTCTTTTTTCTGCATCGCCTATTCTTTCAACGTTCAAACGGTGTGCACAGACCATGGAGACGACACAGGATTTTTCGTGATTTATCGTGATCGATACAGCATTATCAGAACTGATAGGGAAACAAAATCCGCACTTACACTTTGTCGCGCAAATGCGGATTTACTGTACGTTCACGTAAATTAACCCTCAGACACCCACACTTCACCTCGTTATATGCAAACACCATATCAGTGCGAATTGGGATTTGGAATTGTAGACGATTACGAACTTGAAGAGAATGAAAGAAATTGAACTCATAACATATATATGTTTTAGGGTAAAATTTCTTTAGATTTAATTATAAAAACGTGAAACCATTATGTTAGTCAGATAGAATGTTATGGATGAAACAATGTTTAGCTGGTGCAAATTCAGACTAGTATGTATGGTACCTGATGATTAATCTGCATGTAAAAAGAAGTATACTGGATCGAAAGTAGGGGTGTTCCGTCGTAGACCCGAAACGACGGCGTTAGAGTCGGACGATACCGTTATTTTTGATTATTTTATTTCCTTCGTCAGGGCATTTTAGACATATTCGATACCGGCCCGTTGCAAATTCAATTTCGTTAACAAAAGGGAATAATAGACAAAAGACTCGAATATTTGGTCTGCAGTCCGCCACATGCGCATGGCCTTACCGGGGCGCGCTGACTCGCAGACAATACAGCCATAAACCCTACCGTTGGGAGATTCGAAAATTCGTCGCGGTCAAGTCGCATCGTGACCACGTGCGCGATATTTTTCGGGCATCCACTTCGCCCTGAAGGAGAGGTTTTCCACCTCCACGTCACTTAGGAAAACCCAGCAATTTGCCTTCCCCTTCAGGGCATAACCAATAAGAATGCGAATTTTGGTAACGCCTTCGGCGAACTTGGAACAAGGGCGACGTCACACGAGACTCGGACATTCGTAATAATCGTAATTCGATCGTTCACGCACTCGTATCGGCAATAGTCATTTGGACTCGAACCATTCATTCGCCTACACTCGTATCGACAATTCAGCATTCGTATTCGAACACTCGTATCGACAACATTCATTCGGACTCGAACTATCATTCGGAAACACTCGCTTCGACAAGAGTCATTCAGATTTGAACATTCCGTCGCAAACAATCATTCGACAAGTCACGTATTAGTTTGACCATTCGACAAGTCACGATCACAATACTCGCGATTCGTCAGCTCCACCGGTGGAGCAATTATCCTGAATATTGAATATTGAAACAGTTGCCTAATATTAATTTGGCGGGCAACAGTCGCAACTGTACGCGTACCACGACGGTCGAGCCTGGAATTTGCAACTCCAGGCAGATTCGAAAAAGAATCCGCACGGACGGACGCGACAAGGGGAGAATTTATTTATTAGAAAACAAAATGTTTAAGGCGTGCAGTTGTTGTTGACGTCCCGTAACGCTCCCCGTTACATACTTAAACGGCCCAGCTGAGTTATATTGCTACGCTTTCAAGCATAACAAGTACTTATGTATTACCGATACTATACTTGGCGTGCATAATGCCATTTAACACGTTGACTGCCACAGTGAAAAAGGCCGTACGTAGGCAGACACACTTTATTTCGTTTTTTAAGTCATAAATTGTCGAAAATATTTGTGTTTAGTTAATAGAGGTTGTAGGTCTTGTTTTAAATTATACTGCGATATTAATTTCATGCAAACATTTTATAACAGTGTTTAAATAATCCAGACACTTTTCAATGTACGTGTCACCCATATTTGGGTGACGTGGCAGTAAAAGTGTTAATTTAATTTTAAAATGATTTATGATAATTAATTACATGCGACCTATGGGCTCATTCAGACTGCAGTAGATGGGACTCAACCGACGGCTGTATGCAGGGTGTCCCCAAAAGATGGGATAATTCGCAACATAAATATTCTTCATGTAAATACAAATCGGAAAGTCCTTTACCGTTTTGTAATCTGAAGCTTAATTTAAGAGATATTAGCAGTTAAACGAAATCCAATCAGATAAGCGGTGGGCCATATGTACGCGCAGAGACGTCAAGACCATAGACATATATGTATAGACGGAGCATGAACTGAGCGGGGGAATAAGATTCGCGGTAAGGGGGTGGTTAGTTTTAAATCGGGTAACTTCGTTCCTTCTCGGTGCTATTCGGGTATACAATCACCTTACATATATGTATGCTATGAGAGATGAAAGAATATGCTTATTATACGTTAAAAATTCCGTATGTCATATAGTTTGTATAGATATATGTATTTAACAACATTAATAAATAGTATAAAGCATTAAATAATAGTACGGCACACAGCCCACCAGCCATTAATAACGAGCCGAATAGAGCCGAATGCATCCGAAGCTAACCGACGTATATCTAACGACCGCTGTCTTTTCTCCTCCAATCCTACGGTCCCCTCGCCCAAAGTTGTAGCTTATGCTCCGTCTATACATGTATGTCTATGGTCAAGACGCAGATACTAGAGTCGTGCACTTGTTGACTGTATCCGCGCGTAAGTGTCAGTTATAATTTAACTGCTAATATTTCGGAAATGGAGCTTCAAATTACAAAACGGTAAAGGACTTTTCGATTTCTATTGTAGCCTGTATCTTAGTCTTGGTGCCGCTGAACAATGCACCACACGGTAGTCTAGACTAGCTTTAAAAGGATTGCTTTTTCCGTAGTGACAGTATCGATTCGTAGTGAAACAATACGAACTGTCATATCTTAGCTGCACTTACAAAATTAATGTTTGGTTCTTTGGAGTGGACTGTACAGTACCTTTTGAGACATTCTGTACATCCTAAAAGACCACTTGTTAGTAGAGATTCCTCTCGATTATTGGCCCGAACTCGGGCCCGCGCCGGGACAATGATCTTATAAGAAATGCTTCGGATCCTCTTAAATTCGTTTTTTGCTCAAAGTCTGTGCCTCGACAGCACAAGCGGAGGGGCACCAAAGTATGCGCTTAACAGTTTCCATGACATACCCCCCCCCCCACAGTAGTAGGGATAACGCCACTTACGAGATATAAGAATAGACCTACCATCTTATGGAGCTTGCTGTCCCACGAAAATCACGCTGGTTCGAGCGCTTCTTTACATACAGAGTGTAACAAAAATGTTGTCCCACCCGGAAATGGGGCACTCGGGGGGTGAATTGTAACAAGTTTTTCCTTAGCAACAATGTAATCTGAGGCTTCGTTACCGAGATATTAACGAAAAACCCCGACCAATCAAAGCGCGAGTTTGCCAGCCGATTTCCCGCGGTAACGCTGCCTACCAGTCGCAGCGCATAGCCACCGCTAGCGCGGGAACTCGGCTGCCAAACTCTCGCGCTCTGATTGGTCGGGGTTTTTCGTTAATATCTCGGTAACGAAGCCTCAGATTACATTGTTGCTAAGGAAAAATTTGTTACAATTCATCCCCCGAGTGCCCCATTTCCGGGTGGGACAACATTTTTGTTACAACCTGTATAAGCTTCCGACTTCAGAAACTACGTTCGACACCGTGATGATGCACAGCACACACACACACCCGTGTCTGCATATAGCGATACATACATACACTATTGCCCCGAATTCGTTAGCAAGGAATGGTATACTAAAATGGTACGGGGGCTCCTGACGCCCTCGAAGCATGGAATAGAAAATTACATTGCATGTTAAGTCTATTCTTATATCTCGTCTGTGAGAACGCCTAGACAACAATCGTGTAGAACAAGCCAGACGATAATCGAGAGGAGTGTAATCGCTTCTTTACCGTTGTCACTCGCAAATGGTGTCCACCTTGTCTATGTGTGGTACGATTTCGAAAGTAAAACAGGCTGGAGGTCTATGGGTCTTTAGTGACCCAACGTCCGCTAGGCCGAGAGTTAAAATACAATTTCATTCAACCACGTATTTTAATAAATGTTCAAAGTGGTGTTCATCAACTTCGATACATTTTTGCACTAGTTATTTTAGTAATTAAATCTACTCTCATACATTTGTAGCTTTTTTGTAATCAAGGTCACATGAAGTTCACGCTATTATAAGTCATTGAATTGGTCCTGATCTCAACTGTTACGCCATGCTAATAAAAATTCATACTCCCGTTAAAAAAAACAACGATGATCGTAGTCTTTGGACGTTCTAACTAAATAATACATTCCCTTCACATTTTTTCGTACCTTCAAAAACAAGTAAGATATTGAAGCTGCTCACGTTAGGTGGGGTACCTAGTAAAATAATGTCTCTTTAATTTAGATTAATATTTTAGGTGTCGAAAGTACCATAAATTTTGCCACATTTTACCATCCTCCTTTTTCATTGATAGAGTATTTAATATTTTCTTGCAAGAAAGGGTAAATGTTCAAATGCATATTTACCATACGTTACTGTACGGTTCTCTCTGAACTCCGAGAGACTAATAATCCACAGGTAGTTCGGGAATTTATCACTTTCCCCACGATCACAGCTTGGAAGATTCGTATTCAAGGATCGGGCCGTAGGGTCGCGATAGATTAAATTCCTGGCTCTCCGAGACGCGATTGGGAAGGCTGACTGAACTACACAGAGAATCTCGCGTTGGATGAACCCCTTTTATTACGGCGATGAGAGATTCAACGACGGACAAAATCGGTGTACATTTATAGGGCGTCAAAGTGAATATGTATTTTTGTATGGTACGGAGAAGCTGGACCAAAAGTGCCAACATACTGCACAGTCAAATGGGACGATCAAAACAAAACAATATATGTATACTGCTAAGCCTCGTATAACACGGCATTCACAT
This sequence comes from Dufourea novaeangliae, assembly GCF_001272555.1. Lineage (NCBI taxonomy): Eukaryota > Metazoa > Arthropoda > Insecta > Hymenoptera > Halictidae > Dufourea > Dufourea novaeangliae. The sequence continues at coordinate 218,723 of NW_015374014.1, read as the reverse complement.
AGAACGGTTTAGCTCTGACACGGTTAAAGTATTGGGGATACCCCTGAATATATTCGTATTTCAATAACACAGTTTTGCTCAAAAACGGTAGAAGAATTGTGTAAAAGAGTACAGTTTTGTTAGTTTCTAGAAATTCTAGCCCCGATCTTGGTATACATCATACTAGTTCTTACAAGTTTGGTTATTAGTTTTGTATAACACGAATTTGTGTAATACGACACGTTTTAGAAATTCAACCACCTTGTCATACGCGGGTTACCTATAGTACATCTGGCAATTCAACATCTGGAAAACAACTTTACAACAACTCCACAGAGAAAAATTACACTTAGAATTAATTAGTTAATTTTATGGTAATTAACTACGTTCTCCAACTGTCGTTAAGGTAAATATAATAAACATTTTCAAACAAATTTTTAAATAGAACAATATTTGTTAGACTTTTATGTGTCGTAGAGGAACTCAAGACAAATTCAACAATACGAACAAGGTTATTTTTATTCATATGTTACAGTAGAAAAATCGTTGAACACTCACAGATGATCTTAAATTGAAGAAATTAGACAATCTTCAGATGTCAAGCCTAAATAGTCGACGGGATACTTTACTTAATGTGATGAATAAAAATCTACCCAGATAGCACACGACGCCTTAAAGACACCCATTTTATAGCCATTTTAGGACTGAACGACTGAATGTCCTGATTGGTAACAAAGGCGTCTTTAAGACGCATTCTGGGCGTCTTGAAGACATATTCTAGGCATCTGTAAGCGCAATTAAGACAAGGGGACAGGCGTATTTAAGGCGCTATCTATACTGTCTCCCTAAGCCATTGTCTATGTATATGTATTACCGACCCCTAATTTGAAGACTGCATGTAGCGTCCTCTGCTTATGGACAGCGGTCAATTCCAAAACTATTCTAAGATGTGTGCCGTGCTTGTAGGTGTGACTTGTTTAGAGCGTGCAACAGGACGCAGAGATTGCTTGTCTTGTTTTAAATTATACTGTGATATTAATCTTATGTAAAAATGTTGTAGAGGTATTTAAATAATCCACCATGTTTGCAATGTTTCAATTACGAGTTATATCGTAGCTGGCAGTCAACGTGTTAACCTTTTCGTTACGGGCGGCCGGCGCGGCGGCGGTCCAATTCGCCGGATGATATATCTTGTCAAGGTCACCCTCTTGAGCGACCTTCAGAAAGTTTCAGTTATCAAAGAGTTATTAAAAGGATAATGATACCTTTGTCTTGAACTGTCTCTATCCAACTCTAAATGACTTTATTTCTTGAGCTGTCAAGACTGTTATGAAAAAAAAGTAACTTTTTTTTATACTAACTCCCCCAATACAATAGATGACTGTCTACTTGTGAAAGTAGACTGAGAAGCTCGTCTATTGTTTTGGGAGATGATATTTTGTTATCGTTAGTAATTTTGTACAAAAATTTTGTGTTTTTGTGATTAGCACATCGAAATCAGTAAGAAGGCTAAACTTCTAAATAAATTATCTACATAAATTTTTTTTGACAATAACTTTTTTACATACAGCGACCCCCAACTGAAAACTTTACAACACTACTTTGGGGATAACCTTGACAACATACTGAAAAGTCATCGAAAACGAAGGTGTTTCCCTCATTGTGAATATTTACCGTACATTTAATTCATTCCGCTGTTTATGTCAATCTATTCTTTTTCGTCAATTAGGTATGTGTTTGTCGCTACCTTGGTACGCAAATACAAAGCACAGGCACAGTTTTCATTGAATCCTGCAGACCCATAGATCTCGCTAATTACATCCAGCATTTAAAATTTTCCTTTATCCAGCGATTAATGTTTTCCGTACAAGTATCACGTCTGTGACAAATGTCCAATTAACAAAGCACGTTCACGTACAATAGGAGAACGTTATCAGGACACGGAGTGAAGAATTCAATGCACCCTTAATTGTGTTCCAGTGGAAAAACTGACGTGGCCACAACTATCTATTTAATAGATCACGAGGGTGCTGTAATTGGATCTAGTTTCGAATAAAGAAACGACACTTCGAGGTCTTCTTCCTTGAAAAGAACACGGACGGTTCGTCGAATTCGTACTCGGCCTTTCCTTTCTGTTAGCGTGTTCCGTGTTGTCTAAGAAAAAGGGAATAAACGAATGTCGATACACTGAAGAGCCCTTTGTCGTTTTCTCCTGGTCCCGACACAGAGAGATCTGAGGAACGACGCTTCTGTGTTTCCGCAGCGGAGGATACGTTTCTTTGAGGGCTGAAAACGGATACAAGGAAGTGCCTCATAACTCGAAAAACAGGTTTCGCAAGGCGTCGGAAGTAAGAAAGATTCAACACTGGCTTTTATAATGCATGCAGCTTGGGATTCCGAACGTTGGGTACACGAGAGTTACAATATACGTTCTCGACCAAGGAGTGGTTTAGTGTGCATAAACAGTCATTTAAAACCGAAAATACCGAATCTCTTGTAAAACTGAAATACTGTCGCGCAAGGCTTGATATGCCATGAAAAAATAAATCAAAAAAGAATTCATTTAACTTAACGGGGGCCATTTAGATAACCACTAATTTTCCAAATAAAATTTTGAAAATACGTAAGTTTTTAACGTTTATCACGCTGTATTCAATTATGTAAGAACTAATTTGTTAAATAAACTTTTTCCATTGTTTAACAAAATTTTTTGAACAAATTATCGGATTATAAAATCCATACAAAATTTCAGGTCAAAATCTTCACTCTTATCGAACTTATAATGTTTTTCATTTTGATGTGTGACTAAAATTCTTCTGCTCCGTATGTCGCATGTCGGTCCTTCGTCTTCTTGTAAGGTCCGTTCTCTTCTCAATTGTGCCGTTCAAATATGTTCTCTTACACGGTCATACTTTTCCGAAGCTTTTTTCATACCTTCGTAACCATTTATTCTGAATATTTCCAATAAGTTTTAGAGATTGTTCGCTCGTTTCCATACTATTATCTTTCAATACATCCAATATTGTCTTTATATACATATGTGCAAGTTTTAATTAGCATTTTGTGTAAGACATTGTGTGGAACATGCAAGTAATTTCTCGTCACTTAGGCTATCATATATTGGTAATAATTTTAATTCTTCTCTTATAGGTGTCCCAATACTTGTATAACACTACAATTTTGTAGAGAAGAATTCTTATTATTATCTGTCATAGTGGTTGCTTTCGATCTACGTATAGTATTGCCACCGTTTGTGAAATATATATTCCACCGTTTCATTTGCTTGTCCCGGTAGTATTGACTATTTTTCATTGGTTTGGGCATTTTTATTTCACTAACGGATTTTGTAAATGAAGAATGAGGAAACACACAGCATTCACTCAAATATCGCTCGTAAACTGACGTTACATAAAATACAGGGTATCTCAGCTAACCTGATCACCTCGAATAATGACTTAACGTACACTTTATGAACATTTTGAGGCATAGAATTTAAATGGTATCAAGGGCCATTTCTTATAAGGTGCGTTTTTTTTGTGAGTGAAAGCATTTCAATGATTTGAAGGTCACCTTGATTTTGTTTAACAGAACGATCTATTTTTTGCACCGTAGATCCACAGACTATCAAATTTTGATTAAAAATGTGTTGACCTTCATACGTCCTAAACATAATAGGTAACGAGATACTTATAAAATAATCACTGTATTGAAATCGCTGTATTCAAGTTGAGGGGCATCAGTTCGAGCACTTATAACTTCCAGATAGTAAGTACGTATGAAAAATTATTTTGTACTAGTGGTACTTGATTCTCACGTGAATACCCCCCCCCCCTCCTTTAAGGTTACTGTTTTGATTAGAGTATTACAAGATTTTGGTCCAATTAGGCTTTTAAGACCAGTCTAACTCTTCCCATAAATAGGTGTATAATAGTGAATAAATGCAGGGTGATTCATAGCATCATATGAACATATTGTTATATGTACCTTAATTTTCAAGTTATAGATGATTAAAGAAAATATTCGAAGTGCCCGCCTGGTGCCTCAACACACATTACTGCACGTCGTTGCATTGAGTTCCAGACTTACTCGAAAATACCAGGTATTCTTCGAATCGGGTCAAATACATTTTATACTCTTTCTAACAAATTGTGCATATGGTTTACTTGCGTTCAATACACAATAGTTTTTAAATGGCCCCAGAAGTAGTGTTGAGGCACCAGACTGGTACTCACAATCATCCATAACACGAAAACTAAGGTATGTAGGACAATACGATCATATGACGTTTTTTACTTGAATCAGTAAGTAAATTTACCCCCCGAAGTATTGACACGCATTTATGAATCACCCAGCATAGTTGAGTTTTTAGCCTTGAAGGGGTCGTGCTTCTATCGTTGTAGGCACATCCCTGTGCAATATTTTGTGGTACTGTCGTGTCCCAACAACATATGACTTGGTATATGTTGCATACCTTTTATTACTTATGGTATCATAAGAACATGCTCATTATTACTATGTATTCTCTGCCTTAAAGTATTTTCAGATATATCGTAATCGAATATTGTGTATCTAATTCTGTTTTTTTTTCATTTTGTTCCAATAAAAGAATGTTATTTGCTCCTTATTATTGCTCCTTTTACCCTTGAACAAACTACCCAATTAATTTCTGAAGAAAAAAAACGTACTTTTCGAACGATTCTTTCAATTTTTTAGTTTCAACTTCTTCAAAACTTGGACAACGGAAGGAGACAGCACATTTTAGAGACTTCTAGCAATAAAGTTCAATACATAATTTTCTCACAAGCGTGTTTTCCTTTGCAGCGAACTGGCTACAGTTAAAAATCTAACAATAAGGCAAAATTGTAAGAAGTTCTGCACATAGTATTAATACCGTTTGACTCGTGCACCGCGACCTTTTCGTTGTGAACCGAACAATACCCAGAAATCCTTGTGCCGCTCAACGAAAAAGAGATCAAACGCTTTGCATAGCAGTTGGTAGAAAGGATACTTTTTTTTAAAGAAAGGTAAACAGTGAAACTTATGATAGTCTTTTACCTGCCAAAACCAGCTACACAGTCACCTTTCTCTTTCCTAGTTTTCTTTGCTCTAAACACTCGTTTACACGTTCAAATAATTTACGCAAACTGACTTGTGCATTTACATTTGCGCAAGCAAATCTTGTATTTTTTAATGGAAGTTAACGCTCCTGGCAAATAATTATCACCCATTAACTAATTATTAAATTGTAATAATTAATAGTAACTATAGTTTATTCTTTATACACAATCGGCCAAAAGTATGAAACCAGGGCTGGTAATTAAAGAAAGAAACAAACATTATTCTACAAAGATCTATTAAAGTAATGTGCTAAAACTGATTGAAAATTATTTGTATGTATACCAACTCCGTTATCATAACAGAATAATGAATTACTATGATAACTCTGATCCTATAATTTTGGCCGGTGTATGTACACTCGCGAGCAAACTCGACTTCCACTAGGGAAAAAAGTGACGTAGGAGAAGGACCTCCTACCACTTGGTAAACTTATTCCAATTACTGAAATAAATGTTAAATTGAATGTTAATGTGACATACATTTCAATTATTCCCGAAACTAAATAGCAGGAGGTCCTTCCCCTACGTCACTTTTTCCCCTAGTGGAAACCGAGTTTGCTCGTGAGTGTACACTGACGTGCAAACTCGGCTTCTGCTAGGGGAAAAAGTTACATAGGGGAAGGGCCTCCTAACACTTGGTAAATTTATTTCAAGTATTGAAATAAATGTTAAACTGAATGTTAATTTGGAATAAATTTCAGTAAGTCCCGAGACCAGCTGGTAGGAGGCATGGACATACATAGGAATAATGGGACGGAGTGTAGGCTCAGTTATTGGCGACGGGTGTGAAGCCTATTTCAGAGGGGATAGAGGTACCAAAGTGTGCCTAAATTTGATTGGTTGCATTTCTACGCATGCGCGGTACCAGGAATTATGAAAGTGATAACCGCACATTAATATATAATGTTTAAGTTAACATTAAATAAGTGATTATTAATGAACTATTCACAGGTCAAAGTGATTAACTCTACTTTTTAAACATTTTATAATTTTGTAAAAGATATATTTTTTCTAAATGAAAAATTAAATCTTAATTTTTAATTTTGTGGAGTTAATCGACTTGGTGAATGGGTGGTTCATTATTAATTGAAATTAGGAAAATAATGAAAATTCAAGTGAATTATGCTAGTTCAATTATTAAAATATATAAGATGAATTAAAATAGAGATACTAATTTGAAATCATTTATATTTCTAAATAATACCTTATGACGTTACGAAAATGTCTACCACATTACCACGTCTTTTACGACACATTCCCTCGCGAGCAAGCTAGGCTTCCACTGCGAGGAAAAGTAATGTATGGGAAAGACCTCTTACCACTTGGTCTCGGGGTTATTGAAAATTATGCGCAATTAATATTCGGTTTAACATTTATTTCAGTGTTTGAAATAAATTTATCAAGCAGTAGGAGGCCCTAACCCCTATATTGCTTTTTCCCCTAGAGGAACCGAATTTGCACGACAGTGTTCATCACTCATCGCGTTACTGCACATGTGCAAAGCAACAGCCAATAGAAACTAGGCACACGTTTACCTCGTCACCCCTCCCACAAAGGCATATTTGCTCGCAGCTTGGTAGTACAAGCGTAGCGCGTAGCCACCGCTATCGCGGGAACTCGGCTGGCAAACTCGCGCTCTGATTGGTCGGGGTTTTTCTTTAATATCTCGGTAACGAAGCCTCAGATTACATTGTTGCTAAGGAAAAAGTTGTTCCAATTCACCCCCCGAGTGCCCCATTTCCGGGTTGGACAACATTTATGTTACACCCTGTATATTTCTATGTCTATGGTAGGAGTCCCTTCCCCTACGCCACTTTTTCCCGTCGCGGAATAAAATAAGTGTGCAATGCAGATTGAACGTATAATGCATAAGTCAGTTTGTGTAAATCATTTGAACATATAAACGGTTCTCAAATAGAATACAACGACTAATTGTACATTCATTTGCGCAAATTTCCATGCTCAAGTCAGTTTGTGCAAATTATTTGAACGTATTAATGGGCCTTAAGGGGTCAATTCATTCTACCCAATCGAAAACATTCCATTTAATAATAGTTTTCTGAGACCTGAACTGTAATAAACAACCACTGGGAGAAAAGGAACTTGCAAAATGGTACAATACATTGTTTGCCGCTACCCGCCGGTGTAAAGTACTAAATAGTTCGGTGAATCGTTTTTTATGTAAATCACTTGTCACGTATAATACTCTACTGCATCCACTCTGGAAGTGTTAAATTTTATATTGTTGTCAGATGGTGGACCCTTGCTGGGGCTTAATTATGAGTTAGCAATAAATAAAGGGTTGTTATCCGATCCAGAATGGTTCTAAGTCTCAAAATTCTAAATTGACTTAGACGAAATTTTTGGACATTTTCGAAACCATATTGCATTAAATTACACTAAAATAAAATATTTTTCACTAGCAGTACACATCCATTTAATTTTAATCATTACATTATATTGCTCTATGTTCCATCATTTGGAAGCATATGTCTTCTCTGCATGACTAATTTGGCCTCATAATTAATTGCACGTTGATTATTACAGCGAAACCATTTTGCGTACGAAGAACAGCAACCACGAAAGTGCTGTAATTTGAGTGTCACGTTACAATCGATTCTTGCAACATGTAATTTTCGGATGATTAGTGGCATTACTACCTTAAGGAAATTAGTTTCCACACAGTACGTGTAGACGAGTATGTATTTAGCAACTTAAGGACTTTGAAAGCAGGAAGTTATCGTCATACAGAAAGACTGTATTGTTGAAGATCGTCAAGAAGGTAAACCCTTTTCAACGATCTTACTTACTATATTATTATACCTACAATTGTCTGAGTTTTAATAATAATATCACCGAATAAACAAAAGTCAAACAATATTATTCGTTATGGATATAGTAATACATACTTGGTTAACTAATATAAATTTACAAAGACAAGACACATATAAAAGTCGCCCAAAATCCAACTTGTGTACACAATCTAACAATTAATACGTCTAGGTATACAAATACAGGGTGTCCTAAAACAGGTGTAAATTATTGAAAGGGGTGATTCCAGAGGTTATTTGAAAGAACTTTTTCCTTAGCGAAAAAGTTCTCCGAGGCTTTAATAACGAGATATTAACTGAAAAGTCCGACCCATCAGAGCACGAATCTGCCATCTGAGCTTCTGCAGTAACGTTGGCTACGCGCTACCGCGGGAGCTCAGCCGGCAGACTCGCGCTCTAATTGGTCAGGTTTTTCGTTAATATCGTTAACAAAGCTTCGGAGAACTTTTTCGCTAAGGGAAAAGTTGTTTTAAATGAACCCAGGAATCACCCTCCTTTTCAAGGACTTACAACTATTTTGGAACACCCTATACATGACTTTTTTTACCACAAGTAAATACAAACAAACTTTCATACACGATTTTATAAAATTCTCCCAATTTTATTTCTCTCTGATATGTACAACTCAGTTTTCTATCTTGAATGCCCATGTAAAAAAATTTCTAGAGACGGATTTAATATATTCAATTACATATTCTTTTCGATAAATATTTCGTATAGGGGAAACAACTCCGATGACCTTGACCTTGACATACGTTATCAAGGTCACCCTCCTCAGTGACCGGCAGAAGATTTTAACCGTCGCTCGTTTTTTTATTAAAAAGTTAGGAACAAAAAAAGTTTACAAAATGCAGCAGTTATTCTGACTATTGAAAGGCTACAATGACCTTGAGCTTGATATATATGGTCTACGTTACCCTCGTGAGTGACTTTGAGAAGATCTTTGCCGTCGCCATTTATTTGTTAAAAAATTACTAAGAAAGAAATTTCGCAATATGAAGGTGCATATTTAAATTCATAATTAATAATAAATTTCACCTAGTATAAACACTACATTATTAGAATATCTGCTTCTTTAAGTAATTGCGTAGGAGGCCTTGAAATTGTTAATTATATGAGAAATATTTATGAAATGGGTAGACGGGGGGTCCGTCCCTCTGCCTGCACCACTACCCTAAGAAAAAATTTAGCTGGAACTTAGTTAGTTAGTTAGGAACGTATTCTCCCGGGAGAGGGGAATTTCGGTATTCCCCTCCGACGCCATAGCTCGGCTCATGCGCACTAGCTTTCACAAAGTCAAAAAACTTTTTTAGGCCCGGGCCACATGTAGCTACGGAAGTACTCATGCGATGGCGGAGAGTCATTAGGATCGTCCCATCCCCACCTAATTAATAAGCTACGGAGTTGGACGTTGGGGCAACCGATCCTTCGTCCTCAGAAGTGAGTACCAGCTCACTCTTTGCTTCACCCACAGACCGAGTCTGTAAAAATCGTGGATTCGTCGTCATTACGTCATCGCTGAGAGAGAGCTGGATCGCCTACTTCAACCATCTACCATTACTTACCTACGTCCCGAATATTTCAGGAGCCCCCCCCCCTGGTTATTCATAACGAACTACCATGGCTGGAACCTAACCCAAATCTATTTTAATTTAATCAGAAATGAAGCCGGCTCACGTTAGAGCATGATTTTTCTCAAAGTGGGGGTGCACACAATCACTTACAAAAACAGATGTGTCAATAATAAAATGTTTATACTATTTAGGTAAGGTTTAAATTATGGAGTTAATCGTACACCTTTATATTGTGAAATTTATTTGTTAATGACTTTGTAACAAATACAGAGCGACTACTAAAACTTTCTCAAGGTCACTCAGGAAGATAACATTTTCAACATGTGTCAAGATTAAGGTCATTCAAACCCTTCAATACTCACAATAACTACTACATTTTGCAGACATTTCTATTTATACCTTTTTAATAAAAAACGAGCGAGGGTTAAAACCTTTTGAAGGCCATTGAGAGGAGTGACCTTGACAACATATGCCAGAGTCAAGGTCATCGAAGCAGCCGCCCCTATTCTAAATATTTATTCTATTTTCCAATGGCAATAACAGTTGCACAAAGATTTCGTTAGAAAAGTCCTGCATTTTCAAAAACAGAATTATTATTATATATTATTCTGTAACGCGATAAATCTTTTTCAAAATTGTAACAATACACATCTGATAACTTGTGACGTTCACAAACGTCGCTGAGAAAATAACACGAGGACGTGTTTGAAACCTGTGGAAGCACAGTAAAACGAAAGTTGTACGGTCAACTATATCCGTTTTTCGTGCGCTTAAACGAGCATCAAGAATGAAGCGAACGCGACTTCCTTACAGGTCGCGTGCTGTCCTCTTGGACAAAAAAAACTTGGCGGAGAGCATGTCAAATGGAGGGACGGGACAGATTTCAAATTAATTTTGTCTCACAAGGAAAATTACTTGGAGACCTGTTATTTGTACGATTAAACATAAAAATGGAGACGAACCGACAGCAAGACGTTAAGAATAGCTAAATTGGCTCCTCCAATTTCAGTAACACACTTGTCTCGTTAGATTATATTATAAAAATAACAAAATAAAACACTGAAATCTGTTATCCGAAATAACGCTTTCGTAACCGTGAACGTTGTTTCACGTCATTTTAAGATTTATACCTTTATTATTTGTATTTATTATTCCAGCGGCTATCTAATATAAAATTGATTTTAAGTCCGTCAAAATAAGCATTTGAACAGAGTTAAAAAATTAAAAATATTAAAAAATATAAATATTAAAATGCTGCTCTCTTCTCATTTACAAAGTACAGGTGACACATCCTTTATTTGAGAATCGTGTAGGAATCCTTTGTAAAGGCAAATGATTCGAGAATTATCATAAGAAACGTTTAAAATTTTATTTTTATGTAAATGTATTTTAGTCTTAGTATTGTTCGAAAAATTCATTTAATCTACATTTAACGAATTTCAAAAGTTTTTCGAATTTTAATAATATGATTTACAATTTTGAAATTTTTTCTTCTTAAATCTATAACGTGCAAGTTTCTATCAATTTCAAACAACAAGTGATTACAAATATGACAGTATAAAGCAATTTTTGCATTTTCGTGCATATTATGAAGTCAGAACCTCGCAATGAGCAGCTATAGATTTTTGTAAACTGCACACAGCTCCTGTTTTAGTGGAATAAAATGTGACAATACAAAAGACAATGTACTTTATTTTGAATTGATATTAACATAAACGCTTGGAACTTAATCATCGACTACATAGGCTATAAGCGTCTATTTATTCTTTCAGTAATGAACTGAGGAAAATCGTCAAATAAACTAATAAAATGAAATGTCCAATCATATTTTTGTAACCATAGCACTATAAAAACGTACATTTTACTATATAGAATTAATTGTTTACATTGCATGGAGTACAAATTCGTGCCTCACAAGAATTATTTAAATAAACTGAAAAAAATCCAAAATAAAAAAAAGTATTGTACTATTTGAGTATAGTACAATATTGTATTATTTTCAAAATCATGTTTCGACAGGTCACAATAATCACTAGCAGTACCATTTATTTTGCGCGACATTATTCTGAGTTGGAATAGTTAAAAATACATAAAACCGTTACCAAAGTGAAGATCAGATCACAAGCGGGACACGTGCAATTCGATTTTAGCCCGAAGTAGCTATCACGTGCGGAGAGACGTTATTCCAACCCAAATGGTTAACGAACTTCAAATAAGGGATACAATAAACGTTGGGATTTCCCGATAGACCTAATCATTTTCCATATACGAATGTGTAGAATGTTAAGCAGAAATAAAATACGGTCGAACTGGCGAAGTAATTAAATAGCAATCCAAAAGTAATTGGATTCAAGCGTCGACGAAATAGCGTTAACCTCGTAAGCTCATTTCGAGTGGTGCCTCTGTCTAGACATCTAAGAACCACGAATTTGGGAATCCCCATCAACATGACCGAGCCGCGTATTTGCAGAGCGATTTTATCCCTTCAGAAAGTGTGCATTATCCAGTCACACGTTACAATACGGTTCAGCGAGCCTGTGGTGAAGGAAACATATAACGCGTTGACCTCAAAGCGCCTCGCTTGGATGAGATATTAAAGTTGTAACCCTTTTTTTACCTCCTGACTCTACTACATCTACACCTCTGACGCACTTGAACGTTATTTACATCTTGTACAACGTACAATTTTGATTACTTTGTTCGATTATTTTATTTAATTACATAGAGTGCATCCGAAAGGACGATACAATCAGGCTGGAGATGATTCCTTATGTGAAAATAAATCAAAAGTGTAGAATAACATTTGTTCATTGGGACTGATTTCAGGACCTACAGTTGATCACAAAAAGATTCAGTCATTAGACACTTCATACGCTTTCTTAACCCTCCGAGCACGGTCCCTGGGTCACACGTTCGTGAGAGCGACATGCACACAGTGACAGAGTCAGGAGTGGGGACACGCGGTCTCGAGAGCAACACGCACGCAGTGACGGAGCTGTCGTGAAACTGGAATAGCGACCGATCTTTGTTTACATGCGAACGACCGGGCCAAGACGCCGCAGAAGTATTGATTAATAAATATAATTTGTTTTATAATTCACGAGATTTTTATTCTAGTTAGTGTAATAAAAACCATGAAACTCCAAATGTAATGTGGAACCAGCTAATCATTCCATTGTATATATGGTGACGGTGGCTCGAGCTCGAGCTCGAGCAAGCGCCACTGCGTAGTAATATCGGTGAGGGTCTCGAGCTCGAGCCATACTGGCACTGTGTTAGTACAGTGTCAGTGAGGGCCTCGAGCTCGAACCTCGCCGTCGCTGTGGAATAGTAGAATATCGGTGTGGGGTCAGAATCAGAGTCTTCTGACATTGTACAAACCATCTCATACATACCTAACAGAAGACTTAAACGAAATCATCCTTTAGACTTTAGACAGAATAGACCATTAAACTCATTCTGCTCTCCTCCGGGCTACCTACTTACATTACCTACCCTGACGATACAAATAATATTTACTCCTATTAGTTTCACCAACACTATCCACGCTAACAAGAATCTTAAGACAGGATATGTACAATTTTTATTGTGAAAGTCTCTAAATACTATACAGTAACAACCCTACACATTAAGCGAATTTTGTGTAGAATTGTAGGGTTGAAAATACAAAACTATATCAAAACCTACTTTTATGAACATTTATTACAAAATAAACTACTAAATATTCATTACGCTTAAGGTGTAAGGTGGCCGAATACTTTTGAGACTTATATTACATTCGGTATGTAGGGGAGACCAAGGACAAACAGAACAATTTGTCTTTTTGAGTCTGTAACTTTTGAATACAGTGGAATGTTTAAAAAAATTCTTAAACGACGAGAAACCTTGATTATTGTATTAGATAATCAAACTTTAAAACTTGGAATATATTTTACCAGTTTTTTGAAATAAAACTTTCTTTAAAATCAAACATTAGTTACTTTTGTCCCTACCCCTAGAGCTGATTGTAACACCATATTTAATTTGAAAAAAAAACAACTAAAAGACGCTTTTAAATGATAGTTTTATTTAGTCTATAGATAGACATAAATATAGATATAAAGATGTATGTAAACATAAACGTAACATAAACTTGAAAATTTTTTTCATTTTTTTCATTTATTTCCAGGAGTCAGGGATCGATTTTTCATACTTCATTGCCAACTCGTAAGCCAATTATTTGATTTCTTTTGTTGTCGTATCGTAATTGATAGCGGACAAGTACAACAAATAATGTTGCAAAACTATTTTCTCTTCGGTTGAGAATTTCCCTTTTCGTCAATGTATTTATAACAAACAGAAGGTAGTTTAGCTTGACCTTTCACAATGATATTTTTCTGACTTTTAATATGCCGAAACAATGTTACAAAGCATAGTTTAACCGATTTTGAAGCGTGTCTGGGGGACACTGTTTTGTAATCTCTTTTACAGCTAATTTATATAATTCTGCAAAAGCCAGCCCATGGTCTATCTTCCTTTTACGAATAGTTTGGTATTCTGGAAGGAACTGTAATCCCTTAATTGTTAAAATACCATACCTGGAAAACCAAAGTGCATAAAAGAAAGTCGATGGTTTAAATCGGGACAAAAGTAACAGCTTGTTGCTTGTGTCCCTACTAGCGCTATTTCTCATAAACACATTACTATATGCAAACCTAACTTATTATCATGAAAAATGTTATATCTACCTAAAAATACATTAATTATTTGATATAATACAAGGACTTTCAAAGGATTTTACGGAACTGAAACAAAAAGATACACAATTAAAAAAGATAATGCGAACTTACTTTGGTATATTAGTTCAATAGGGTAGTTGTATTAGGAAAAGCATTTACTGTTGCGTGTTGGCGATAACTGAGGTGGAGGACAGATCGAATTTGTGCATAAAGATGGGAAGAGGAGACTGTTGATCAGTTGGCATTTGTTTTATAACAGTTGTTACTTTCATCCCATGTTACGTTTGTCCCTAGTCTCCCCTTATCCCCTATTTGTACTATAAGCTCCTAAAGTCTTAGACCCTTTTTCTTGAACACCTTGTACAAACATAGGCTAAAATATATTGTGAATAAGTAAACAGTACAGGATTTTTTATCGTTGGATGTAAACTATTACATCATTTAGGTACACCTATACACAATACATAATTATACATATCACACGTGCACCCACTCTTATCACAACACATGCATACACACATATAAATACCATTATAATTATTTCTGTGTGTTCGTGTTCTGACATCACTATAAAAATGAAGAGACTAAAATAATAAATAGTCAAAGAGATTAGATCTAATAGTCTACCAGGTCATGGTTTACATAACGTTATCGATCGTATCAGACGCTATTACGTCACCAACGCTGAAGTAATTAATATTTTTAAACAAAACTTTTAATTAGTTTTCTATTAGAATATTATTAACTACAGGTTGAGAGACGCCATTGCTATTTAACTATACAGAAATGGTGATTAATAATCTTGTAGGTGATTAAATGGTTTCTCACTTTAGTACCTTCGCAATTCTGATTAAAATATTTTAAAAATAGATTACCAGTAGTTCGTTGCATTGTTTTATTACATTCGGTTTTTATATCTTGTACGTTAAAATGAAAAGGAATGTCACGTGGTTAAAAATGATCTTGCAATTCGACGTAAATCTATTAATTAGTAATAGTCACTATGTGATCTATACTTACTTCCTGTTTGTTATTAATAATACATGTTAACACCTGAGACGTGAAGTACGTTCGACGGTGAATGCGTTAACATCCACGTAAACGTATTATATCAGAATTGTCTAATAATATAATATTCATTAAGAAATGAGTCTTTCTTGTGAAATAAGTTCAATTTATAACTTTTCAACCCCTTGAACTAATTCTTTAAACCGTACACTTTCTACACTATCTTATAAGAAGTACCATAATAAATTAACTTATTCGTGTCAGAAATTAATAAGGTATCTGCAATAGTACGATGTTGTCCTTTCTCTGTGTCTTTAACTCCCGTTGCACTATTAGAGTCAATTTGACGCGAAGCCAATCTTCGATTTTAAATTATATTGTTTACTGTAAAAATAGCTTGCATATACATATTATAACCCAGCGATAAGGCAAAGATATTTCATCAATTCGATGTTAATTCAGACCTAATTCAATTCAAGGAGTCGTAATGCAATAATTTATTGCACAGTAAACGAGGGTTAAAAATAATGAAGATAGAATTTAAATGCTCTGATACAATTGTCACGCCCCACCGTTCCAACCGTTATCCTTGAAATCCATTAATTCCATGTAATGGAACCTAGAAAGTAAATGTTAGAGGTTAACGCCCTTCACGTCTAACAGTAATGCAGGAATATTTGCCCGTGGAGAATGCCTGATTGATACGTGGAAACTGATTGGCGCCGGTTTAACCCGCGGGAGACCCTTCGAGTAAGCTCGAGATTTCCGACGGGAACTTCCGAGGGAAACCGCACGCCACATAGCCTCGTTACGCCGTGCTGCAACTGGATATTGAACTTGACAGATTACCAGTGTTTCATTTTACGATGGCTATTCACTTGAGAGATGACATACGGTACTTGTTCCTTTATATGTGTTTGTATTGTACACTCCCAGAGACACAAAGACAGCACAGGTGTGTCATCGTGTTTTAATTTTCCACGATACTGTTGCGGCGTCACAAGTGTGATTGTCTTAGAGCAGTGATGGGCAACCGCGCCCGCTCGGGCACGTTGCCCGTACGGGCAAGCGGCGAGTAGCCGCGGGCTCCTGTGGAGGGGATGCGAGACAGAAAACGTCACTTGTGTATGAAGTGAGTTATAGATACGCGGTCTCACTCACACATTTCCCCCACCACTGCTAAGTGCCTGCACGCTGCACGCCATTGTCCGCCAGTGAGTTTGGCGGGCGCTGGTAGAGCTTGTGTTGGTTTAGAGCTTTGTGACCTCACACACCGACTTTCAGTCTATTCCACAAGAAAGTGTACAGCAGTATTTCTGTAATACAGAACTTAGAAGAATAAGAACTTTCGAACCTTAAAGTAGACTTAAAAATGTATTGCACAACTACCTAATGATGAGTCCACTGCCCGCCATTGTCGATGATTGCCTGCCAGTTTCTTCGCATACTTTCCACGAGTTTTTCTGCATATTCGCAGCATAGGGTGTGCCACGGCTTTCGGATCCTGGTCGATAAATGTTTGACCGTGTAGATGGGCTTTCCCCTGAATTTAAACTTTATGTAGGACCCAACTTTCTCGATAGGATTCGCATATGGAATCGATGCAGACCAATCCACCGTAATGATGCCATTTTGCTTTTTGGACTCGGTGCTAAGACAGCTGCGACGTTTTAGCTTTGCGTCTCCCTGAAGTTCCCAGTTGCTCCTGTCTTGGCTAAACTATTTCTCGGCTGACTTCAACAACCATATCTGATAGATATGGCACGTATTTTCAGTAGTTAGGTTACCGGTAAAGAAGAAAAGAATACCAAAACCACACTGGTAGCAACACTCCCAGGCCTTTCTCAAGGCTACCCATGTTCAGAAGGAAGCTTCCTCCGAGAAGATTACGTTCCTGAAATCCTTGGTCAAATTTTCTTGTGCCCATGCCAGTCGTTTTGCGACATGCTTTTCAGGTAAAAGGCGTTTTTCGATTGTGGAGCGATAATTAATTTTCAATTCATGCAAACAGCGTCTGGTGGTGTTTATTCCGATGTCTGCGCCCCTCCTACGAAGCTGAACTTGAGCTTGGAGTAATGTTAATGTACGGATATATTGAAAAGTGTTCCTTTCTCCGGCAACTTTTTTAAAGGGTTATACCCACTTCTGGACGAATGCCTTAGACTTCCTACGTGCCTTTGCAGCTTGTCTGAAGGGTAATTTTGGTCCATTCGCATGATCAACGAGGAACAATGCTTCATAACGCTTGGCTATTTAGTACTTATTGTATAAAAAGTCCACTTGCACGAAACTAACGATTGGCGTGATAACAAAGCAGAAATTAAACAAAAGAGCATAACTCCAACTTTTAAACGCCTAAAAATAGATGGCGCTGCGAATAGCCGTTCAAAAATTCTTCCGTACATTTTCTTGTGAAACAGACTGTAACTTTCTGTGAATAGTTAAGACGAACAGAACAAACACTTACTGAACAACAAATAACAATTTAATAACATAAGATTAACCCCCAGACAGCACACGACACCTCAGTATACGTGAACACCACACAAGTGCGAATTGGGATTTTGAATTTTTGATAATCAAGGACTTAAAAAGAATAAAGGCAGCTTGAACTCATGTATTTTTGGGTTAATTTTCCTTAGAAATTGAATGGTAATAATTGCGAAAGAGAGAAATAATATTTCGACTATGAAAATTGGAAACCGTTATGCTAGCCAGATAACATATTACGGGCGAAACAATGTTTCGTTAGTGCAAATTCGCACTAGTATGGTGTCCGAGGGTTAAACAATGGAGAGTAACGGAAATGATGTGGATCTATATTTGTCTAGATTTGTCGTTGTGGGTGTGTCACATCCAAGCAAAACAGAAAATGACCAAGACAGCTTCCTTTCTTGTCCTTACTCTGTGTACCTGGATTCCTGGAATTAGCCTTTGTAAAAAATTAGTAAACGCCTCCTATAACGAGCAATGCGCATACGGTTTGCTGCTGTCCAGAAATTCAGATTCATTCGATAAAATATGGAAACTACTCGAAAACTAATAATATATCGTAGACTTTAGGGTTTACAAACATAAACTATTAGGTGGAGAGGGCGAAAGTATAACACAATCACATGATATTGTCAAATCATTCAGAAGTCTGTGATCTTCTGATAAATCTAGGCGTGTAATAATTTTCTGTGAATAGTTTTGAAAATAGAACGTAGAAAGAAATTAAATGACATAGAAATAGAAGAAATTGTTACGCTAAGAAAAATGTGTCAATTTCAAATATTGAAAATCCGTTAAATGCTTTGATGTTATCTTGTTTTACCACATATAACGACTTGAACTTCGAAATCGGTTAACAAATTGTCGGTACACTTTATCAATAAATACTATTTTTTTCTTAATTGGTAAGATTCTCCTTGCAAAGAGAAGTTCGAAAATAATGTTAATTAACTAATATTTACAATTTCTCCACAAGAAATTATATCTAACATTGTGTGTTTATATTAATAAAGATTGAAATCCGATTTAAACTATATTTGTGCTTATTTTCGTCAGACAAATATCACATAACAAACCTTGGAAAGTCTAGAAAATAAATTACACACTAATCGTCTGTTAAAGATATTTTGAATCCGTTAAACAACCATACACAATTTACAGAATCCACTTGCTTGGTAAATAATTATTTCAGTTATTATCCATTGTATGTGAAAGATATACAGGATCGAGCGTACAACATCCTCGGTAATTAGTAGTGGAATAATCAAGGATTACACCCTAGTTTCCAAATAACTGCGTTCTAACGCATGTGCTCGAAAATCACGTCGTAACGATGATGTATATATGTACATATGTACATACCTAGGGCGTTATAATATATGCATTCTGCTCTAGGCTAGATGCCGATGGAGAAATGAAGACGTAGGTACAAGCGACGAGAACAGTTCACGAGCGGCAACAGCTGCGACGAAAGTAAAGACGACCTGAGAAATATTTTACGAGATATTCTACGAGGTGTTGAACACTATTGCAATACAAATGTGTTAAGAAAAAGTGCTTAACATCGTATTCTTCTCATTTTAAAAAAGAAAAGGGATTAAATAAGTTTTCGTAATTTATTCTTTCTGAAATGCACGGTTTGTTCGAGACGTTTCCGAATTGAAGTTAAAACTACACAATTTTTTGGTATGATATTTATACTTTTTATCAATACTTTTTGAAAGTAGTTTCCTTCCATTGTGATTGGATCTATTCAATCTATTCATGATACAGTAAACCCTCGATGAGTGTTCGAAGGCTCCTCAACACTGAACATTAAATATTTCATAAATTGAGCTCTATCACCGTGGTAAGCCTCATTAAAAAGTCAGCGTTATACCTGGGGACCTCTCCTTGTCAGTGCCGACGAGCCTTCGAACACTCATTGAGGATTTACTGTAATTATGTAAACACTTCTGTAGTTCTGGCAATTCTTCTTCAAGATGGTGGAAAAAGTAATGGTCGAAGCCTTGTGAATGTCAAAATGATTTTGAATTGTCATTTCTTTGTTCTTGTTTCCAATTTTGGTGACAGGAATTAGTTTAACGTGACTGAATCAAGTAAATAAGGTGGATAATTGAACCATCAGCTTAAGCAATTCTTCCATCATCAGAAGCACTTTTTGTTACGCGAACAGTGCTTTAGTAGATTTATGTTCCTTAAAGCGACACTGTACAGGGTGTTAATAAAAATATGGGAGAATTTCTATTGAGTTATACTACTTGAACAGCCAATTCCTAGATGACATATGGGCTCGATCACTGACCTAGTTTAGTTTACTAAATGAAACAAAATGAATAAAACCAGCTCGCGAAACAGTCGACTAGTTTGCCTCTCAAGTAGAATAACTCATTGCGTCAGACGTATTTTACACGTATTTCGCCCGTATTTTGTCTCATGCAATTCCGCCATTCTTGATTACCATCTTACAATTTATTTGGTATGTAGAATCCATCCTGTGAATATTTTCTTTATTAATAGACTGTTTAATGACACTTACAAAAATTGTTTAATCCATTTGCACCGCAAAGTGATTATCAAAAGTGATTTGAATATATAGGACATCTTTCATCAACCTTCAATAGATTTTATTCGTATTCTTCTTCGTTTCTGAAGTGAGTAAAATTTGTTCACGTCGTCCATATAAACGTAGTCAGGTTACCAGTCGGGGAGGGTGTTCAAAATGTATCTTAAGGTAAATTTCATAATATTAGTTTAAATGGATTTTAGATTTATTTTTACATAGAATATATTATTTAACATAATATTTTTTTTCCCTAGGGCGAATGACAAAATCCAAGTTTTTTCCTGTAGGGAAGGGTAAAGGCCACTTTTTTCCCTCTAAGGTTGGGGGGAGAGGGGAGGGGCAAATGCCCCACCCTAGCTCCCCCCTCCCAACCCTTCGACTCTGCCCATGGTCGACCGCCTATTTCTGTGTGCACTTTGTACGGATAAAAATCTCTGGCAAGAACATCTACGAGCATCGAAGCGGTTATCAGATTCACGTGACAAAACCGATGACCGACGCGACGCGGTTCGCGGAATTGAATAAACTGGAAAATGGAATTCGAGAGACACCCTGGAAGACACCCCAGATGGTATCAGAAACCATCGATAAACTGGCGAGTGGCGAGGTCGTCTTATACTCTGGGGTAATAAGGTCATATTCGAGGCTGAGTGTCACTCGTGCTCGAGCGCGAGCGCAGCGTCAAACACAAAGAGAGACGAAAACCAAGCCGAAAATTCGTTTCACTGACGTTTCGGTGTCGCGCACCACTTTCAGTTTGCGCTTGCAATTTCGTTTAAGTAGTATCCGTCCCATGCGAGTCGATGTCCCGCCAGAATTGTTTCGTCCGCAGAAAATCGTGTATTTTTGTTGACAGAGGTTGTGTTACGTCTGTTTCGAGTGATACGTGAAACCGATTTGGATCACTGAAAGTAAAAGTATGTACAGAGTGTCTTATGAAATTGGACGGAACTAACTGTGTGTACTTCTTCAACCCTCCGAGCACGGAAACATCGTCACCGGTCCCTATGACATTTCGGACCCCACACTGATATTCTACTACTGCACAGCGACGGCGAGGCTCGAGCTCGAGCCACTGTCACCATGTATACAATATAATGATTAGCTGGTTCCACATTACATTTGGAGTTTCATGGTTCTTATTACACTAACTAGAATAAAAATCTCGTGAATTATAAAACAAATTGTATTTATTAATCAATACTTCTGCGGCGTCTTGGCCCGGTCGTTCGCATGTAAACAAACATCGGTTGCTATGCGATTTACACGACAGCTCCGTCACTGCGTGCGTATCGCTCTCGAGACCGCGTGTCCCCACTCCTGACTCTGTCACTGTGTGCATGTCGCTCTCGCGAACGCGTGACCCAGGGACCGTGCTCGGAGGGTTAAGGGGCCACATTCTACATGCACCTATGAGGGGAGAACGTAGGATGGATTTCAGAAATTTGTTTCCGAGGAATTAATTTTTTTATCAAAAAATACATCAGGTACATTGGAAAGGACATACTTTTATCTATGAAATGCGCTGTTTTCGTCGATTATTACGTTTTGTTTATGTTTGCTTAAGTATTCCATATAAGCAAACAATATGGTAACCATTGTATCGCAGAGTCCTCAGCACGATTGCCTTAATTCTCCGCGACCTCACCCGTCGGACTACATTGTGTGAGTAATTAAGATAATAGCAAGAATCTCCTGCTAATATAAAAATCAATTTATTAAAGAAAAGAAAGAAGTAATGACGGAGATGACGGAATTAGCGTAGATCTACTGTATATGTACATGCAAAAAGGTTAACTGTTCGATGGTTGAATTTCGACAGCCGATTCAGTCTTGGATATTCGGTGGAGCAATAAGACCTAACACGGTAACGTTCTTCTAATTATTTGGAGCAGTGTAGATCGTATTTTAAAAGAATTTGTATTAAACGGTACTGCCCCCAAGGTAGGGTGGTGCTTAAAATTCAAGTTATTAAATATTTCTAGAGCACATTTCCATTTTATTCTCTATGCAGAGAAAGGAGCGTGGTTAAAATTTTCTTACATTTCATAATATTTTAGAGGTTGCTGCTCGCTTTTTACTATTTTATTTGTTTCTATTAGTCGAGCAATTCCGACAAAAATATCCTCACATTGAGAAGTCGACTTTATTAGTATAATAATATTACCTATATGTGCAATAGATTCTTATAAATGTGAATTGCCTATTCCTAAAAATTGTTGGTTTACAAATTTATTTTGTAATAATATTCCAATGTTAAATAAATCCGTTAAGAAATCGTAATATGTCGAAAAGAAAACTGCATTCTTTTTCTTATAAAACATAAAATTCAATGGCTAGTAGCAACCCCTCATATTTAACTGAAAAATAAAACAAATACCATATCATTAAAGTAATATTAAAATATAAAAGAAATACTACATCACTTAAGAGTGAGCACATTGACAAGGTGCCCCGTGAAAAAATAAAAAAAAGATTGTTTCATTAAATAAAAACCACTCTACTGTGAGGTCGTTCCGCCGTTTTTAATACATACTACATTTCAAGCATTCCTTTCAATTCACTCGATTCAATTGTTAATAACATACTCACAATGAAGCACGGAGTACTTACTAGAAGTCGGCTACGAATCGATAGAGTCAAGAGTCGAATCGAAGATACGGTATAAAAAATTCATAATATCGAACCGAACAGCTAAAAGCCCTCGGATAGAATATAAAAATGAAACGGAAGTTCCACTCCATTCCACGGAATGGGGCTGTCGCTTTCGAAACAAAGTGCGAAATGGAGCGTTCCGTGTCATTACATACGGAAGCCATGGATCGCGTGCCAATATTGCCTGAGATTTCGTAAATCAAGGGCAACCCTGAAACATTCGGTTGTTAAACTGTATTTGATGCCGGAAGATTTATAAGAGGGAGGAAGTTATCGATGCATGAAAACATACACAAGTAGCCCGAAATATGCTTCTA
Organism: Dufourea novaeangliae; assembly: GCF_001272555.1. Taxonomy (NCBI): domain Eukaryota; kingdom Metazoa; phylum Arthropoda; class Insecta; order Hymenoptera; family Halictidae; genus Dufourea; species Dufourea novaeangliae. The sequence continues at coordinate 195,465 of NW_015374014.1, read as the reverse complement.
GCTCGATAATAAATGTCTCCGGAAAATTTTCATCGAACTGTCTTCTGCCCTCGGAATTAGAATATTTTCGAATTATTAGAAGGTGAATTTGATATAATGTGATTCTTGGTAAAGAATATCTTATGGATCTAGGTATCAAATGGATAATATTTTTTTATGAAAGATGACTACAATGTATTTGGAAGAACCATTGACCATTATTATTCTTCCATTTTTTATTAATGCATCAAAAACTTCACCAGAAGCATAAGATGTATCACTGGCATCTAATAAATTATTAGAACCACAAAAATATTCAAAACTAACTTCAAGTACTGAATACTTCGAATGGCTGCTTAAAACTGATGAATTTCACTTGTATCCAGTTTCTTTTACAATCGAGTCCTCTGCCATGGTTCTAAAAGAAAAAGAAGAATGTGTATATTGTTGATAGTAAAACTACTGCGTGATTCCTTTGAAGTCACCGACAGAGCTTTAACGGCATCCATATTTTACCAGTATTGATTTTGACTAAATTTCCGAATGATTAAAAACTTTGAACATTTTTAATAAATATAATGAGAAAGTCATTCAATATTTCGAAATATACGTGAGAGAAAATAAAGTTAACGAGCCTATCCACAAAAAAATTCTACGAGAGGAAGTTATATTAAATTCAATTACGTTCGTGTCATATAAATCTGAACACAATAGAAGGGTTAAATACGAGCAAGCGAACCGACTAGTTCGTTTCCCATAAAGTTAAACCAGTTTCTTTGTCAGCAGAACAATGCTTCATGAAAAATACAGCGGAGGTTTGAATATACGGGGTTCTAAAAACATATAGAATAAATTTTTCTCATTTGACGCTTCGTTTTCGAAAAAATCAATAACAATAAAGTAGGACTTGTGTAACGTGTGTGTATTCGTTTTTCATATGAAAAGATGTTATTCTATAGTTTCGACATATTTTTTCACGTAGAATCATATTATGCCCGCTTTTAGATAACTTTCAGAGGCACCGTGTATTGTTTTATAAGGACAATGTACTCGTATTTGCGAGTTAGCCTCCCTATGTATATGTAAGAACAAGAACTTAATATAATAATGCGATGGTCCCTAATCTATCATTATCAAATTGCTGATGTTCATGCAAATATAACATTTTCGTATAATTAGTCACTTAACAGAAACAGAAATTAATTTTACATCAAGTGAAAGTGAAATTCTAATTAAACCCAATTAGCATCATATTACTCTGAATTTTCAACAATCAAGTATGCCGTGAAATGAATTTTGTAAAATTCCATCATAATTTTCTAAAATTGTTTACATACTTCTCTAGTATTTTATACCGCTCCCACGCTTTAATCTTGTTTCCTTTCACTATACTTGTCCGTTTTTTTTATCGCAGTCTGAAGTTCAACGAACATTGCGTTAATTAAAAGTTTCGTAACACCGCTAGTTCTCTAGTAGCATATCACTTTCTCACTCAGAATTTATTACACTGATCGACAATATCCCCATAAGAGAGAACCATGTCGGTTTAATGTTACATAGTAACATTTTCACCCGTTCTAAAATTGCTTCGCTTAAAGTGAGGTGCACACACTAAAGTGAGTTTTGTATGAAATAATCACATTATGAGCTAGATCCCAATGAGAACGTAGAAGTATTGGTACTCGGATTTTTGGTATTACCAGAAATCGACGCGCGTTACACAAAGTTGCACGTTTCAATTGTTCTACGAAGACTATCATACGTCAATTTATACCAAAAAGAAACACGTTTCATCGTTTCCACCGATAACTAGCATGTTTGACATTCACCGCGATAAAGAGACTCGGGCTCTGATAGGTCCGAGTTTTTCGTTAATACATATCGTTAACAAAGTCTCGGGGGACTTTTTCGTTATGGTAAAAGCTGTTTCAAAGCATCCCAGGTATCACCTCTTGCAAGAGCTTACAACTATTTCGAGACACCCCGTATATGTATACTGTTAACAATGCATGCTGGTAAATGTTCCATGAATAAGGTCTTGTCTGACTACATCACCACGAAGAAAAATGCATTAATTTTTGGGAAAATTAAAAAAAATCAACAAAAGAGAATATTTACGTTTTCTTAATATCTTGTTAATATTTGCATATATTATTCGACACCATCTTGAAATCTCATGAGTAGTACGACAGGTCTTTGATATTACGCTACCTCGCTCACTCTCGTTATCTTATCAGAAACGACTTTTTGCTTCGACATTTTCGACTTATAACATTTATCTCCTTACATTCTTGAGGTATATATTTTTATTATTTCAACCGTGCATGAATTTCAACAATATAAAAATGACGAAAATTTGTCATGTTATAATCGTTCGACTTCGTTATTAACATATTCCACGCCGTTTAACATTTCAATTTACATAAACTGTTGTACCTGGCATATTTAATTAAAATGTTGGCACTATTTTATGTTACATAATTGGCTATTAAAAACATTATAATGATTTGTTCAGAAATGAATATAGGTTTCATGTTTGTATTATATTCAATCTTTTTTTAACAATAAAGAATTATGCAAAATATATAAAATTATACTTCATTTTACAGCTTATTTTTTACTCTTCCTTTCTACGTTATCATATTGAATGTTAATTGCATTTTGGCCAAATTTCAGGTGATCGAAAGAAAGATGTCCAAATAAGAATTTTGACAAACATGCTTTTGCAAGTTGAAACTGGGCCACAGTACAGCACAAACGGCTCGATATAACAATGAAGTTTGGGGTCAAGGCAGTGTTAATGAATCTACTGTTGAACTTTGATTTCAAAAACAATTTACCAAGTGACTTGTTTCTCGTTGGGAAAAATGTATAGATTCTAATGATGCATATTTTGATTACTAGAGTTCGTTTCGAATTGAGATACCTATGTCGCCTTAAAGATGAATATTGAAAACATGCATTAACTTCGGGATAACCTAATAACAGCACACATGCAGTGACACTCGAATTTGTTGACCGAACAATGTCATATTTATTTAAGCTGATTACCTAGCAAAGTACAAATTTCATTTTAAAATTAATCAAAATTTATTGTTGCACTAAATCAAGTTTTAGTCCCAAGGCAATAAGTTGATGAACAACTAGGTACATTTAGCACTGGGAACTTTACAGCGATGAGGCACAATGTACGTTAGGGTGGAAGGAAAAAGTTAAAATTATGTGACTTATTTCCAATAGTGAAAACAATCTTGCCTTTAATTTTCGAGATCCATTCTGCAAAACAAGTTTCCGCCAAATAAATTTTTGAAGTGCCACAATGGTCTTTGAAGTTTTAACATAATATTTTAAAAATTTTGTGTTTGTTAATTTTTGTACAGTCTTAAAGTAGAAAATGATGTTTCTTTTTACAATAGAATTAATGTTAGGAGACAGTTAACATTTTGTAAAGAATACGTATGGAAATGAATCTTGTGAATCTAGTTTTTATTAGTTTACTCGTCAATTCCTTTCATCTAAAATTATTGTTACATAGTAAGAAAAATTATCCGGTGAAAACAAAAAGTAAATTATTAAAAATTACAGAAAAACATCACGGAGATCTGATAAAACTAATCAAAGTATGTAATACTTTTTAAGTGACTTGCAACACCCTTACAATAATTTATCAATCCAGTTCAGATTTCAGCAGCTTAAATACCATTACTAAAGGCAACTTCTACCCACTATGACATGTCCTGAATAATAAATACAAAATTCGTCCCCTCTATTTCGTTCCACCCTAGTGTGTAGACTCTTCTTTAAGGTAATATTTTAAATATCAAATGTATCATACTCCTGAGGATATTGTGTTTCTTGACTTGAGAACTGTGGATGACTCGGCCTAAATTACACAGCTATTTCGCCGACACGCGACAAAACCTGCTTAATATCTTCAATTGTGTTCTAATACTCTCTCAACTACTTGATTAATCCATTACCGAGCGTGTGCTTACAATTAGTCCCGACTGAGTTCGCAATTAATGTCTAATCGCGCTGCGGTTGCCCCTGGCCAAGAAATTAGTTCTCTGCCACAAACATTAGTGCCTGCTTCCGTCGTTGCTCAAAGTACCTATACTGATTTTTATCTAGTTTAGTCAATATATTGTCTTAACTAAACTGCGACTGTTTATATTAGATCTATGCAAAAGTTCCCATCGCTTGTACGTAGGTAAATGGCAGTAAAAGGAATTGTATGAGTGTTTTCTTATTTAAATACTCACAGGTTGGTATTTATAACGATAATGCAGTTAACTTAAAGCTTTTATTTTCCTACGTAATCCTAATTTACAACTGCTATTATTGCTATGTACAATATGGTGAATATAGCTTTCTTTAGATTTCTGTGGTTACCGAAAGACATGCATATTTCATTTCAGTATTTTTTTAAACAATTACTTCGATTGACAGTATTTGCTTCTGCTGAACTTGTGTGATTTGTAACATTTTATTACTTTAAAATAGTATGGAAGTATATACATATATATTATACATACAATATGTTTGTGTAATGTTTTTGGAAAGTGTTCTGACATTCAATGATAAATATTATACTACCATTTTGAAGCAATAGGCATAACAATAAACCTAACAATACAAGCTTACCTATACGAATATAAAAATAGTATTCCATGTTTGATACATTTGTCCTAAATAATGTTTTTCTCGAAAGTGCAAACAAAATCTAGACTGAAACACATCTTAGATAAAATTACGTAAAAAATTCAATTCTTTCCAATCATGTTTGAGAATATATGATGTTCGAAAATATTTCAACAAAAGTACACCATACATATGTATACTTCGTAAACATTTTGGAAAATTTGTTCATCAATGAGTGACTGTAATAAATATCGTATAGCTTTCGCAAAAGGGTTTGAAGATAGGTATTTCAGAAAAGTCGTACTCGATCGACCAACCAAACCGGCTGAAAAATGAAAAGCTGATGAGAATTTCATTAAACGCCGATAACGCATGCGACACGCCAAACAATGGTCAACCACTTCACAACCAGGATCTCGCAATTACTCTTGGCACTGCTAATTAACTGAGATTAAGGGACATTCAGCGCACCCTGCCAGCAAGATTAAACTTCAAATCATACGCTTCCCTTTGCTGCAACGTTTCTCCATAAATTTAGTCGACGCGTCGCGCCACTATGTAATTTGTAAAACTAAGCACCTTCTACAGCCGGTCGTGTATTGTGCCTTCGCTGGCCCAAAGTGAACATCTCAAGGCATACGACATTGAAACATTTCTCTCTATTCAAGAAAACAAATATGCTTCTAGATAGATTAAAACGGCTTCACTTGGCTTGTTGTGTAATTGTAAATATACATATGCGTCAATCTTACGGAAAGCGTAAACATTATCGGGTATATGAAAAGTTGAAGAGCAAATAAAGAGACATTTTGATTTTAAAAAAATCTAGAAGATATGATATTTTAAGTGACGAATAGACCGTGGAGGTTTATGCAAATATAGATTTTTATGGATCGCCTTTAGAATATTAGGAGTTAAGCGGAATTTAATCTTATTATTAATAATTGTGTAAGATTGCAAGTCATGTAAAAACCTTATGAATTTTTATTACACATCTTACAGTAGTGACTTTGCAGATTCTCGTGAATGCTATAAATGCATAAAATTTACAAACTAGTGATGAATCTCTTGACATTATCTTTTAATAATTTTATTATTTTACACAGCCATTACACATAATTCTTCTATGCAGTTACTGACAAAAAATATAATTCTTTTTTGACCCAAAAATAATGTATTCACTACCGTTCTGACATTTAAAATCATTGATTATATTCGTAACATTTAAACGAACATAACATAATGTACTTCAATTTTGTCATTTCTTCGACAATACCATCTTTTTATAGCCGTATTTTATTATTAAATTCATTGCAATAAACCATCGTATTTTGTTTTATTTGGTTGAAATTATAAAAAATATACTCGTAGAAGTTACACTTTCAAAGAATGAATTCTAATGCCAAACTAAGACGGAAATCAGGAATTAAATTTTTGTCATTTTTTCCAATAAAAGATTATTATTTACTTGTCATTACTGCTTCTTTTATGATAAATACAATGAACAATTCATCTAATTTATAGAAAGAAAAAGCCACTTTTTGATTGGTTTTTTAAATTTTATTAATCAGGCATAGGGGTTAATAATTCAGAAACAAAGCATTTAACACAATTTTGATTATCATCTTACAATTAGTTTGGCATATAGAATAAAACTTCTGACATCTGTTAACGAACATCCTGTGTATTGTATATTATATATATATACTTCCACAAAAATCAATTCTGAAAACTGTGGCGTATACTTAAAATAATATTAGAGACCGTTGTAAACAATGTGATGTGTAACAATTTAATTTCACAGAATTATTTTTCACGACGTACAGTAAAGAGAATTTCAGAAAATTTACACGAAGATTTGCGTTGCAACTGAATTACTAGTAAAACTAACCGTACCGTTACATTTTGTAAATATTTATGTTCATGACTTGACTTTATAAAATTCATGACACGAAAAAATTCTCAATTTTTTTCTGGAAACAAGTTTCACCGTTGTGCTCAGTAACGATATACATGCCGTTTCGCGCTATAATTTACTATGACTTCGTTTCTTTCCTGAATTTTTTTTCCTACCAGCTTGAGATGCATAAAAGAATATTCATTTAAAATGTTTCATTTGAAATTTATTCTACATCTACAAACTTATCAAATTCATTAACTTGTGGAGACTATTGAAGTAATTCTACATATTTTGTGATTATATGAGGGGCAACTGTAACCTTAATATGGCCAAACGGTCATTTATTTCCCAGTAACCTCTTCCTATAATACAAAATTTATGATCTTCAATTACATGAATAATTATACGTTCAATACAATTATACTTAAAGTTCAGTGCCGTTAGCATTATGTGCAAAATTCTAGAATTAAATTAATTACAGTTTCTAACAGGTCGATGTAATATCCGTGAAAAGCATAGGGATCCATAGTAGAATTACAGTACGACGTAAGGTAAATTGGTAGTAATAATTTACTAGAACACAGTTAATACAAAACTCACAGTGAACTATATGTATAAAACAGATCTCAATGAAATTGGTACTTTTTCCCATCATTAAGTACCAACGCAGTATTTATTCTGCTAAAAATCGTTACATCAGATTAACAAATGCTGAGTTACATGGGAGTAACTATCTACATAATAATTTCAATTAGTACATTTAGAACGCATTCGTTACTGCGTCTACGTGTATGAAAATACAATAACAAAACATTTATTAGGTTGTTGCACCTGAAATGATCGTTTCATTACCGACACTTGATATTATATTAACAATTATACGAAATCTGTAAGACAACATAAGACTAAACATACTCTATATATGTACATATTTCATTGAAAATAAGTGTTACATTACTGTTAAGTTCATTACATAATTATTACACTGAATTTGAAGATGACTTTTTAAACACACTTTAAGCTGCCATCTTTCCGCCGAATGTTTTTTTTTTTTTTTATACTTTTATTTATGTTATCGCTAAGTAGTATTTTTTTGGCAGAAACTTACATGCATCCTTACAAAGTTTATACATGAATTTGGCTTGAATATCCATCTTCCAATGCATGTGAAGGAAACGGCCGAATAACATAATTAATGGTATTGTTATGTTAGATTAGTACCTTAAAACGAGTAGAGTGTATTTGTATAATTTTTCAATAAAGGAAGATGTTATGTTAAATATTTTCATTCATAAAAACAACGTCAAATCGCCCATTTCATGTGCCCATAACGTATTATAATATACTTGTTTACTGAATATATTTATGGGAAAATGAAAATATGCAAAAAATAATTTCTCTAAAACGAATAGAAAATGCTTTGAAGACAAGCGTAATTAAATATCGGATGGCGTTCCATTATCGATTCCGCGGAACAATTACGGTCACTATCGATTAGACGAAGATTAATCGAGCCAAACGACGTTTTTGTTTAACGAACCTATTAGACGCGAACTGCCTCGAGTGAGTATGTATTTGCTTCGCTTTTGGCTGCCGCCCAAAGATCTTTTCGCGTCCGTACCCGCCCGGTGAATTTTAATACACCGTTTATTTTGCATACGTCAACTTTGTAGCGAAGCGAAATCGTGCGTTACGTCAATCGTAATGATAACGAACAACGCTTATCGCAAACCTGCCTCCTCGTAATTTCCAACGCTCGTTATCTACGGAATTCACCCTGGACTGGAGTGACTTTATAAGAGAATTTAACTTTTCCTGCAACTGAGAAACTTTGGATTGAGTGTGTCAACCAGAAAGCAAGTAGGAATAAATGGATTAGTTTCAATTTTAAAGTGCAAACGTTTATGCAAATACGTACAATTACTCGAAGACGTATTCGGCCCACTCCATAAGTATCACATTTTATGTTTTCAATTGATTCTAAATGCAAATTTGACCGCTAAATGTCATAATATTACAAAATGATATTAACATTAGAACTTCCAAACCTGTCGATACAAATTGCAGATTTCTCATTTTACGATTATCGAAATTCTAATTGTGTTTGTCGTGGAATTTATGTTGGCTTTTAGGTTTACTATACATTTTAATTTATACTATATTACTTGAAAGTGTACTACGTATATTACTATGTTATAGAATTTAATTTAGTGTACATCCAATACTGGTAGCTCTAGTGTTCTAATATACTTTAAATTACGATGCACTCAAGGGAGAAACTATACTTATACAGTTTATTTCGAAAAGTGGTACAAAACGCATACACACAATTTCATAACAGATTAAAAGCAAGATCACGGAGATATATTAAAAAATGTGTGTTCTTTTTCTACTTTAACCGATAATAATACTTTTTTTAAATAAGCTATGTATAATTTCTCGCTTAAATGCATCATAATATAAAGTGCAGATATTAATCAAAGTTCATACTAATGTGAATTATAATTTAGTCTTTCAAACCTTAACATTGTAGACGCGTAGAAATATGTACATACATACACTACGGCTCCGAAGTACATATTAGTCATCTGGTCTCTATGAAACATATGTATATGATATTTCGTAAAATTGATATGTTTTAGGTCACGTTTGTTACTTCATAGTAGCAGAAGCATTGTCAATGTTAATTGCAAATGTTCAGCATTTTTTAAATGCGTTGTAAATATAAAATTTACCTAAATATAGGTATGTACTTTCCACCGTGGCATACTGAAGATAATTAAGCATATATTAAGTTGAGTCATAAGTTTTATGTCGATTCAAAGAATTTTACAATTAAGTTGCTCATTACCTGCAAATTTAATTATTCATGTGCAGTTCAACTAATCTCATAGCCATTGCTATTTAATAGTTATCTAGTGATTTCTCTTGTGTCTATCACAGAAATTATTTGTAACTCGATCCAATATTTGCAAAATAATCGAATACTCCGTTATCTGGGTAAAGGGTTTAAATTATTGGATTAGTTTCATAAATACATATAAATTCTTATCAATTGTCATTTCAATAAATTTTAGTGAATCATATCCTGTTCTACAATGGTCGCAAATAGCGTTCAAATGAATTCAATAACGGTAATTAATGTGATATTCAGCTTGATATCAGCCCTGATCTCGGGCTAATCTCGCGGTGCAGGAATTACGGCCGACCGAACTATACCACTTGATTCACTTTGGATGATCAAGACGTGGGTGAAACCAAGAGAGTTAAGGAATCCCCGCGTAAGGCTATACAATTAAGTCAGATTGCATCCTTCAGCTTCTATTTTTTATATTTCTTTTTTACATGGAGGAAATCGTTACAAACAAAAAGACAATGATATTTTAGCCCCCGTCCTCAAGGTGTAGTACAGTGCTCATCAGGTTTATAAGGAACCCCAACAATTTTCAAGTTCATTATCTTCCATGTATTTCTGGTACAGGAAAACACTGTGATTTGTTAAATTACCAATAGAAACGGCATATTTGTTCAAAAAATTCATGTTGTTTACTTTAATATATTAATTAACACTGTATTTGTAATTTTTGGCCTTGTCAGGTTTATAAAGCATCCACGTACTTCGTTCTTTTTTGTCCTTATTTGACACTAATGGGAGTTTGTGTTAACAGACATGTGTGTAAGGTGTCATACTGATCAACACGTACGTAGGCCAAATCCTGGATCGACGTATTATTATGTATTAAAAAAATAATCAACAATTACGTCACATCAATGTAACTGTTAACACCGAAATACTTGTGTGTGCATGCATCAATGAATGTATGTGTATCAAACACCAGATGATCTAAAGTCGTCAATACTGCTAGCATGGCGCGAATTTAGTGAGGGGATGCTTCAGAATTTGAGTAATAGCATGCCAAACTGTATTTGCAATGTTATTAATCATAATAGTAAATGTTAATTAATATGTTAGAACTAGCAACATGAATTTTTTTAACAAAAGCGCCGTTCTTATTAATAATTTAACAAATCACAATGTTTTCATGTAGCTACCAGAAATACTAGGTAGATCATAAACATTAACAATTTTGGGGTGCCTTATAAACCTGGCGAACACTGTATGGGATTCCTATCTACTTAAAACCAGAATTGAGTACAATTTGATGTGAATAATACATAGTGAAAGCAGTAGTATCTAAGACCGTCCTCCTCGCCTTTAAACAGTTAATGAGATTAAATTATTCGGAGGTCCAGTGAAAGAAGGAGCTACAGTAGCGTTGTGAGATATTAAGACATTTTTTAAAAAGTAATGTACATCATGGTATACTATGGTTGTGTCTATACATACATATACAGGAGGGTGTAACAAAAATGTTGTTCGACCCGGAAATGGGGCACTCGGGGGGTGAATTGGAATAAGTTTTTCCTTAGCAACAATGTAATCTGAGGCTTCGTTACCGAGATATTAACGAAAAACCCCGACCAATCAGAGCGCGAGTTTGCCAGCCTAATTCCCGCGGTAGCGTTGGCTACAAATCGCAGCGCGTGTCCCCCTTTCCGGGTCGGACAACATTTTATTACACCCTGTAGATATATACATATACATAGTATACTATGATGTACATTACTTTTTGATGACATTACTATGTGACTTATGAATTTGAAGCTATTAAAAGACAAATGCATAAGTTAATTAACTTACAACATTTTTATTCTTATGATTTTAAAAAATTGAGAACACATCGCAAATATGAAAGTTATATAAGTATTGAACAATCACTATTAAAAAATATGCTTAAATTATGTTTACATAGACTTCGCGTTACCTTCAAACATTGTTTAATGAGTTTCAAATATTGGTATGTTTGGGACAGTGTTCAAAATCTTGAAAATCATAATAATAAAAACCTTGTAAATTAATTAACATATGTATTTGTTTTTTAGTGGCTTCACATTTACAAGTCACATACATATTCATGCACTGAACGTCGAAATTGTTTAAAACTTACAGTGATAAAGAAAAGTTACTTTACAATTTTGTGACTAGTGTCCAAGAATGTATGAAAAACATGAAAAGTGGGTGCTAATTAGATTGTATTATCGATGTTATTTGGACGTAGCTACGGTACTGATACGCCGAGGCAGGCGAGTAATGGCTACGTGTCGGCAAAATGCCGCACACACGTTCCCGATGGATATTTTCTCGACCCCGCCGAATACAAAACCGTTCCCATACTGTTTCTGGGTGGTTTCTGATTCAGAAATGTTTACAGAATCCAGTACTGTGTAGCGAATTCGTGCGGGACAAAGAACTTTTCATAAAAATGCACAAATAGCGCGTAGAAAGTACGCGTAGCGACTCTTTTTAAAACTTTGACGTCCAGTTACAACCATTTAGGATTGCAAAATTTAATAACTGTATACATACACTGGTATAATAAGGAAACTATCCTCTCTCTTGTAAGACTAAACTGAACTGTCTACTGTTTGTAGTTTTCAGGTAGTACGCCATTTTTACCCGAAATCGTGCGTTTTTACAAAAATTTGAATTTTTCACAAATTGAAAGTGTTAGAGAAATTCTGCTTGCGGATTCGTATTTAAGACAGGAAACTCTATAAGAGTCACCCAGTAAATATTGCGAAACAGAACTAAAGTTAAAATTTGTTGGACAGTGTTATTTACCAAATGTCCAGTCATTCAAAAACAAATATTATTTTATTCAAAAAACTGGAATTTCCACGTTTAATAAATTAAAAATGGCGAAATACTTTTTATTTTTTATTCGTTGTTTGAATCTCTATATTCAGATAATAAATTTACCCATCTCTGCTCAAAACGTCCATGGTGGCCTATGGCGCACTAACGGTTTTGGAAATTCTTACGCACCCATCACAGAGACACCTTCTATATGTTTGGTTTCTTCTGGGGGATGCCTTAGGTAGTATCCTACTAATTGCCATCTCTATCCTTCCAGCTCCTACCTACAAGTTCGTCTGGTGTATACTATCTAGCGTTCCTACTGTCGCCTAATTAACTCTCCGAGCACGGAAACATGATCACCGATCCCTATGTCATTTCTGACCCCACACAGTTATTCTACTACTAAACAGCGACGGCGAGGCTCGAACTCGAGGCCCTCACCGACACTGTACTAACACACAGTGCCAGTATGGCTCGAGCTCGAGATCTTCATCGATATTACTAAACAGTGACGGTTACTCGAGCTCGAGCTCGAGCTCGAGCTCAAGCCACTGTCACCATGTATACAATGTAATGGTTTCAAATTAGCTGGTTCCACATTACATTTGGATTTTCGTGGTTCTTATTACACTAACTAGAATAAAAATCTCGTGAATTATAAAACAAATTGTATTTATTAGTCAATACTTCTGCAGCGTCTTGGCCCGGTCGTTCGCATGTAAACAAACATCGATCGCTATGCGATTTACGCGACAGCTCCGTCACTGCGTACGTGTCGCTCTCGAGACCGCGTGTCCCCACTCCTGACTCTGTCACTGTGCGCATGTCGCTCTCGCGAATGTGTGACCCAGGGACCGTGCTCGGAGGGTTAAGGTTCTTCTAGCTGTACCTAATGACTGTGCAAAAGTAGTTGAGTATTCCCTTAGGTACGCTTACTATTAAGTATTACATTTATACCAGTCGAAACTATCGTAGGGAATGAAAGATGCTTTTGCATGTTCGTAGTAAGTATCAGTTTTAGGTAACTGAAACTGGGCAATGCTAGGACCTGATCTAATTGAAATTTAGGTTCGAATGAAGAGGCTGAGTGTTCTCTTTATGCGTTTAGCGAAAAACTAAGTGGTCTGTTTATGCATTTGAGTGTTTGGAACGAGCCAATGATCTTAGGCATGCGTGTCAAGGTATAGAGTAAAATATAAAAGCACACATTAACTTTTAAAGGGCGTTTTCAATCTGAAGAACAAAAAGTAGCAACACCGGGAATTGCCTATAAATTGTTATTAAGGTGTTCTAGAAACCTGAGAAGTTTCAGAAAACTCATAATTTTCGAATTACCGAAGTGCCCTTGTCGGTATTCCAACAAAAAATTAGAAGCACCTAGGAGACATCAATATCTAAGAGCTGCAACACGTCCAAGTTCACGCCAGATCTTCCTCTAGAAAAACTAAAAACCTCGATGTTTCTAGAAGATAAGGGATTCTACAGTACAGGAAACCGCCAGTTCTAGAGCTATAAAGCCCCGAAGCCACCGAAACTCATAAGAACTTCTCCTTGAACCGTCAGTGACTCCGCTTTAAAATTTTTACTGACGTTTTTAAATTCGTGATTCCGTTGCACGGCTTCTATGTCGAATGCTTTCCTATCTTTACATTTAATGAAGTTTGCTACTTATAAAACCAAAATACTTTCTACAATAAGCATGTCCACACGTTCGATTAAATACGTTTGTTACGTTTAATATTTTAATATTTTAATGTTTAACCATATTATTACCTACTAGTATGAGAAAATTCTATTCACTTTGTTGTGCAGAATTCCACGGATTAGTGAACTCTTCGTCCCGTGCTAGTATTAATGAAATTGTGCTCTCTTGAAATTTTTTGCTTACTACCCGCGAGTGACCCTTGGCCTATCGACAATCGATGACCAACTGCCGAGAGTGATACGACACGCGCACGGTATGAGTCAATCAATTGATCAATATCCTGTTCATGATGTAGTATGGAAAGAAGCGATGGGAATTCGAACCCTCTTTCTTTGTTTATTGTAGCAATGAGTATTCGAACAGTTCTGACAGATTCAGTGTTTATTTCAAAGGGAATAAAGAATCTATTCTTCATCCAGGGTAGTTATCGTAATCAGAATGTTTGACAGTAAGGATTATTTATAAACATGAAAGACTTATATCTGGAACCCAGAGTCAGAGTGTACTAAGTCACACTTTCCAAACTTTAGAGGAGAGCAAATCAAAAATGCAAAAAAAAAGTCTCCTATGTGATGTACTTGATACTTTTTGATTCCGAACAAGATATGGAGTTAACATCATCTTTACAGTATTGTATTAAAAACTAAACAACTGGGAATGAAATCATTTTTACCAACAGAAAGAGTGAAAAATTTGATACAGGAAACGTAAAACGTCATTTTTTTTCAAAAGTGAATTTGATACACTCTGGCTCTGGGGTCCAGATATGTGCCTTGGACTACGAAAAGATGGTCAAGGTATCAATTTTAAGGTTTTGAGTAATTCTTGTAGAATAAAGTACTCTCTTCCTAATGAGGCCAATTTTAGGTCTCTAGCTCTATTAATTGCTTCACAATTAATGATGGGGAGTAAATACTGAAAATACTTCAAAAATGCGATATACACCATCGAATTTGTGTAGTAAGTACTTCATATATCCTAAAAAGAAATACATGTTTAGATTGTATAATTGACCTTCAAATGTCAGCTATCTTTACCAGAGAGAAAGAACCGAGAGGACAGAGCTGATTGCCTGCCGATTGCATCGTAGTCCAGCTCACACATTCCGAATTATTCTAGTGTAAATTAAAATAATCTTCTATCGACTGATTTATGATTATCGATTACAAATAATATTGAAGGAGTACCGATTGATCTGACAATAAGTGATGATTATTATCATGATTAGGTTTACGAATTAATCAGAAAAGTAATTGCAAAATTATCAATTACTGTTCAACTCTATAATCTGTACAATTCAGGAATGTTTCTGAATGCGACTCCATAAGACTTAATAAGTTTTATTAAGACTTAAGATTTAAAAACGCTTGAGTGTTTTTAACAACCAAGAAATTGCGATCTTCATGCCGCTCTGAATAGGACCGTTAATTTAAATAGCTACAGACTCCGGACACATGAGCAAACGTCTGACTGGGATGTTAAAATAACCGAGACCAGTTGCGTTTTCATCGCAGTGCGATCGCCACGGTGCTAAGTAAAACAGGTTTAATTAAATAAGTCCACGTACCCGGGTGGTTCTTTGGTTGCTCTGGCTTTTTAATTGTTTTCATAACTGAATCGGGGTGATCGCTGGTTATTCTTGCATCTTCTTTAATAATGACATCCATTTAAAATAGCCCGTGAAGATTAAAGGGCCCGAATTCCACCCCCTACTCTAACTATGTATAGTGTTAAGTGTTGCAGCCTGATGGCCATTATGTAAACTTATGGTAAATATAATTCTAATAAGCTGGCAAAATAAACAAAAGCTTTCATCAATTTCAATATAGGTAAATTACAACAGGTGTTGTTTTACAAACCGTACACGATAGTGGTGTGGTGTTGGTGATATAATCTTGTTCTTTAGTTTCTGTTCTATTTTTACTTAATAAAACCATTCTTTACACATACATATAAAAATCAACTATTAAATTTATTTCGACCCACTAAAAGCTGTTTAAACACTAAAACTGGGAGAGGGGGCCGAAATTGGGAACACTTTTTTTTAAAAGTGAAAAATGCATCTTTATGCATTCCTATTTTTAATTTTGTGTATATAAACTTTTATGAAACAGTGATAATAGGATTTCGTAATTAAAGTTTTAAAGTGACTATACAATTTTTGTTAGACTACAATGTAGATTAGTCTTCGAACAAGATCCAAAAAACCTTGGGGGTGGGGCGAATCTTGGGACAGTTGCCCTACAAGAATACGTGATACTAACGATGCAAAGAACGCCTTGGACAACCAGCAGAAATCGGAACTGATGATTACGAAGTATTGTTGAAGAAAGATAAAGTTTGCAAATCAGGTTAGTGTTGTAAATTAAAATTAAGCAAAATTGTAACGGTAGGTATTATTGTAATAAATATTTTAAGGTATAACATCCGTAGAACTTGGTTAACGACTTAATAATTTTAAATGCATCCCCTCGTAATTGGAAGTAATAGTGGACTACTTATTGGTACATCTAATAAATGGATGCGTGAAAAATTATCGATAAGCTTGAAATCTCAGGGCAGATAATTTCGTAAGAAAAATATCCCATCACGAACCTGTGCACACGACAGAGCTGCAGCTCGATCGTCACCAATTTCTGGCGACGACTCCGTCTTCCTGGAGCTCACCGTGAACGGAACTCTTGAATCATAATCCGACGAGTAAGTTGCACGCCAGGATCGATGGGAACACTTTATTATTTGTCGAAGATATCGGAACACTGTTCCCGATCCCGTTGGTTATCCGATCGTTTTGTCCTCGCATTAATGTCAGGAGGTTGAGTCTTCGACGCGTGTAATTCTCGTGAGATTCTGGGAACGACGTCTGACCGCTTTACGCCAAACATGATCGTACCGCGAATGTTGATCCCAAATATGACGTTTACGATTAGGATTCATCGTGCACCAAGCGAGATTCGCTGCTTTCCGCCAATTTATCCATTAATTACGCAAAAGTTCGCGACACTTTCAATTTTTCATAAAAAATACTTGGTGTTGATCGATACTTTATCAAGAAACAATTACTTGGATACTTCCAAAGAATCCAATCACTGTAGTGTTAATATAATAAAGTGTGTCACACTCACAATCAGTGAGTTTAACATCGTAGACTATGAACCTCTCGAAGATATAAACGGATGACTATCACTATCCCCTACTGATCCTGCTATGTATTCCAAGTATTCGACCTAAAGCTAACAGAGCTAAATTAAATTAACGAGTACAAACACCACCGCATCTAAACCCACCAGGGTCTGTTAATGTACGTCTACGTGCGCCAATGTTATCAGCGAACAGAGAAACCTCTAAATTCCTATTAAAATCTCGCCAGCCATGACAACCACCAACACGAGACTATTTCCAACCAGGAAAATAGAGCAATTCAATTTAATTGTAGCCTCAACTGTCCAGTGAAAATTGTCACCTTCAACTGTATTTCAATTAATTCATCATCACGAAAATTCCTTCTATGCGAACTTTTGACTACTACACATCACTTCGACACTTTCATACTTTGTATCAATTATATGAATCACGACACTTCCGTTAAACGACCACCTTTCATTCAATCTAGTTAAGTCTTTAAAACAGTCAGTTCATTAATGAAAAAATCGCTTACAAGTGTCGTCGAACATCAGTCAATTACAGATCAGTCATGTGATTCGTGTGCTCGAGAGCCCAATAACTACCCTCTCCAAAATCCCGGCCCCGTAGAACTCCACTTTGAGATGTCTTCGTTTGATTTCCGCCACACAGCGCGCGTAAGAATCGACAAACGGTGCTCCCCTTCTCCTCACCCGGAAGTCGATCGAACTTATCAAACCACATTCGATCTAGTTTGTATTCAACGACAGCTACGGGACCGCCGCTGTTGCCGGTAGCTACCAAAGGAACGCGCTGGCGAAATTACCCAGACCTCTGAGTGTCGGCGATTTCGTTCCCGTGAAAGACAGTTCGTCCTGATCAAACAAATTTCACCGAGAACAGAAGGATCACGGAGAACCTGTCTTCGTCGGTGTCTCAAGACAACAGTACGACATCGTCAATGCTCCGTGAGAATCTTCGTCGGTGTGCATCGCGAGGATCGAACCTAATTCAAAGCCACATGGAGCGTACCCAAGAGATTTCGTCACGTGGAACTGACTGGAAGATCTCCGTAACCGCTCGCGTGTCGTCGATTTCCGGTGGATTTATTTTTTTCTCTCTCTTTTTTTTTTCGTTTCTTTTATCCAAGGCGAATCGACACGGAGAAAACGGCGAGAACACAACAGGGCAGAGGCGACGCGGCAGGGTACTTTTGGACCACGCAGACACGACGGCAAAGGCCAGACTGCACCACCCTGCTGGAATCGATACGTCAATCTTCCCTCCGGACGGGACGAGAAAAGCGGCAGAGGGCAAGGGATGATGGAAGGAGGCACGGGGACAGATGAGAGGATAGGCCGAGACTGTTGTAGGAGAATAAAGAAAGAGGGGGCAAGCTCCTGATACACATTAAAGCTCCGGGCATTCGGGCACACTCGTTTCCCCGGGAGTGGGTTTAAACGGGGGGATAACCGACCAGGAGGATACATCCGTACGGAACTGTCATCGAAACGAACCGACCTTTCTACCTTCTTATTGTTCTTCCTTTTCTCCCTCTCTTTCTCTCTCGGTCTCTTAACCCCCAATCCTCAGTTCGGGTGGATGGTAGACGGTTTGTCCGGAATATTCACAGGAATGAGTTTTTTACGTTACAGACTTTTTTCATTGTATAAAATCAGTCTATAACTAATGCGGTTCTTGTTTTTTTTTTTTGTAGATACCTGCCGACAGTTTGGAAACAGTATGTGAATTACCAGAAACATTAGTGGGTCGTAGATATCCCAGATAGCACCGTACATCCAACGGACGTCCGTTTCATGTCCAGTTTGTATCCGAATGTCCTACGTCCGCTACTTTGGACATCCCTAAGATGTTCGTAAGACGTAAATCTCGGTTGTTATAGGACTGTCCGTTTCTTAAGTCTTACGAATGTTCGTAGGCTTTAAATTTCGAATGGTTTCGTTTAGTAATTTTGACTGAATGTCATTCCGTGCAGGGTGATCGAACCCCATGGGCAAGATGTAATTCTTTATACATATAGAGAATCACTAGAGAAGTGTAACGACACTGCTTAATGGTTTTGTGCGTAAAGTTCAGAAAATTTGGAAAAATATTTTTTAACCCACACAGAATCAGTGCTTTGAGTAAGTGGTTTTTTAAACTATCTCTAACCAACACACAATCAGTATTTTGCTTTGAAAATAAGAATAAACACAATGGTTATACAGATCATAACAATAACCCCCAAACATATACATATTTTCACTATAATTCCTTATAGGAAATTTAACTTTTTATTTACTAACAGGAACTAACTTGATGAAATTTCTACTAAGTACGGAAATCGTAGGAAAGTCAATCTTTTGTTTATTAAATACAAACCAACCTAACCTAACTTCTAGCACCTTGCGCAGAATGAAATCGAACCGTAATTTTAAACATTTGGGAAACGTTTCTCACACGACTTTTAAGACATTACCATAACGTTTTTAAAGACTTTTTGAACGTTCCCAAAAAGTACAGAGAATGTTACTTTTACACATCCGAAAAACGTTCTGAAAATGTTGACACAGGACATCCTCAGGACGTTCCACTTTGTAAATAGTACCTTCCTAGGACATTTAAAGATCTTAACGAGAACCTAATGGGGACATATGTGCAGAACGTCCGGAACGTACGTCCTCTGAACATACGTAAGACGTTTTTGTGCTATTTGGGATTGTAATGGCTATCGGTAATACTGACTTAACTACTTTTTATGTATATATAAATTTGTATATCTCGATATTTAAAACGTATACAGGATTTTCAGAGAAAACCATTCATAAAATATTTATATAATACATAGAACACACTGTAGTTGTGAGTTAAAAAAGCCTTAGTAAACATAGATCGAAAGATCAACCGTTTCTGAGGTATAAACATTCTTGTATGTTAGCATCATGATTGACTTAATGGTTTCTGAATGTCCTCATTCAATTTCCATATGGCTATTCATCCTTCATGACAGAAAATTTCATCGGCAGTCAGTTATCATCAACATTACACAGTTACAAAGTATCGTTCTGGAAATGTCAGCGTATTACCATAATAAAAATAATAAATAATAATGTAAAACACCTTCTGCAAATAACGAAAAGCCGGTAGTAAGTCAATCATGATGCTAACATATAAAAATGTTTATGTCACAGAAACAGTTGACCTTTCGACCTATATTTCCTAAGGCTTTTTTTACTCAGTGCAATGTGCCCTATGTATTATATAAATATTAAATGGTTTTTTAGCACCCTGTATGTATATGCAACACTTCCATAAGTAATAGTTCATAAAACAGTTAGTAAATAATAAAAATATAGAAATAACTCTAAAACAATAGCGGAAAATGAACAGCAAAAAAAACAGAATAAATAAAAAACAATAGATGGAAGAGGAGCTACAAAAACTTTCTACGTATGCATCGTTAGCTCTGGGTAAAAAAAGTTTCTTCCAAACTGAATTATTTTTAATTATTAAGAATTATCTACAACAAAATGTCACTTGTTTTTTGAGAATAAATTAGTTATAGAGCGACATAAGAAAATTTAAAAATGGAACATGTTAACGATAATCAAGTATACTTTAATAGATGCAGTGAACTTCGTAATGACTGTCAATTTATCGTAAAGATATACGTTATATAAAGTAAAACGATGAAACGGGTGGTTGTAAAAAAGAACTATAAAAAGGGTGCATGTTAAAAGTAAACTATAAAAAAGTGCATGAAAAATAAATGAGTATTATATCTGTGTATAAATATATTTATAATAAAAGGAACGAATCTGAAAGATTATTTTAGCAAACATGTTCTTCGACAATTACTATCAAATTATTGAACATGAACCCACAAAATGGCTTCACCCGGTTATACATAACATGTCTCCCAGCTGGAGACTGTGGTTCCCTGCTCGAAGTTTCTTGGACCATCACGACAGTGATTTACGCTAATCATCTTTCCACACACCTGGGACACATTCTTCACTGCAACAGTTCCGCTATTCCCTTTGTTACAGTCACGTAACACGATTTGTCGACAATGCCTTTTCCACACGATCACTTTAAACATCTTTAACAACTAGAGTAGGTACAGTAA
Organism: Dufourea novaeangliae; assembly: GCF_001272555.1. NCBI lineage: Eukaryota > Metazoa > Arthropoda > Insecta > Hymenoptera > Halictidae > Dufourea > Dufourea novaeangliae. The sequence continues at coordinate 174,287 of NW_015374014.1, read as the reverse complement.
AAATTTTCAGACAGTTTATTCAAGATTTCTATTTATCTCGAATCTACTGGAATCGCCAATTGGGATAAATAAATTTTTTGTTTTTGTCTAGTTTCCTTTCGATTCTTATAGTACATAAGAAGACGTATTGAATGTTACGCCGTAATATCATTGTGATCTTCTAATAGCAAAATAATTCATCCCATATATCCATATCTAAAGTACTACATCTCACAAATTGCCTGCTGATTCATTTCCCTAACTACAAGTTAGAAATTCTCTCTGAATACATTTCATACAATATATCGAAAAAAACAGGAGACCTAAAAATATCTGTGGGACGAGCAAACGCATTTAAGAACAATCGAATGGAATACTCAATTCGGGTAAAGCAATAATCATCGCTTTGACCACGTTCCGCAAATGCAATTGTGAAAACGGTCCATCCAATGTAAAGGAAAATTCACGTCCATTGAGATGCCATACACTCAGTCTATATGCAATATGGTATCTAATATTAACAAACATATTGAATTATTATGCAAACATACATGAAATCCCTGTCCTCGCATGGAAAACACACTGAACAAATCTCCATTTTTATGATACATATCAACATTCATGCGAGTCTCGACTATAAATATCGTATTGTAATAACTGAAATAGGAACTGCATAAACTAAACTGACACATTTACATATTTTAAACAATAGTCAATCTGTTCTATGTAATATATGTAATTTATTTTTCTCAGTTAGTCACATTTATTATGAAATATCAGAAATACACTACCGTTGACAAGTTTCGAAGCAGTTAAGTAAAATCTTAAAAACAAGTTTCAGATTTTTTACAAAGGCTTATATGTATACCTACATTTATTATACACGAAAAAACCAACTTAAAAGTAACAACAAAACTTATTCTTATCAAGTTGTTACCTTATCAAAATGACCACCTTTATTTTAAAGAACTTCCAGTCGAATTCTGGGCATTCTATTTATTAAATTCTTAAAATATTCCTTTTACAAAATTTTTCTATTGTGACAATTTTTCTATTGATTATAACAGACATGCACACAAGCAGAATATGACAAAACAAAAAATTTTTGAAAAATACGAATGGAAAATGATTTCTTTCTGCAAATTAATTAAAATATGCAATAAACTTCTTTACAGCCGATCACTTTCAACAGATTAACAAATGATGATTTGTTTAACGAAAAATAAGACTGCTTCCAAACTTTTGGACAGTAGTGTATGTTCAAGACGGAAGCAATCACAACATCGGCATAAAAATGTAAACTAATATCCCAGATAGCACCGTACATCCTAAGGACGTCCGTTTCATGTCCAGTTTATATCCGAATGTCCTACGTCCGCTACTTTGGACACCCCTAAGACGTTTGTAAGACTTCAATTTCGGATGTTCTAGAAACGTCCGTCCCAAAAGTCTTACGGCTCAAGATTTAAATTTCGTATGTTCTAGAAACGTCCGCCTCAAAAGTCCTACGGATGTTCTCAAGACTTAAATTTCGAATGTTCTAGAAACGTCCGTTCCGAAAGTCCTACGGATGTTGCAAGATTTAAATTTCGGATGTTCTAGAAACGACCGCCTCAAAAGTCCTACGGATGTTCTCAAGACTCTAATTTCGGATGTTCTAGAAACGTCCGTCCCAAAAGTCATACGGATGTTCTCAAGACTTAATTTCGGATGTTCTAAAACCGTTCGCCTCAAAAATCCTACGGATGTTCTCAAGACTTAAATTTCGGATGTTCTAGAAACGTCCGTCCCAAGAGTCCTATTGATGTTCTCAAGACTTAAATTTTGGATGGTTTCGTTTAGTATTTTTGCCAATGTCATTCCCTGTAAGGTGATAGAACCCAATTAACAAGATGTCAGTCTTTAAAAAATCAATAGAGAAGTGTAACGATACTAGTGGTTTTGTGCGAAAACTTCAAGAAAGTTGAAAAATCATGTTTTTTTTAAACTGTCCCTAACCAACACAGAATCAGAGTTTTACTGTGAAAATAAAAATAAACACAATGTACTTGGAGATCATAATCCCCAGACCTATATTTTCATCTTAATTCCTTATAGGAAATTTAACCTTTTATTTATTAACAGGAACTAACTAAATCTAATTTCTACTAAGTGCGGAAATTGCAAAAATGTTAATCCTTTATTTGTTAAACACAGACCAACCTAACCTAACTCCTGTTACCTTGCACAGAATAATACCTAACCGCAATTTTAAACATTTGGGAAACGTTTCTTATACGTCTTTTAAGACATTACCATAGCGTTTTTAAAATCTCTTTAAACATTCCCAAAACGTACAGGGAATGTTACTTTTACACATTCGGGAAACGTTCTGAGAATGTTAACACAGGACGTCCTCAGGACGTTCCAGTTTGTAAATAGGACCTTCCTAGGATATTTCAAGATCTTAACGAGGACCTAACGGATACATATGGACTTTTTCGGGACATCCTCCGAATGTACAGAACGTCCGGACCGTACGTCCATCGGACGTACATAAGACGCTTTTGTGCTATTTGGGATTAGAATAATTTATTTACTTCGCATCTGCAATTAAGTTATTCTCTTTAAGTTATTTTTAAAATAAAAAATAAGAAACTATTTAAATAATTTATTATTTCAAACGTTGTATACCATTTTGTATTTCGACTGATTATGCCGAAGCCTGCGTACAAAAATAATTCAAAAATATACCCTTTAACACTAGAAATATCAAAGTTGAATGTATACTAAATTCAATTGTATCATTACAATTCGATATAATGTAGTGTAGTACAATATAATATGTATGATAAATGTCTAAACAGAAATAAACATAAATTCCGAAATAATTTTAAAATAAAGTTTAGCACATCTAGTATTAACTCAGCAGAGAAATTACATAAACATCATTTGCAAAAGTTATTCCGATTGCATAATTTTCGAAAAACGTCCATACTGCATAGTACAATAAGGGGTGCGTAACAATTGCTAGATCTAACGTCTCTAATCAATTTTCAAACGTTCATTTTCTGTCACTTTTAACTACATCGGAAGTTTTTACAAACTTGTTACGACTAAGTGCACTAATCGACAGAGGATAAGAATTAACGATGACGTCGATTTAACTGCGCCACGTGTAATTTGCCTTCAAAAACTCGAGTACGTAATTGTATTAGTAACAGCGAAACTGAAAAGGCGATGAGAAGGTAGGAAGTAGGATCATACGCTGACGTTCATTAAAACTTTCATCTCTGGGCTCGTGCAGACAACAGAAGTCAGCCGGCAGCCAAGTTCTGCCAACAGGAATACGAACTTAATCCGCGATTTCCACGGTAATTAAAACAAGAAGAAAGCAGTTCCCTGGGCCACGTACATTTCACTCTACAGATTACTTGGAAAAGATCTAGTCTCCTTTGCTTCCGGTGCAATCCCTGTATGCCATTGACTGTGATAAAAATGCGACAACAATTAAAAGACTCATGTCGATTTTCGATGAAAATTCTAATTTCTCAAGAATAAAAGAAGTCTTAGACATACAGGATAGACCAAAAATTTTGATCACCAAGGACATAAATGAAAATATCTCCTAATTTAATGGTTTTTCGATATAAATAGGTTCATTATTTTTTGCAGAGAATAATGTGCTATTAATGTGTTAAAAAATATATGGATTAGTTAAAAAAAATAAAAATGACCTTCATATTTCCTCGACGCCTCCACTTAAAAAAAAGCTATTGACACTAAATTATGCTCCCCCTGAACTCATATAACTTCTGTTCGAAACATTTTCCTATATCATGAATAATTTCGGAGATATTCGAGGGGATCCACTGAAATGGGATACTCTGTATTTAGAAGATTGGAAAATATCTCTGTTTAAAAATCGACATTGGAAAAAGGCGTTGAATGTCCTACTATAATAAACGACGCGTTAGAACGTCGTGTGTGTGTGCGTGTGTTCATGGAAGGTGACGTTAACGAGAGACTTTATTTTAGGGTTACTTCTCACGTGATACACGAAGCGAGTGATTTCGACGCAAACGCCTAATCAAGCCTCTTTATAAGCATCGATTCCAATCGAAGCGCGTCTTCGCCTGTCCTCGTGTGAAACACGTCTATTTACGACGGCAGCGCGCCGGTAGACCTCGAACGTGCATCGGAGACGGTCGTCATATACCTACGTATCGAATTTTTAATAGAAAAAAAGAGGGTCAGTCGAAGCGGAAAATCGATAACACGTGCCAGACGACGCGTGTGAAAACTGTCGATCCGCTTGCACTCAACCGTGTACGATAGTACGGAAAGCAGAGAACGATCAAATTTCATCAAATTGACGGAGACGAGAGAAAAGAGCTCGAGAAACCCCTTGGTCCCTCTTGCGTAATGGATTATTTTGTCTTTTGCCAAGAGTGCGAAAACAATTGGAAAATGGAATCGAGATGAGAAAGGGAACATAGAGGATAGTGTGCAGTAGATGAAGAAATGGAGGGCGAAAATCTCAACACGGTGACAAAGGGTAATAAAAATGTCCAGAACGTGTTGTTTCGTAGATCCATGCAGGTAGCTATATTGCTGCGATGAAACGTCTACCGTCAGTGTCTCTGTCCGCGAAACCATACAGAAAGTTTTATGTCGGTTATAAGTATATTTGACAGCGATAAAAAGGACAGGGAATTTACATCATATTTTCCACAAGATGTATTGGTCTCATCTATATGTCAACAGGAATATTATACAGGGTGATCTGGGACGGGTGGTAGAAGCGGACAGAAGGCGATTGTCCATGCGAAAATAAATCGAAAATGTGGAATTACATTCTTAGGTACTGTTGAAAGGCGTGGATTTGTGGATCAGAGAAATCAGAGACAGCACTAATTTATAGACTATATTTATGTATCTAATATGCAAATATTGAATAAACTATTAAAATAAGTAGAATAAAACAATAATTTTAATTGAGACTACACACTGCGCATTTCACTGTCGTTCAAGGCATTCCTACGACTAACCGAAACGATCAGTGTACACTCTACGCACTAGAGATGGCGTGCAAAATCACTAACGGTGATTTATCACAGTGATCGCCGAATCATGATCACAGTCGTGATTTAACTTCATTTACGACCGTGATTACGATTTTTTTATCTTGAGTGAATTTGCTCACTGCGATCGTAAGTCCTTGATCTTTAAACAGAAGAACGTATTCAATATGATTTTACGATGAATTACATTACTACTTGTGTTTGTAAAAATCAGTAGAAAAAACAAGAAATTCTAAAAGAATGATTTGCTAGGTAACATGTAGATTATAATTTATAATCATTAATTCATTCATTATTCTTCATTGTTTCTAATTATTCCTTCACTTTATACGATATAACTCGAATTTTTAAAATATACAGATTATGTGTCGCGTGTAAAGAACTGTTAGGTTTCTCCACCAATCAGAAACGATCACGGGAAATCACGAATCACTGTGAAAAATCACCGTGATTGGGAACGAACATGATCGAATCACGAGTGATTCACAAGTAGCAGTTCACGCCATTTCTACTACGTACATTACACACAGCGCCACACACTTCCGTTTATACATAGAGAAATTACGAATCTCAACAGATATAATGCTTTATCTCTGAGACAATCGAATTTGGCTGTTTCTGTATGCTCCTTATATGTACTCTGTCTCTACTTGTTGTCAGCAAGAATACATACAATAGCAGACAAAAAAGTTACGATTTTTCTGATTTTTACACATTTTTACTATTTCTTAACATCACTGGGTTTTGTACAGCATTTCATTCTGTATAAGAATATATGTATATCAACCCTGGAGCAGTCGCACAATTGTCATCTACGTGAACTAATCTGTTGGCTAACTTCTTTATAGTGAAGGAATTAGGTTACGGACCCTAAAGTATGTTTTGGAAAGAGTATTTTATATCTCAGTGTGGTCATTCCTTTTGTGTGTTTTAGCTCAGCGACGTTAGAACTAATAAAAACCATTTGGGGGAGAGTTGTCATCCAATCGACCTTTCATATAAGCATTTTTCTTCGAAATTTTTTCATTTTTTTACATTCTTTGATCTTTTTACCTCATTTATTAGTATTTTATTTCTTTTTATATTTAATACTCGCTGGTCTTAAGTTAAAAATACACCTATAAATTCTGGATTTATGTTCCTGAATGTGATATATTACTGTTTTTTATTAAACTTTTTAATTAAAAATTAAACGTTTTTTAATTAATTTCCCTTTACAAAGACCTTTAGAAATTCCAGGGTAATACTAGAAGTGAAGAAAGTTTGAATATTATAAGTTCAATTACAAAAATTACAATGGTTAACAATTGTCATCCACGCGACCACTCCAGGATACATGGACACACATGTACTTAGGTACTAAAGTTTTAGATTGACGTTGAAAAATAATGAAAATAAAACTAATCGAAAATGTGGTAACTTTTTTGTCCGCTACTGTAGACGTGGAGTAAGTTTTTGCTTCGTTTTTGAGATAATTGAATTTGAAGTTCAATATTGTTCTCAAAAACTTTATCTGTATTTACTGAAATTTGATGGCCGTTCAGTAAACATTTACAATAAGGAAACCATCTCCGATATCGAGGATTTTTTAATATATTTTCAAGATCATCACCCGGAGTAGTATTGCGAACGTGTTAGCTGGGCGTCGCCGTTTGTAAAAGAGTTACTATAAAAAAATGTTTAGTATAGTACTTTAGTAATATCGATAAGTAAAATGACCGATAACCTTGACCTTGACATATGTTTCCAAGGTCACCTTTTTGAGTGACCTTCAGAACATTTTAGTTATCAAATGTTGTTCATTAAAAAATTACTTAGAGAACAATGCTACCTCCTTCTTGAACTGTCTCTGAACAACTTTGAATGAGTTTTTTTCTTGAACAGAAGATTTCGTTGAACCAATCATAGGTACTTATACTCAGAATATTGAATAATTATGACGAGATATTCGTGCAAATGTTCCTGCCTATGGTCGAAGAGAATATCATTTTAATAACTATTTGGCAGAATTTGTATTTACAAAGACATTCGATTTCTAGAAACGACTGGATGTTTGCTTCGAAATAATGGCGGATATATGTCGAATAACTAACGTGTAAATGAATAAACAAAATTTAAAAAAAAAAAAAGTTTGTCTATTCTTTTGGGAGATGATAGTTTGTTTATGTTAGTACTTTTGAAAAAAAAAGGTATTTTTGACTTGAACGCATCGAAATCATCGAAAAAGCCAAACTTCTAAATAATTATCTACCTAAACTTTGTTTGATAATAAGTTTTTTACAAACAGCTACCCTCAACTAAAACTTTCACAACACTACTCAGGGTGACGACCTTAAACACATATTGGACAATCATCGGAATTGGAGGTGGCTCCCTTATTGTAAATATTTACCGTTTAGTCTAATAGATAGTGTGAACCTACCCTTCTGTACTGTGTGAACTTTATCCTTCGTGTATCTGGATTGGTGTTTTTCAAACAAATGAGCCTCCCGTCCACCTTGCGCGCATTCCAGCGTATTGTCATCGACGTTTTCAATGACTGCTCGAACTAGGCACTCGAGGATAAAACCGCGTGCACATGTACACATAGCTGTGACTCCTTATTGAGACTCCCATCGATTAACTCGGGGGCCTATTGTAGCTGCCAGGGAAAGCACCAACTATTCGGATAATACTGATCGTCGGTCGCGTGGAAACGGTCGTGCCCCATTGGGACAAGGGCACCAATGATCGTTCGAGAATAGCAGTAATTGGAGGGAGTAATTGCAACCGCGGAGGACGAACAAACACAAACGGAAATAATGCTTTTCAGGATCAAGACGAAGGACTCGATGATTCCCGGTAACCATAGAAGTCATGAAGTAGACTACGGATTTTATGCATTCACAGAATATCCGATCGTCTAATCGTTCAATTAGGAAAATGTTTTAGGAGGTTTATTCAGGTTTCCTTGTCATGTTGGACCTACTAGAACAAGGTAAATGAATTTTTCTTTGCGTTCAGTTTCGAAAAATTCATCGATAAAGTTCTATATTTGCATAAACATCGTCAGTCCAGTTATGGGATTGTGTCGTTTCAAAGTTTTCGGAAAATTTGAGTCTTAGAATAAAATCAATTTTAAAGAATAATTTCAAATTTAAAATAAATCGTATTGTTCTTCCAACTGCGAGTTGTAATGTGAAAGTAAAAGCATCACTTAATAATAATTTTGATATGCTGGATACTATCTTTAACTTGTCACGAATAAAAAATATTATACAAGGTGGTCCACCTAAAGGTAACCATCTTAATATCTCCTTCAATTGTGATTATCTAAAATATGTTGTATATAATTTGAATGTGTCAAAGGACGAATACGCTGCAAATAATATTTTTGTGCCAAGGTCATTTTTTTCGAACTTTCCAAGATCGCCGATGTTTTTTTTTGTATATGTATAAGTGTATATTTTTTTTCTTTACATATTGTAGCTGGTATTAAAACGCATTCAGAAATGTTAATAACACGACCCTGAGGGGACCGTTGGACTTGAGTTTATCTGTTATTGCACGTTTTAGACAATGCATATCTATGGAGAGAGATCATTTTAAACACTTAACATAACATGGTATGCGTCCTTCGACTCCATTCAAATTGCATACAACATATTTTTTATACAATTGCAAGTAAAGGAGATATTTAGGTGGACCACCCTGTACATATATATATATACATAAGTTAACATAATTTATGAACTAAATTTTTATTAAATTGACTTTTTGATCGAGGTTCCTGACCATCAGCAATACATTTGAACGTATAAATCAAAGTGTGCCCCAATGTATGCGCTTCACATATATATATATATATATATATATATATATATATATATTTATTATTTGCTTAAATATTTTGCATTATTTTATACAGGGTTGGTCAATTAAATCCTTCTCCGCGGATATCTTCGAAACCGTTGATGATACCGGAAACAGGTTGAATGATCGAGACGGGAAAATAATTTAATATAATGAGTACTTTTTTAAATAAATTATATTCACATCAAACTTAATTACATGTCTTCTCATTAAATCCCATAAATTTGGGGGCTCGTCCGAGAATTGAAGGAGCTAGCATCGTAAAAGTTTAAAAAAGTTGTATTCTGTGCAACAGTGGCGAGATGGATTATAACAATTTGTCTGTGGTGCAGTTAAAGGAATTGCTGAAGAGATAGGAATTGACAACGACCGGTCTGAAGATCTAGTCTGGCTGCCAAACTCATTGAAGTTGACCCTGGAGGGAATTGCATCAAAGAAATTATAGATGAAATGACACACAAGATACTGAACGGCGAATGCTTGGTGTGTTGCGAAGCGAAATGGAAGTTTTGAGACGAGAAAAGGAAATGGCAGAGCAGCTAGCACGAATGGCGCAACGTGAAATGGAATTGTTACGTGACATCCAACATCTGAAATTCCACAAGTGTGGGATATGAAAAAGAGTATCACACTGTATATGTATATTGCATATTATTCCAGAAGGTAGTTGAGAATTGAGTGGATTGCATTATTCTTTACGATATTGCTCTTGTTGTTGGTTATCAATTATTCATTCCGAGTTGTCATCCTGAGTTGTCGTGTCGTAAAAGTGTTGTGTTCAATTAAATTATATTCATATCAAACTTAATAACATCTCTCCTCATTAAATTCCATATTTGTATGGATAATATTTCAACAAATTTCGAAAGAGATTATAGAAAGGATTGATAGGTCGTTCATAGACCAAGTACATCACTGTATCCAGACTGAAGGACGTACTTTTGATTATCAACTTTAAGAAGGTAAACATCGTGTCAGTACTATTTCGCAATATTGAAATTGAAATGTCTCTTAAAGTAATAATTATTTGGCATAGATAGCTTAATTTTTTTGCATAGGTATTCATGGGTTTCATCGACTAATACAGTAAAAAATTCAATTTCATTAAAATAAAATAAATATGACCATATATTCTCCACGCGTTCACCTACAAAAAAACTACTCGCATCAAATTATTTCTCTCTTGAAACCAATCAACTTTTATTTGAAACATTTATCGGTATCGTGAAGGGTTTCGAAGATATTCCCAGGGATCGATTGAAATGACTCACCCTGTATAAATGCATACAGCAAATTAATTTGTTCTAGCCAAAAAGGAAAACGTACATTAGTTTATATGGTAAACGGCAGATACAATTGCGTACATTAGTTCCTAAACAAATATGAAAATATAACAGAAAATATCTTAAACAATTTCAACTACTCTCCCCGTAATATTACCGAATACATTTCAATTTGCGTCACTAATAACTAACGAATCGATGAGAAATAAAATTGTTCATTAAAAAACGGGAGAAGGAAATAGATATCTACAGTATCGTCACAGTATTGTAGTTTTACCTCATTGGCCAACGGGGAAAAAATTCACCTTTCGACAAAAAATGGGAGAGTTATCGAAACTGATATTGAGTGGAACTATTCCAAATAATAAATAGTAAAGATTTCCACTTAAAAACAATATTGCAATTACCTATATGTGAATATACACCCAATATTGTTGCATATTTTATTATTTATTGGTTAGTATTAATTATTTCTATGTTTTCGGAAAATTAGCTGCCATTCGTTCAATTAAACAATTCTATCCGTTAGTCATATCGAGCGATTAATGGGGATTCATTAAAATTGCACAAGCGGCCTCTTCTTAACACGCAACATTCGCCTAAACAAAGGACTAAAGCCAAATAATGGGCGAGCTAGGTGAAACAAATTCCACTTCGGAAATTACCTTGCCACGTAAGGTGACACGCATCCCCCCTATATCTATGACCATTATCGTATCCCTGGAGACGCTCGCGCCACGAATGCACGTTCGATCATCTACAATCGTGTCTGCATCGAAGGATACAATTGTAAAGGAAGGCAAGTCACGCTCCTCCCATTTTCGATGTTTCATTAGAAACTATATTTCAATAAGCAACGGGAAATGAACCGAGTTCCCTATTAATCATGATACTTGTGCAAACAGTAAGGTAGGCTGGGGTAAGACTAGAACCCTAAGAATCAAATTTCATCACTTTGACATTGATAAAATAAGGAAAAATTCGAAATTGTCGTTCATTAATAGAATCTCTTCATCGAACAATAACTTTCATCTAAATTTGCAGGAAAAAGAAGAATGCAGAAAAAAATAACAAATTTTAATACACTTCGCATATACGATTTTGCCCCATAGTCTCGATAAAACCGAGCACCGTTCTCAATATGCACCCCTCTATTACACTTTATTTACAGTTTACTACACGACAAATACCATAATTTATACCAAAAAATAAGTACGCAACACTGTCAGTGGTTGCATTTCCCGCATTTTACTTTTACATAACTTGCCTTTGTGACTACTTTTAGTTTGTTTGTCTGTTAACTTGCTGTGTCAGCTCCCACATTTCATACGAATAGAATTAACTACTTTTTAGAGACAATTATTCTCTTTTCTACTTAATATTTCGTATATTTATCTGGTATAAAAAGAATAGTAAATGTGTGTAGCAAGGCATTCCATTTTTTGCTCAGTACACCACGACCCCAACAATATTGTTCTTATTGCCAACTGGGCTCTTCTCTTCTGCATCATGATACATCGTCCGAACGCTGACTAATGCAACAGTTTAAGTGTTACGATGAAACTTCTACTCCACCTTCCTTGTACTTTTGCGCAGGAAAAACGAAGCCTGAGTGTAGTTTTATGGCATCGAAGAATGCCTTGTGCTCCTCCTTCCCTTTCACTGCTTCTCTCGGTGTTTGTTTTCTCTAAACAGCTAGTTTACTATCAAAGTATAAGTTAATGTCTATAAATATTGACAAGGGTATGCGATTATCTGTTTTACGGAATGATTTGATATAAATCAATGTACAAAAAGTAACATTTAAATCCTTTATGTTTATTACACTTAGAAACATTGAATTACGCAAGCATTTTCATATTCGATTTTCTCGAAAACGACATTCCATGTAAAAATATATTATTCTATATTTTCAATTTATTTCTGTATTGGTCATATCATGCTTAATCGATCACTTTTTGAATTCGATACAAAAGAGGTAGATGAAATTGCAATATGTTGTCCAGATCATATCACGTCGGGTTTAAACGATCCCTTTACTCGTTTCGAATTAATTTAGAAACACAACTGAAAAAATTGGGATTTTTACCTATCTTTACGAAAAACACGATGTACAAATTAATATTAATTTTACTATTATACAGGGTGGGACAATAACTATGTCCACTTTGAATATTGCCTTTATTTGTAATAATATGGAAAAATGTTATATGTATAGAAAACTTACACGCTATAGAGGGGGGCATATTGTGATACAAACATTTTCTGCGTAGGTGAAGACATAGAGAAGATTTCAAGGTCATCTCTATTTTTTTTAATGGAATGCTGTTTTTTTATCGCGATGTGATAGCCGGTGTTGAGACGACTTCAGCGAGCTATCATTGAAGGTCATGCAAGGTCAAATGTGGTAGTAAAATAAACTTTAATCATTTATTTTCCCAAAACCTCATTTCTCATTAGTTCTGTGACAACCGGACAAATGTAAGCACAAATTTTTTAAGTGTTATTCTTCAACCAGTTTGTTAGTAATTTATTCCCAACAATATACATTTTTTTATAGCCCTGCAACAAAATGGTGGACTTTGTACCTTCTGAAAGCCATATTCGTAATTGTGTACTTTTTAATTTTCACGCCGGATTTAGTGCAACAGAAACAACAAGGAAAATTTATGATACATATGGAGATGTGTTGAAAGTGAACAAATGTCAACGTTGGTTCAGAAGATTTGCTGCTAGTGATTATGACCTGTCAGACAAGCATCAAAGTGGACGCTCAGTTCAATTCGATAATGAATTTCACAGTTTTACAAAAAGGGGATTGAACTTTTGCAGAAACGATGGCAACAAGTTATCGATAATGACGGTGATTATATAATCGATTAAAAAATAAAACTGTTATTTAAAAAAAAAATGTTGTCTATAAATGCAAAATAATTGATTACTTACGGGTACCCCTAATACTAATTTCTTCTGATCTTATGTAGATGGTATGGCACAAATTTGAATGTATGTACATTTAAACTTTTATCGATAAAATAATACATTATTGGTCCTTTATCTCTTTCATTTGATGGAACTCAAGTGTTAAGGATAGTTACAAATACATTAGCAACTTACGCAACTCTAATTTCTTTCAAATATTTCAGCAGGGTTTATTGATCTAAAGTACGAAAAATTGGGTTTTATTATGTACGATAACACTATAATGGGAATTATTATATACAATAACTGTCACAAAAGTAAAGAGACTTGTCAAATGACACCAAGTGAAAAATAGAATTAGACAGTTCTAAAATGTTAAAATGTTCTTGTAAATGGCTTATATGTCACATAATATACACGAAAATAAAACAAAATATGTTTTAGGTAATTTTTAAATAATTTGAGAATAAAACGATTAAGGGGTGTTTTTACCCTGGAGAATCAAAGAGCAAGAAAAACTGTTCGATACTTCTGTGGAGATCCTTTATAGACCTACAAATTTAAGGAAAAAGTCGAAATTTTCGTGTCACTGAAGTTCCCCTCTGGGTATCGTGTTATCGTACACAAAACTGTAAAACTACGGAAAAATAAAGTTCCCGCGAAACGAATGTCTCGGTTGCGAACGTGTCCTGCGACACGACGGACTTATTGCAACCGTCGAAACATTACTCGGAACTCGACTGGGCTTCTTGTTCCCGGTTTTCTTTCTCAATTTTTATCTGCGACAGACTAATTATATTACATGTATGTATGTATAAATCAGGGGCAAAAGAGGCGATCTCCGTACCGAGGTAGAAGAAATGTTCCATCGGTGCGAGCCCATTGCGTCGGGGAAACCCGTTTCCATCTCATTGCGCCTGTAGCTGTATTAAATGCTGTTTCCATAGTAGCGGAAACTTTATTACCAGTGTAGCAGCCGTCGTGACGATCGTCAACGGGGTCGCGCGCGCGCGTGCCTCTACTCGTCCGCGCTCGATATACAAACGCCGAAACAACGAAGGGGAGATACATACTCGGGAATAACACATGCAAGACGGATGCTAAATCAGAAATGAATTCGCTCGTTTCCAGCGGGGCGGCGACCGATACCGCGTCAGTCGTCGCCGACCGGCCCGTTGTCACCGTTACTTCATGCGGACGAATCTCTTTTGTCGAGTCGTCGTGCAACCCGTCGCCACTTTCCAGGGTGCACCCGTGACCCATATACGCGACGGAGACCGTTAGGCCGGGTCCACACCGCACAGTGGTAGAGGACGTCGATTTAGAAATTCAAAAACTTAATTTGGGTGTTAATAATTTATTTAAAAAAAATATAAAATTAATAAGTAATGTGTTTGATATTCATTCGGAATAAGATAGTCACCTCCGATTTCAATGACCTTAAAATATATTGTCAAGGTCATCATTCTGAATAACTTTTTCCTATACAGGGTGTAACAAAAATGTTGTCCGACCCGGAAATGGGGCACTCGGGGGGTGAATTGGAACAAGTTTTTCCTTAGCAACAATGTAATCTGAGACTTCGTTACCGAGATATTAACGAATAACCCCGACCAATTAGAGCGCGAATTTGCCAGCCGAATTCATGCTCTAGCGGTGGCTACGTGCTGTGATTTGTAGCCAACGCTACCGCGGGAAGTCGGCTGGCAAACTCGCGCTCTGATTGGTCGGGGTTTTTCGTTAATATCTCGGTAACGAAGCCTCAGATTACATTGTTGCTAAGGAAAAACTTGTTCCAATTCACCCCCCGAGTGCCCCATTTCCCGATCGGACAACTTTTTTGTTACGCCCTGTATATACTTATAATAGTCGTTCTCTTTCAGTTTTCGAGATATTCGCAAAAATATGTTTACCACTATGTATATTGCACAAAAAAATTGTGTTTATTACAATACAAACGAAAGTAACTATTTTAAATTTTATAGCTTTTATAAATTATTATTGTGGTATTTGATTTTTTTACGCTCGTGCCTTCAAAAAAATTCTTTATAAGGTTTTAAGGTGTCAAGCTCAGTCAGGAGGCCGAAAAAAGAGTGTTCTTTAGGAATTTCTTTCTCGAAAACTATAAGACCTTTTTCAAAAAATGTGCTTCTGTTTCGAAGATTGCAGTTTCTAGATAATAAGGTAATTTTCTTATTTAAAACTATTTGTTAGTAAATAAATGGTGAGCGATCTCTCGAATGTCTCTTCACAAAAAGTGGTCTGCCGTGATCACTGTAACTTCGTAACGGTTCATCTGAAATTAAAAATTCAGTAAGATTTATGTAATGGAAGAACCAATCTTGTCCTTGAATGTGGGGTTTTTTGAAATATTGATTAGGAACAAAATAGCGGACGTTTCCCTGAGAAAGTGCGATTTTCACCTCAAGAATCACTCGTTTTTGGTCAATTAAAACAAAAGTATGGAACGAACAAAAGAATCCTTCGTTCAAGGACAAGTTTTTCGGATTTGAAATAAGGTGCAAAAGGCTTCATGTAAATCGACACAGTAGTTTTCGAGAAATATTGATCACCGATTTGAAAAATGTAGTTTTGAGAAAAACGCGTTTAAAGTTTCAAATCAAGCTTACACTTATATAAAATGTTCATTTTTTAACGCCTGTAACTCTGTCATTTTTAATTGGATTACCTTGATATTTGCACAGAATATTCTGGAGATACGAGTCAAGAGTGTTCTGCAACACGCCGTTGTTCGCGACCGTGGTCGGGCAGGGCACACGCGAGCAACGCGCATTGCAGAATACTCTTGAAAGGATAGGTTTTAATAGGTTTACGCTCAAGGAAGACCCGAATTATACGGGATTTTGACTACGTGTGTTCGTGCTCGCTGTTACACGTGTCTGGACCTGGCTTTAGATGCCGAACTGTCGCCGAGTCTGAAGTGCATGGCACGGCCCGTGTGAAAGCGACCGACGTTGAGACCATCATAGGGCCGTCGTTGGAAAGACACCACGACGAAACGACGAAAAGACGTGTTGAACTTTAAGACGTATTAAACCTTAAGGCGAAAAGCTAAAGACACGTTATCCTAGTTTTATTTCTGTTCTACATTATATCCTAAGTATTAAGTTCCTCAAAAAAATAGTGTTAGCTTTGTTTATAGTATTAAAGACGCAGTTCATTTTAAATTCCCTCATCTCATCCAAAACCTACCCCTACATTATTAGGAAAATTATATGTTTCAGAACTGTCACAACAAAGATAGCTTCAGTATTGGACAAGAGTCCTTTGTAATTAAAGTCTTGGAGTGTAAAGGGTTAATATCTCATAATGCTAATCTCAATTGTTTGCGAACAGTTTGCGAGCTGTCCCCCAAAACAATAAATTGTTTTGTTTTTCTATTTTTCTATTTGTTCGCGTAGACCGAGAAGCTCGTTTAGTGTTTTGGAGGATGATACTTTGTTTTGGTTAATAGGCAATTTTGAAAAAAAAAATATTGTGTTTTGGACTTTAGCGCATCGAAATTGAATCAATGAGAAGGCCAACCTTCTAAATAATAACTTTTTTACAAACAACGACCTCCAACTAAAACCTTTACGACACTACTCAGTGTGACGACCTTGACAATATATTGAAAAATCATCGAAATTGGAGGTGCCTCTCTTATTATAAATACTTACCGATACGAAATCGTATGAACACTGCTTTTATATCAATTCGGCAAAATAACCGAATTGGTCGAAAAATCGTATCGACTGTTACGGTATGAACCCGGCATTACTTTTCGCGACCGTGTGCAAGCGGTACGCGCATCGAAAATGTTTTGAATTCTGCAACGTTCTATCTGGAATTCTTTCACACAAGTTTTATTGCGCCTTGGAGGTCGCGTCGCGTGTATTTTTGCCTTCATTCTTCTTAACATTCAAGGTCGTTAACCGTTGAACAACCGCAGGAGTAGTTACAGATTCATAGGAAGCTTTCATTTTATGGCGTAACTGTGTATTGTAACGGACAGGTTGGGGAGAATCGAATGGTACCTCGTCAATTTTGTTTATTATTGGGTGAGTGTAACAGTTTCGATGGGTTGCGTTCCAAAAGCGTAGACTAATAATAATAATATTTAATTTTGTTTTTTGTAAATGACATGAACTGTCAAAATTGTAATCTGTTATTAAAATAACAATAAATAATATTTATGTTAACAGAAGGGACGAATAATATATAATTGAATAATATATAATTGTGTACACTTTTTTATCATTTTTTTATCATTTCTTATATTCGATTTCGATAACCGTCGTCTATATTTTATAGTAAACGTGTCGTTCATTCATCATTTACTATTAATACTACTTCGAGAAGTATTACGCGTCGATCAAGGTCTTTTGAATAGTTCTTGGAAATTATTAATGGCGAAGGGAAACTAGAACCGAGGAATACGAGAGATGCAATTAGACGGTCAAGTAGGAAGTAATCGTTGGATCGCGCCTGACGAGATACGCTTCTATTCTACTTACATTGCACTTTACTCGTAGACTGAGTGAGTCAGCTTTCAAACATGTCGCATCGATTGCCATGTTCCTATCGACAATGGTCGTCGCAATTTCCGTTACACAGCGAATCGCAAAATGAATGGTACATTGCATCGATAAAAATATTCTTTGTAAAATGCTAATCAAAGTAATCTAAATACTTGTTTATTTCGCGGTATGCGGCAACCTTTGGCAAAAATTACTTCGAATATAAAACAATAAAAAAACTCGCGATAATAAATCGTTTCAGTTATTTCAGTTAATACCTTTTATAGGAGAAGGTTGATTTATCGTTTATAATAATTATTATATCTATGGAAACTGAAAGTGATATATTCTACGTGCCGCACAAGTTGCCGAATATTTTTCCCTATACAGTACTAAGCAAAATTGTAATAACATGACCGTAATAATTTCTTCAAGATCAATTTAGTACTTTCTATATTAATTAACCAACGGTATGGATTTCCTTACACGTTACTTTCTTTTTTATAAGACAAAAAATAGTCAGAAATTATTGAAAATAAGGAAATAACTGTAACAAAAATTAAGACCATGCGAAAATTCAGCGGGCCATAAATATATCAATTTTTATTCTTTGGAACTTATTACAGTAATATTCACATGTAAATACAAACAACAAAAAGGACCTACAATAAGGACATTAGTACTTTATAATACAGCCACGATCGTCAATTACTGATTAACATTACATGTAGACAAATAACTATGAACTACAGGAATTTATTATAATTTTGTCAGATAGGATTTTCGAGTACTTTAACTTGTGTCATGATAACTTTCTTATTTTTAGTAGTTTTCAAATCATTATTGTATGGCCTTGTAGACACAAATACATATAACGTTTACGGAAATCCACACTTTTCGTTAATTAACACAAAGGATGTTAAAAAAATCGATCTGTAACAAATTATCACGCATAAGTTGTTATAGCTTCGTACGGTACTGTATTTTCCTTCGCAATCGTAACATTTTTGGTACCTAGTGTGTTGTAGCAGTGGCGATTCTTTAGAGTGCTGCAGAGCTTTCTGAATACTGCATCCACCATGCAGAGTTATTGGAGTGGGCATACAAGTCATGGTACTTTATAGACATCAGCAATTTTGTAGAAAGCTGCGTGGTTAATCCTGAAGTTCACTCCTTTGGTGCTACGACCACGCCATACAGTGCTTTACAGACGCGATATTAGTCACTTTCATGAACATTGAATAGACATGAACTCTTTATTTTCCTGGTTTTGTTTAAAATTAATATTATTCTTAAGACTACTGTTGATAGTAATCCTAATGCGATTTTGACGTTCTTCTAGTTGTCAAATATGAAACATTTGATATGCTTTGAATTATCGATTATACATTCTTTTAGTTAGATATTGCAAAATTACAACTCACAAATTTCATTATTACCGAACTATCTTTTCCGTAAAATTAGTTCTAAACCTTTCAATTACAAACACACTCTGTATCTGCATAGTTTTGTTAGGTATTTCTGAATCAATTAAGCTGTATATAATAACACTCCATAGTTGTTCGGATATTAAGGTTGCGAGTGTAGCGTACACAGCCAGGTAGTTGGCTCTGGAACGTCCGCGCACGGTTGCTGGTCATTTTTGCCCTCGAGCCGATGAGCTCAAGGTTTCGAGGGTAATAAAATGGTTTGCAGCTGTGCGCAAGGATTTTCGATGCGACAGGAAAATTTCCGTTTAAGTGGTCGGGGGAACTTTTTCTTTTATGGGTTTTTTTCCTCCCCCGAAAAGACAGCGGGTCTAGGCTGGAGGCATTCAGTCACGAGCACTCGCCGAGTAAAGTTACTTACTATTTCGCTAACCTTAACGATAGGGCAAGTTTTCATTGTGTGTTGGGAAACTAACTATTAATTCCTAAACTAATTATTAATTCCTTTCGGAATTTATGTGTATATATTAGTGAGTAAGTGTAAATAAACTTTAGCATAGTTATAGTGTGTATTAATTCATTTCTCCACGTCCCCACCTCACGAGTGTTCATCAAAAGGACAATGGTAGAAATTGGCCAATTTTGGACCTGGCTGACAACGAAAGTTTTTTACAGGATATGTTTCTACAGGTCCTAGGAAATCCAAAATATAATTATTTACCCTGGACACAATGGGAAAGTTATAAAAAATGAGCGCAAAGTTCGGAATGTCGTCGTTAGAAAACTCACCTGATTAGTCGTCGTTGTCTTCTTCGGATGATAATCCATTAGCAAAGTAATTATTTAAGAAATCATCTGGTAAATTCATCGTAGGTTGGCGCCGAGTGTATCCAAAAAACCATAAAATTGTTGTTACGTGGGAACAAAAATCGACAAAGAAAATAACAATGTTAAAATACACCATTTGAGTTCTAGAATATTTAAAAATATTTCATGTTTAATTGTGTAATATCATAACGACCAAGTATATCAGCATGTTAGTGCCTTGGAGTATAGCGTTTATTATCATAAGATAGCATTCGTTCGTTCGTTTTCCTTGCTGGGAAGTATCTGTATATAAAAGAAGGTAATATGATACGTTTCGATTAGGGCGATGATAGACAAAGTAAGATTTTCTTGAATGACGTCGCCATTTCATATAAAGAATCAGTTCTTGACAAAGCTTCAGTGAGTGCGGATGTTATAGATGTGCTTTTTATACGAGTGATTTTTTATATTCTTAAAACTAGTAGTGGCTTTTTCTTCGTACAAAGATAACAAAAATGCCATAATAGAGCTTATTTAGGCAGTATAGAACTCAACGATGCTTACTTCCTTATCTTAATTCATAGAAGTCATAGAAAATATCTTAGATTTACATTTTATAATTAATCGTATGAATTTACATGTTTACCATTTGGGTTAAGTTCAGCCACTTTGACCAATCTCTACCGATCACGTTTCACCAATTTCTATCGTTCATCTATCTAGATGACATTTTATGCATTGGAACAGATCTTGATCCTCGTAAGAAAAACATAGAGGCAACAACAGACTTACTTACTCTTCTAGGGATGAGAAAAAGTATAATCTCAACCCTCAGACTAGCTGTAAATATTTGGGGATCATCATCGATTCAACTTCCTTCACAGTTAGCCTTACTCCTAAAAAACGAGAAGCGTGAGATAATCATGTACGACACTATCTTGAAATCAAATCCTGCAAGATCCAAGACTTTGCACAGCTAATAAGAGCTTTGGTGGTTGCTTGTCCAGCAGTCGAGTATGGAATTCTCCATTGTAAATTGTTCGAAACAGCAAAAATTGAGGTTATTATCGACAATAAGGATAACTTCGATAGGTTTATGACGCTGTCTAAGTATACAGGGTGTAACAAAAATTTTGCTGGACCCGGAAATGGAAGACTCGTAAGGTGTTTTGAAACACGTTTTTCCTTAGCAAAAATGTTATCTGAGGCTTTGTTAACGAGATATTAACGAAAAACCCCGACCAATCAAAGCGAGAGTCTGCCGGCTGAGGTTCCGCGGTAGCGTTGATTGGTCGGCGTTTTTCGTTAATATCTCGTTAACAAAGCCGGAGACAACATTCTTGCTGTTACGAGCCCGGGCCGTGGCTACGCGAGAGGCCGGCGAGTGTAGGTTTTCCAAGGAATATGGTATCAGTTTATTAGTAAGGTGCGCGGACGAATCTGATGCAAACCCAGAGGGTCGCTAGGATGTTTGAAAACGAGGACGAACCTGATGCGAAATCAGGGAGTCTCTAGGAATGGAGTCACTTGCGGACGAACATGATGCTAAATCAGGGAGCCGCAGGATTGGTCAAGTTGCTTGGAGAATCCGATGCGAAGTCGGAGAGCCACAGGGTTGGAAATACTCTTGAATAAATGTAATGCACGGACGAACCTGATGCGAACTCAGGGAGCCGTTAGGAAATGTTAGTTGGTGCCTCGTAACCTTTGAATTTATAATTAATACAACTCAAGCGGTAAAGTTGTATTAATGTGGGAACGATCGACGTGATATTATTCTAAACTAGAGGAAACTAGTATATCAATAATACTACAGATTTCTGGATCATGTTATGGATTCAAAATGAACTACACAGATTTATAAAATAACCGTATATTAACTAATCAGTCTTTAGTTACAAATGCGTTGTGTAGTGTTGTCGCGTAGTAGTAAGTAATAAGAAAATAATAACTATTATCGAAATAAATATGTGCTCCGTGTTAACGTACTGGCGATGCGGGGGTTGCGAGTGGATTTTACAGAATAATGCCAAGTAATAATTCCAACCGGAATACAAATAAAGTGTTCACGGTTTACTACAAGGTTAACTGGATTCGAAAGGGAACTTTAGCCCGATCTCATTAACATAATGACCAACTCACAAGAACGTGACGCGTCGTGACTCTAAAGGCGACAGTACAGTTCTGATCCCCCGAGGGTTGAAATCAACGGGTTTATCTAGGCCTAGAAATTGGCAGGGATGCTATGAAATTTCTATATAAGAAAATCTTTGACGGTTGATGTTGCGTGTCACGCTTCCTAGTTTTTTGGTTACCACGCCGTAGAAACGAGTTTTACTCCCTCGATTACTCGAAAGATAACGAAAAAGTAAGGGCGTTTTCCTTTGCCGGGTGCGAGCTCAGACTATTAGAGCGAGAGGTATGAGAGATAATTCTTCATACGTAACATTGCTAAGGAAAAACTTGTTCCTCGCGAGTCTCCCATTTCCGGATCCTCCAACATTTTTGTTACACCCTGTATAACTGAAAATTTAAAATGGTGGACAACAACAATTACCTTCATCGTCTCGAAAAATTAGGTCTGCAAATTATGTAAGGGAGATTTTCTCACACGAATCTTTAACCGAATGAGGAGCTTGCTATGAAGGTAAACAAGCTCACGGTCTCTGGAAAAAAGGTGAACAATGTTCGCATATTAATCTCTTAGAAATAATAGCAGCTGGTTTAGCCTTGAAATGTTTCGCGTCAAACCTTCTCGTATGTCAAATACCCTTTAGAGTAGATAACTCAACGATAAAGGCCTGCATAAATAACAAAAGTGGTACCAAACACCTCCCACATCATAAACTTGCAAAGGAAATTTGGAACTGGTATGAATCAAGGATTTGAATTTATGTCCGTTACATACCTTCACGAGAAAACATTGAAGCGAACAATCGACCTATTTACGTTACGAGCCAATGCAAAATGTCGTTTATGTTATGCATGGGAGAGATATCCAAGTGCCTTTGCAATTGACGCATTTACAATCATTTGGAAGAGCCTAAAATTTCTTGCTTTTCCTTATTTTGCTGTAATAGCCAGAGTATTACAAAAAGTTATCAATAATCAGGCTACTGGTATTCTTGTGGATCCACTTTGGCGTTCACAGCAGCCATGGTTTCCTCTCTTTAATCATCTCTGTACTTCGGAACGCATTACCTTCCGACCTCGCGTCAACTTACTAATTTCGCCTCTCAGCAATCGCCACCATCCACTGGCTGCGAGACTTACCCTGGTTGCAGCCAGATTATTAAGGAATCCTACCTAAGGAGAAATCTCCCAACGACACCTTTTGATATTCTCATCGCATTCCTGGCTGAGTCAACCTTAAAGCAATATAACACTGCATTGAAAGAATGGTGGTCCTTCCGTCAAGAAGATGATCGGGATTCACTAAACACAAACCCATTAGATTTTAAGATTTCTAACACACCAGTTTACGGAAGGATCTTCGTATGGAACATTAAACTCAACAAGGTCTGCAAATTCCTTAATAGCGTCCGAAGATCTTTCTGGAAATATTTATTTATCTAGACTTTTAAAGGGAGTATTCAAACTAAGAGCGAGTAGGCCCAAGTACGAATCTACATAAAATACAGGGTGTTCGACAACTAGTGGGAAAAAATTTAAGGGGTGATTCTTTGAGGCAAAATAAGACGAAAATCAAGAATAACGAAATTGCGAAAAATGCTTCGTTTGTTAGTTATAAGAGTTTAAAAATTGACCGAAATCATG
Source organism: Dufourea novaeangliae (assembly GCF_001272555.1). NCBI lineage: Eukaryota > Metazoa > Arthropoda > Insecta > Hymenoptera > Halictidae > Dufourea > Dufourea novaeangliae. The sequence goes on along the minus strand of NW_015374014.1, from coordinate 150,657 downwards.
GCAATCCGCGCGCACGGAGTGTCAGCGGATCACGGCTCAACAGGGGCGTACAGTCACTTTAAAGACTCAACGACGTGCAGGAACAGTCGGTAGAACAGCTGTTTACTTACCTCGTAGAAGATGTCGATAACTTGTGCCCGCGGTATTTGAGTCGAATCCATTTGTATCGCATTAACTCTGATTACTCGATAAAATTCGCAAGAAATGTAAATATCTTCTTACGAATATTATCGAGTAGAGAGGGTTAATGCCCCCTCTAGTTGTCACGTATCACAATTGTCCTGTCCACGAGTATCCATGAAATTAATCCGCACACGCACGTACACCACAGAAGTCCGCGAAAAGTGTCCACACACACTGAGCCATTGTCCCGTCCGCGAAAAATGTCCATACACACTGCGCGATTGTCCCGACCGCGAAAAATGTTCACACACTGCGCGATTAAGTAGACCCGCGAGCTGTTCCTCCGTTGGGTTTAACACTCTATAGGTTACACAAAACTAACACTCAAAATAATTAATTTAAAACTATTTAACACTAACTTTTATACTAATTTTTAACACGATATAATTAATAAAACCTACAATATTTAATAATACCTGCAATAATGAATAAAACCTACAATATTTATTAAAACCTGCAATAATGAATAAAATCTACAATATTTAATAAAACTTGCAATAATTAATAAAATCTACAATACTTAATAAAACCTACAATAATTAATAAAACTTACAATAATTAATTTGCACTATTTATAACGACGACATACGCGACACTACTAAATAATCACTACGTAATCGCTAAATAAACTAAAACTTAGTTTTCCGAAGATGAACTCTATTTGCTCGTAGAATGCAAAGGGCACCGTTCGGAAAGGACGACTGATATTGTTGAACTGATCCTCCCTCGTTAGGATCGATGTGGCGTAATAGGTCGATCCCCACTCTTTCATGGTCAATACTTTTTGGGAAGGAAAAACTGCATGGGAAAGTGTCTTGGAGGTCGCGTTTCTTTTCGTATATTCTTAGAGCAACATCTGTATTTTTTTCTCATACACCACTCGGGGCCTCGAGGCTACTTGGCCACGATGCCGAGGGAGCGCGCGTCTGGACATTATAAAACTGCCTCTTGTCTTCTGCAGGACGACCACCCGCGGATTTCCTGTAACGTCTTACTGCCATCGACGAAGACCTTGCCTATTGTGTTTTCGGCCGTCCCTCTAGACATTAACTTGTAAAAAGAACTTTCAACCTCGAATTCCAATTCCATGTTAGAAATGGTTCATATTACACCGAATGTATGTGTTTAACAATTTTATTTATTTTAGTTTCTTAGTTTCTTCATGCATCGTAATGAAGGTGCGGCAAATTTCATCTTAGTTTCATTCTAATATCATTATACGTTTTGTATGATCCATGTTAATTGCATATTATTTTTTTGCGGAAACAAGAACCTCAAACACTTGGAGTAAGATCGAAGTGGTAATAAAATGTGCAATGCACATAAAACATACAGTAAGTCAATATTTAATATTTCAGGAATAAAGATATTATCCTATCGAGCGAAGCTTCGAACGATAAGCAATTAACGCATGCACTCGTTTAAAAACATCGTTCGGCACCCCGCGACGGAGGACAAGCTCGTCCACACAGTCACCCCCTAAATGTAAAGTCATTCAGGTATGAATGACACCAGCCGCTTACGGTCGACCGACGAAGGCGGCTTGCTACCTGAGACGGAGCGCGCCGCTGTTTATTCCTGAAATATTGAATATGGACTTACTGTATGTTTTATGTGCATTGCACATTTTATTACCACTTCGATCTTACTCCAAGTGTTTGAGGTTCTTGTTTCCGCAAAAAAATAATATGCAATTAACATGGATCATACAAAACGTATAATGATATTAGAATGAAACTAAGATGAAATTTGCCGCACCTTCATTACGATGCATGAAGAAACTAAGAAACTAAAATAAATAAAATTGTTAAACACATACATTCGGTGTAATATGAACCATTTCTAACATGGAATTGGAATTCGAGGTTGAAAGTTCTTTTTACAAGTTAATGTCTAGAGGGACGGCCGAAAACACAATAGGCAAGGTCTTCGTCGATGGCAGTAAGACGTTACAGGAAATCGGCGGGTGGTCGTCCTGCAGAAGACAAGAGGCAGTTTTATAATGTCCAGACGCGCGCTCCCTCGGCATCGTGGCCAAGTAGCCTCGAGGCCCCGAGTGGTGTATGAGAAAAAAATACAGATGTTGCTCTAAGAATATACGAAAAGAAACGCGACCTCCAAGACACTTTCCCATGCAGTTTTTCCTTCCCAAAAAGTATTGACCATGAAAGAGTGGGGATCGACCTATTACGCCACATCGATCCTAACGAGGGAGGATCAGTTCAACAATATCAGTCGTCCTTTCCGAACGGTGCCCTTTGCATTCTACGAGCAAATAGAGTTCATCTTCGGAAAACTAAGTTTTAGTTTATTTAGCGATTACGTAGTGATTATTTAGTAGTGTCGCGTATGTCGTCGTTATAAATAGTGCAAATTAATTATTGTAAGTCTTATTAATTATTGTAGGTTTTATTAAGTATTGTAGATTTGATTAATTATTGCAAGTTTTATTAAATATTGTAGATTTTATTCATTATTGCAGGTTTTAATAAATATTGTAGGTTTTATTCATTATTGCAGGTATTATTAAATATTGTAGGTTTTATTAATTATATCGTGTTAAAAATTAGTATAAAAGTTAGTGTTAAATAGTTTTAAATTAATTATTTTGAGTGTTAGTTTTGTGTAACCTATAGAGTGTTAAACCCAACGGAGGAACAGCTCGCGGGTCTACTTAATCGCGCAGTGTGTGAACATTTTTCGCGGTCGGGACAATCGCGCAGTGTGTATGGACATTTTTCGCGGACGGGACAATGGCTCAGTGTGTGTGGACATTTTTCGCGGACTTCTGTGGTGTACGTGCGTGTGCGGATTAATTTCATGGATACTCGTGGACAGGACAATTGTGATACGTGACAACTAGAGGGGGCATTAACCCTCTCTACTCGATAATATTCGTAAGAAGATATTTACATTTCTTGCGAATTTTATCGAGTAATCAGAGTTAATGCGATACAAATGGATTCGACTCAAATACCGCGGGCACAAGTTATCGACATCTTCTACGAGGTAAGTAAACAGCTGTTCTACCGACTGTTCCTGCACGTCGTTGAGTCTTTAAAGTGACTGTACGCCCCTGTTGAGCCGTGATCCGCTGACACTCCGTGCGCGCGGATTGCCATGATTTCGGTCAATTTTTAAACTCTTATAACTAACAAACGAAGCATTTTTCGCAATTTCGTTATTCTTGATTTTCGTCTTATTTTGCCTCAAAGAATCACCCCTTAAATTTTTTCCCACTAGTTGTCGAACACCCTGTATATGTAGATCCTGTGCTAGATAAACTTTTCCAACTATACCCTCTAGACTCATTAGATCTTCAATCACTCACGGATAAAACGATTCTGTTACTTGCTCTTGGCACTGCTCATAGGTCACAAACATTTTCACTCATCTCAATAGAAAACATTTATGTTACAAATTCAGAGGTGGAAATAAGAATACCAGATAATATTAAGACTTCCAGACCAGGAGCATTCCAGCCGCTATTAATTGTCCCCTTTTTTAATGGTACACCTGAACTTTGTGCTACAAAGATTATCGTCAGATATTTAGAGGTGACAAACGTATTGAAGAAAACTGAAAAAAGACTTTTCCTCTCCTTTCGAAAACCTCACGAAGCAGTATCTGCTCAGACATTGGAGAAATGGGGAAGACGACTACAACTAATTTTGGAGTAAATGAAAAATTTACTGGACACAAAGTAAGACACGCAGATACCTCTAAAGCTGCAGATAAAGGGAATTAGTCTAGAAGTTATCAGAAGGACAGCAAGCTGGACCAAAACTTCGCAAGTATTTCCAAAGTTCTATCAAAGATCACTTTCGTGACAAATGTCCAGTTTTGCCTCAGCTGTTCAATAATAGTATGATTAATAGTGTTAGATTCAGTTTCTTCTTAATTGTAATATCCAGTTTGTTATTAAAGTAATTTGTAAATATATTGTAACAGTACTTGTTTGTATTCAAAGTAATACAAATAAATTCAGGAAAATTATTTGTAATTCTCCCTCGTATAATTGAACGATCAAACGAACTTACCTGTACGTGAATTTCGATCGTAATTACACGAGGGTCTCGTCCGAGATGATTACAGTCCCACAGTTAGTAAAGCTATTTCCCGAAAAATCTCAAGAAATCCTTTACCCAATTCCATACAAACAATTTTATAGATCACACTTTAAACGATATGAAGAGATCACCACGACAGGCAGCACCACCTCCGTAAAACAAAAAAAAATATTTTAACGCTAAAATCGTGGCACAAGTAAGCCGAAGTAGTGGAATTACAGCTGTAATCATCTTGGACGAGATCTTCGTGTAATTACGATCGAACTTCACGTACAGGATAGTTCTTTTGATCTAAGAGCGTCATCCAGACCTTTCAAACAGTTAATGAGATTCAATACCTCTTTGCCAACTGTCTACGCATTCAAGAAGTATTATTTCATTATAGACATTGAAGTGTTCCACATTCAATCAAACAAAAATGGTGAAATATTTTGTTATCATTTATTCATTATTCGAAACTTTTTATCCCGATAATATATTTGCCTCTCTGAAAAACATAATTACTAGACTGCGGGTGTGTATGCATCTATAGTAAATTATAACGTACGAAATGCAATAAAGTAAAGACCTTAATCAAATTTAATAATGTTTATACACGTTTCGCCATCAACCTAATTAGACATCTAGTACAGGAAATAAATTTTTATCCCATTTTCATATTTATAAATTAATGTTTATAATTGTGGATATGCATAAACATCCACAGTCTAATAAGTACATAATGATGAACATCAAGAATAGAAATTCCTGATATAGTGTTGGATGACTAACCATCTGTTAGTCTTGAATCAACAGAGCGCTAGCCTGATAACTTCTATGCATCCGCCGTTTCTCAAATACGTTATTCGTCATCGCTTCGCCTTCCATTTCAAAGTCTAGATTTGTACGAAGTTCGGTTTTCCTCCTATTTAGTTGCTAAGGGCCTAAGGTCATTCGACTCACTCGTAACACTACTGTAAATAAGCTCCCTGGAAAGATGCGGAAGCCAGATCTAATTCATACACGAGACTCGCAACATCGTCAGTAACAACTCAATTCCATAGTACACAGTGTATTCAAAAAGTTCCCCAACTGTTATTACATGATAGCTTCTGGTGGCGACATCTGTGTTTTCAGGCTAAATCTATTGACTATAGATCTTCTTTTGTTTGTTTGTTCAGTTTTGTCAGTTTTGTTTTGTTGTAATAATTTTTGTGATTGAGCAAAGAGCTGCGATACGGTTTTGTTTTTTAAGTGGAGAAAGTCCTACAGAGACATACCAAATGATGCAAAATGCATATGGAAGTGACTGTCTCCGTCGTACGCAAATACTTGAATAGTATTTATTAGAGATGGCGTGAACTGCTACTTGTGAATCACTCGTGATTCGATCACGTTCGTTCCCAATCACGGTGATTTTTCACTGTGATTCGTGATTTCTCGTGATCGTTTCTGATTGGTGGGAGAAACCTAACAGTTCTTTACGCGCGAGTTTCATTTTTGGCTATAAGTCAGTCACGGTTCTAAAGCACCCTCCGTACTCACCCGATCTGACTCCAGCGGATTATTTCCTATTTCCAAAATTGAAAGTAGCCGTGAAAGGAACTCGTTTTGAGGATGAGGAAGCAATCAAACGGAAAGTGACAACAACGTTTGTTGGCAGCAGTGATCTGCCCGACACTAATTTCGTACTGGTTGATAGTATTGCTAGAACAAAAGGTTCAGGTTGTTGCGTAGAATCATGTAAGAACAAACGCAGTAATAATAAAAGCTGAAAACCTAAGATATTAAACTTAGTTCGTAATTTAAGTGTATAAGTGTTTAAGATAGAATATACGTTTGTTGTTAAATACAGTTATATGAGAGTTACATTTCTTTATAATAAATACCTGAACGCACATAATGAACACGCTAAAACTCTAACAACGTTAAAGGGTATTTCAGTGGAAGACTTTTCCAGATGTTTCCGGCGACTGTATGAACGTCATCAAGAGTGTATCAACAGAGGAGGAAACTATATAGAACATTAAACAATAAAATGATGTCTACCTATAAATCTTTTTGGTAGCAAACATAAATCCGGGAACTTTTTTGAATACACTGTGTATAGTGTACTTAGTCGTGTCTAAATGCAAGTCGTTTGTTGTAAGCCTTGCAGTTTCTGAAATACATTTATTATATTGTCATCGGTGTATTATTGACTTGCCGCGTTTCCAACAATACAGATAAAACTAGTACTTTGTATCAGATGCGCATTCTCTAATACCTTGAGATTCGTTCGCATGATCCCTTTCGGCGATATAAATCCCACCGGAGAAATCTCGTTTCCGCAACACCGTCACGAACAAACTTATCGACGAATTTCCCCTCCCCCTCCCCCTTCACCTTCACAAACGCTACAGAACGCGTGCACACGTGGGTATTTACGTACAATGACGCGAATCCTCGATGTTTTACCGAAGAACGATAAAACGGCAAACACGTACCGAAACGATAGCGACATTCTGCCCTGTATTTCGAGCTTCTTAATTAAATGAATATCAGCTTACCCCTGTCTAGACAAGCATCGATCAGCCGGATCTCATCTCCTCCCGCCGCGGAATTAATTAGCAATTACTATACACATTGTACACGCGCGTTCGATTCCTTTGTGAGACGTATTTTTGCGCGGGAAATTGCGGCCAGATGAAATGATTCGGAAATGAACACAATTCTATACCAGTAGATTGCGGATTTTATGTTATATACATGATTGTTTAAAATTCAGCGCATTTACCCCTTACAGCTCCGTAATATTACATTTGTTGCGTGGGTTCCTAAAATTCCATCTCCATAGTATTACATTCGATAAAATATAACCGTCTTTTCTGTACCACTCATGTATTATATTGTTATAAATATATTGTATTTATATAATTCTATTGTTCTATGCGAATTTCCTTGCTTTTCTTCATTTTTTCTTCTACATTGACTAGACCGAGCCTAGCGGATCACAGTGCGAATCGGATCAAAATAAGAATTCAGTCCACATGTTTTATATTCTCATGGAAACGAACATTTCGATTGTTCATATTGCGTCATCCTTGTGCACCATACTTAATCCAATAACCCATCGATTGTTTTACGTACTTGTTTAGTGCTGGCACATGTTGTCATTAAGACGAACGCGTGCGAACGTTATAATTTTGGTGCGAATTAAGAAAAAAGTAAGCTTGAAAATTCAAATGTATTTATTATTATTAGTTTGTATGGTGACCAAATTTGGTATTTCGTATACTTGAGATTATTATATCATAATTGTATGTATCCTATTCAATTTGTAGTCCTTATGTATGGACCTAATCAGATCACGTCACTTGAGATGATGCGGATCAGTCTTTTTCTTCGTTTGTATATTTTTATGATTATAAATGTGATAATTATTTACATACAGATAGTTCGTAAGTACATTAAGAAGGCCAATCAGGGTCCATGGTGTCCAGAAAAAATGAAAGAAGATTGGATACAATGCAATGTCTGCGAAAAGTGGTGTCACGAGAATTGTGCTAATAGTGGTGTTAATGGACACTATACTTGCGTCTTATAAATTATATTTTTTTAAATTAATTTAAAGACACTTGTTATGAAAATTTTAATTTTTCAGAGATTGCTTGATTATCCGATTCGCCCTAACTTTTGAGGCGAATCAAATATTCCTCACTTTTTGGTTTTTTGTTTATAAAAGAAAGATTTTTAAGGTTCCTTACTTTTTTATTATTAATGTTCAAGTTAAATGTGTACTAATTACGAATTTATAATACATAATTAGCTTTTTAAACATAAACCATTATTTTTTTACTATCAATCAGAAAATGATCCGATACACTTCGGTCTACCCTAATTTAAATCTACCTTGTGGAAACGTAGCTGTAATTTACATCTATAATTTCTTATTATATGTACAAAAATAGAAGTTTTTTTCAAAAACCAGTGTTTGATACAAGTTTATAAACATTTACATAATGAGATAATGAAATAAAGAATGGCGGTACTTTTGGCCGTTTTCCTCAATTTTAACGGGTCTTACGGGATTACAAAATTTAATAAATTGTATTGAAGTTTTCGGATTACTCAAGAGCTGATAGAATGCTAATCCCTTAATGCCGCGTACCCATCTGAGCATGCGGCCCAAATGAGCACTGGATAAGTGGCTGACGCACGCCGAAGAAGCGAACGTGCTCGGGTGTGGACGGCGAAGCGAACACAAGGCCGAACATTTGGGGCCGTTCCGTTCGTTGGCGGTACTTCAAAGTGAGCACGCTGTCGGATGGAAGATTGAATGTATGTTGTATTGATGTGAATGGTGAACCCGTCAACGACGGAGGATCGCAGGACTCCAAAAAGTTTCTATCACTATTTTAATGGTTTCAATTATTCTAGTATGGTATCAGTTAAAGAAAAGTTAATTCTGCATAGATCAATATTACATTCCTAACGATAATAAAGCGATATTTTTTTGTTACCATGCTTTCGCTGTTTGTAATATCAATATGTGAAAAACTGAGGGTCACCTGTATTTTCGAGCGTGATTGGACAAAGTTCGTTTCGGTCGCTGACAATAAACAAACATTGGATGCTACAATTCTTGGCGGTCGCGAGAAGTTTTTCCACATAATTTGTTACATGCCAGCTAGTTAGGACGTGAACTACGGAAAACGCCTGAACATCGCAATTAGTCAGTAGCATTTAGTCACTAACAATAAGTGAAAAGAACCCTTGCTACTTCTATAGTTCGTGCCACATCGTTCTTTTTCCATTTCTTTCTTTTGAACACAATGGTAATTTAGTAAACACAATAGCGACATTCTGATTCCAATTTAACATAGTATTAACAAAACCAAAAAATCTTCTGTTGACATGAGTGTGAAGTTTTTAAATTGATTGCCTCATATTTCAGCATTTAGTTTTGTCTGAAATATTTCATTGTACCTGTTGGTGTATTTTCTATAATTGTTTCTTGATCCACCAACGCTTCTTACTCTTATTTTTCTTCTGTAATAATGTATATAATACTATAAGCTATCATTAACTAACAAGGGAAGGTCCCCATCTACCACTTTCATTTTATCGATCTTTTGTAGGATGATACAATACATATTTCTAACATGTGGGAAATATTAGCCGTAGTTACTTGATAGTTTTGAAGGTATAATTAATTAAAGTCACATACACAGTTATATATGTACTATGAATACAGGTGTCTGTTTTTGATAATATTGTAAAAAGTTAATTAATTTTTCTGTAGTAATTAATTAGTCTTGTAGTAATTAATTTTCACGCAACAAGTTACTTTACCATCGCAGATTTTCACAAACAGACGTATACATATACTCATGATACATATGTAACATGGCTTCTGTTCTTCGGAAGCCAAAACATTCAGGTCTGTGAAGTTAGCACCCCCAAATGTACAATTTTATGAAAAACAAACAGTATTCGTTTGTCCACAATTTGTCCACATTTGTCCAACTAAAATTTTGTTGGTGTAGACAAACGTGGACATATCGTGAACAAATGATTCCAATGCGTACTTTAAAGAAAATGCAATAAGGAATGCTCAGAGCGATCATATCTCATTATTTTTGTTTTTGTTTTTTTTTTGTTAATAATTCGATTCTGCTGGGTGGACAAAGGATAATTTTGGTACTTATGATAATATATATTAGCGTAGCCACCGCTAGCACGGCAACTCGGGCGGCAGACTCGCGCTCTGATTGGTCGGGGTTTTTCGTTAATGTCTCGTTAACATAGCCTCGGATAACATTTTTGCTAGGGAAGCCGTGTTTCAAATCACCTCACAAGTTTCTCATTTCCGGGCCCCCCAACAATTTTGTTACACCCTGAATATTGTATATCAAACGCAGGCATAATGCGTGCCAACCGCCGGACACGCATACCAACGGCGATTGTGGGGATTTTTACTCTAACAGTTTGGTTATATAATAAGTCTTAATCTCAAACGTCCATAAATTCAACAATTCGGTCATTCACTGGTTGGTTTACCCAACCGTACCTTGTACTTGTCATATATTTATACCCAATATCAGTTAAAATTCCTTTAGACATCGCTTTTGAAATATAAATAAAGAATCTGTCCAGCCGAAAACATTTTCTCAACTCTGTTCACAAAGAATGATAATAAGGAAGAAATACTGTATTATTAAGAATTGTTTGAACGGGGTCACGTTCACGGGGATAAAGTAAAAAGTGTTGAAACTTAATTTTTCATTGGTAAATGAAACCGCGGGAAATTCCACCCGCGGACTTTATTACACTCGACCGTTGATCGCCACCCAGCTGTGGCTGACGGTTCTCCAGCCTCGAGTTCTTGGAAGTGACGGAGGTAAAAGTTTTTAAGCAACGGTGGAATATTTCCCGCAAATAGGTGCGAATAAGTTAAATAACATGTAGCTCATTCAAACTCATCGTATCAGTCAAGAATTTTTTTTTGAGATTGTTTCATCGATTGCTTGAATCGAATGTTCATTAATGCCAATAACATACATAATTCAATGGATCCTTTTTGCATCTCGCTTCTAGTAATTACAAATGCTTTACATACATCATATTACATGATAAGTTATGTATATTAAAATAATTGATACTATGTAAAAATCCAATCGTCTGTCGTATCTTTTTCATATCATATTTATCGTCTATCGTATATTTTGCGTATCATATTTATGTCATAATTAAGGTATTATATGTATAAGCATATATGCTTTCTTGTTTATACATATAGTAGTGTTGTGGCCGGATATGCAGCTAGGTAGAGTGACACCGTGAGATCATCCAAGTGACCGCAGGCACTCGGCTAAAGAATATTCGAATCAGCAACACATGCCGAGCAAATAAACAAAACTCGTGTCTTGCCGGATCACCAAATATGGTCATCCCTACCACCTGATTTCAGACTAATACGACTTTATAAAAACCACGCGAATCGCCCTGAAGAGCGGAATTATCCCAAGCGACAAAGTGTAAAACCAATTTTAAATAGGTAAATCCTTCCATCTTTCGCTCAACAACCGGTGAATTCCAATTTTTTAAACGCTCCCGAACCCAAGGTATCCGACATTATTCGTTAAACCCTCACGGGCACAGCAGTAGTGTATTTGTGTTGTAAACAAACAGTAATAACGGAAATAACTAAATTTCAGGATGACAGTTTGATGTTTTATTACAGCAATAACGCCCTTTATGAACTACTGGTTAACATATTAACAGGGTATTTTTCAAGATCATGGACACCATATGGACGAAATTAATGATACATCACGATGGCTTGAAATGACTTACCTAACCCGCAATAAATATAATTACGATGTAATTTACACTACTATGGATGTTATGATAAAAAAAATAAAATACAAAATTATTGAAATTCAGAGTTGAATACATATAAATGACAAGTTAATTCTTTGAAGTCAATAAGCTAACCGAAACCCAATTATTTAAACGGACATCTAAACGGCACGAATATTAGTTATTATCCAATATTTAGTTTAATAATTGGAATAACAATTCTTACCTTACTATGATATTGTTAAATTGTTTTCGAGCTATCGTTTTATAAAAATATTTATTCATTTCAATATATGTATATCAACATCTTCGTTTTTATTTTTACTGAACTTTTTGTAGCTTTCAGTATTAAGTAATTTTTTGTATTACCTACCACCAAACAACATGTAATTCACACAGAAATACAATAATTGCTAGATGGTTTTAATATCCATACAACGAAGTGATTTATTTTGTGCATTTACAGAACACTGATTACATACGGTGCTGAGAGTGTCCAACGTTTCACACGACAAGTACTTACAGAGTCGAAACATTTGAAGAACCGCATTTTGTAGTTGATCCCTGAAATCCATCAATTCACTATTCATTATCACAAATTACTATAAATCACAATTACTATACGCCCGGAAACTCAATCAACAACCAATTAGAAATCGATAATCTGCAAAGATATAAATTGTTAATGAACCATGATCTCTTGTGGGAGATATAATTTTCTATTGCAACGCATTGAAATTAGGAACAAACATAGAATAATAATAGCAGCTCTAAGACAAGATCATCTTGTTTCCATTATAAAATAAAACGGAGTTATAAACTGTTACTCTTATACAGCATTCATTAAAGTAAAAAATTACATTAATTTCTATAGAATAATTTTGTATAATTCGTTTTAAACAAAGCCTGCCTTTTATCTTAAAGCGAAGTTTCGAGTCCAGAGGACCTATTAAGTTTGTCGGAATGTTATGTTGTCTCTGCAACCATGTTTTTGTAATAAAATAAAAGAAAAGGTATTTAGATAAAGTAAGAAATGGTAAGAAAAGATGACATATAGTCGTATAAAATATTAGTCATTATTAGACTGTGAATATTCATAAATTTATAGCACTCAAATTTGTTTAAAATTCAATACAGTAGAAAAATTTCAAAAGGTTTAATGATGTCTTTAATTTATTTGAAATCTATTGGAACTCATAGTAGAGTAAATGAATTTATGTATAATTCCAGTTCCCCTTACTTGTTGTATCATGAAAATAAATTATAGAGTGATCAGTATCAGTTGACTTCTTCTGGTATTATTAAAATATTCTCGTATCTGGTCAGTTACACTCTCTGTTAAATTAGATAACAGAGATTTTACTGCAAATTTATATATTATTGGTATAACTATAGATGGCAACGTAACAGCAGGTAAACAGAAAAGATAACATTAGAAATTTAAGCGATTCTACGATATCGTAAATCGTTCTTGCAGTAGGACAGATACATGTTTTATCTGGTTTCTGATATTTAATCGTTTGCAGAAGCAACATAGATTGCATAAATCCTTGTTTTCCAATCCAAACCTCTCATATAAAACAAGTATCCACATTTACTGTATATACAGAGTGTTCCACCTAAGACCGAACACTTATGTAAATATCTTTTTTATTTTTAATGATATCAGAAATTTTTCAAATACAGTTTAAATGGTTTCAAAATGGAAATATCGTACCTACACCGAACATTTTTTTGTATGATCATTTTTTTAGCATTTTTTTAGGATGCCGGAATTTTTTTGCCAGACCGCGTGTATTTTTTTTATTGCCCCATTTGCCACGTGTTAAGACGCAATCAGATATGTATAACTTATGACTTTGAGATTAACTTGAACATTGAAAAGAAAAGAAAATAAGAAGTGAAAAAAACAATGTTCATCAGAAGCAACCCACCATTCCGGAAGAGATGAAGAATCGAATAATTACAGATTGTACGACTATCACGTCAGAGGTGATAAAAATAGCATCACAATTCGTGATTTCTCGTTTTAGAAGTGTACCGTCAGCGATGGACACCATACGCCAGGGATCAAAACAGTTCTGGAACTTTTTAATAAACGTTATTTAAAACATAGACCGTGGAACTTTGTTAAAAAAAATTCTCATATTGTAAATTCCTATGAGAGTAGATAAACAAAAGTCCTTGAAAATAAAAGTTTTAATTTGAATAGAACTTATAAAATATAAACATACAAATTTTTCTATAACAGGAACAGATATTTTATTCATCAATATTAAAAAAGTTCTCAGTCGTTGTAACAAATATTGAATAAGTACTATTCAATGAATAGTACTACAACCATCTTAAATAATTATATTAATACGATAATACTATTATAGTTACAGTACTATCATACTGAATAAGAAAAATTAAATAGTGCAATAATACGTAGATATATTATATTCATGTATTCTATTATAGAAATATAGGTATTATACAGGGTGGGGCAGGAACTATGTCCACTTTGAGTATTGCCGTTATTTGTAATAATATGACAAAATGTTATATATAAAACTTACACGGTATAGAGGGGGGCATATTGTGACACAAAAATTTTCGGCGTGGGTGAAGGCATAGAGGAGATTTCAAGGTCATCTTCTCTATTCGTTTTAATGGAATGCTATGTTTTTTTATCGCGATGTGATAGCCGGTGTTGAGACGACTTCAACGAACTATCATTGAAGATCATGCAAGGTCAAATGTGGTAGTAAAATAAACTTTCTTACATTATAGGAGATGCTCGAAGTAGTGACCGTTTGCATCAATGCAAAGTTGCAATCTTGGTATCGCTGCATCACGTGCATGTCTTATCGTTTCTGAACTTATTCTAGCACATGCTGTATTATTTCATAGGGGACTTTATTAGAAAATGTACCACTAAACGTTCGCCAAATGATGTGGTTACAGCACGACAGGTGTCCAGCACATTATGCTCGGAGAGTAAGAGATGCACTGAACGAACTTTACCCAATTAAATGGATAGGACGTAGAGGATTAATTTCTTGGCCACTTCGTTCTCCAGATTTAACCCCATTAGATTTCTTTCTCTGGGGAGCATTGAAAAATGCTGTTTTTCAAGAAGTACTCACTACACCAGAAAATATGAAACTACGAATAATTGCAGCATGTGCTGGAATAAGTTCAGAAACAATAAGACATGCACGTGATGCAGCGATACGAAGATTGCAACTTTGCATTGACACAAACGGTCACCACTTCGAGCATTTCCTGTAATGTAAGAAAGTTTATTTTACTACCACGTTTGACCTTACATGACCTTCAATGATAGCTCGCTGAAGTCGTCTCAACACCGGAGATCACATCACGACAAAAAAAACATAGCATTCCATTAAAAAGAATAGAGATGACCTTGAAATCGCCTCTATACCTTCACCTGCGCAGGAAATGTTTGTGTCATAATATGCCCCCCTCTATACCGTGTAAGTTTTGTATATAACATTTTTTCACATTATTACAAATAACGGCAATATTCAAAGTGGACATAGTTATTGGCCCACCCTGTATTATAGAATTTCTATGTATTTCAATTCATTTAAGTTATAAATTTCTATTTTCTGTTCAATAATTCTTATCAAACTATTAATTATTTTTTATTTTCATACCCTTTTATTAAATAAGCATATGAATAATACGATATTATATCGTTAAATAAGGCTACCTAACAGTTTGGTACTTTTATTTATCTTATGGAATCTTTTGTAATAAACATTCTAAAACATCTTGTTTCAACGGAATTTTGATTATATAGATTCTAAAATATCTGTTCCACGAGAACACTTTTTAAAGAAGTTCCTAAGGATAGGTAACATGTCTTCTCATAAAAATTCTACAGAAGTAGATATTTTCTAAATCGAAATACGTTGTGGGGAAAAATGGCGTTCAGGTAAAATAATCCACACATATGTGTTCGCAAACGTTTATTACGTGTGTTCGATGCTCGCTTGGAACGTGTCGATGAACGCTCGGAACATTACCGACTTCGGTTGATGCTCGTGCAACGCTCGAGATCTGATTGCCTTTGCATATCCTCGGAACGGCTCTCCAAAAGGGCCGTCGTCTGACGCACTGATGGAAAACGTTCTCGATTATTCGAAAATGTATACAGGCGACGGTCCTCGCCGTCCCAAGAACATTCGCCTGAGCAGTCGAAACACGCCTTACTGCGTCGAATGAGGCGGCGTGCTCGGTCACGTGCCGCCACAACATTATTTCTAACAGAATAATTTTAAAAACGTAAGATAACTATGTATTTCGATTCCTGAGCATTCGTAACATAGAAAGTGAGTTCACATACCATCCTAACTTATTTCAGAATTTCATTATTTTTCAATACTCAAATTCATCTCAAGGTCATAAGTTAAACATATTTATATGCACCTTAACACATGCTACATGATGCAATAAAAAAGTACATTCTGTCTGGTAAAAACATACTGGCGACCTAAAGAAAATTCGAAAAAAATATTCATACTTTAGCGGCGAACTGTTGACTGTAAAATGTTCGGAAAAGGAGAGGTAAATTTTTTAGGTTACCGCGTTAATAATCAAGGCAAACAACCTTTGCCCGAGAAAGTAGAGGCAATTACAAATTACACATTACCGAAAACTGCAAAAGACCTACGACGGTTTCTAGGCATGTTAAATTTCAATCGTCGTTTTATTTCTAACGCTGCCACCAGTCAAGCACCGTTAAACGACCTGTTAGTGGGCAACGTAAAAGGGAAGGTCCCACTGACCTGGACACCTGAGGCGCAACAGGCCTTCGTGGACTGCAAGGATGCTTTGGCAGGTGCGACCCTTCTTGCACACCCTGAGGTCAATGCCACGCTGGCCATTACCTGCGATGTCTCTGATTTTACCATAGGAGCTGTGTTACAACAGCATGTTAACAATATTAACAATATGTGGCAACCACTTGCATTCTTCTCTAAGAAATTAGGAACTGCCGAGCAAAAATATTATGAATACGATCGTGAATTATTATCAATCTATTTGGCAATCAAGCATTTCAGACATATGGTAGAAGGCAGGCATTTCAGTATTTTCACAGATCACGTCGGGGTCAACAATTTAGCGGCGAACTGTTGACTGTAAAATGTGAAAAGGAAAGGAGAGGGAGCGTTTCGTCCTGGGCCTGCTAGTGGACTCGTCAGTAAGGCTACCTAGCAGACCCTGCCTTAGACGCGGGGATATACGATGGTCGGTTAAGGACGTATATATACGAACGAGGAAGGCTTCAGGTAGTTGCGGGAAAGGTATCAACTCGGTAGACCTCTGATGGCGAATGTAGGAAGGAAGGTAGTGCCGCCACAATACAAAAACGTTCCATTTACGATACTCCCCTTCTGAAACCATTCAAACTATGTTAGAATCATTTCTCGTATCATTAAAAATAAAGAATACATTTAAATGTTCGGTCTTAGGTGGGACATCTTATACATATAACTAGAAAGAATACGTCAACTACAGATTGGTTTAAATGACTCTGTATTCACTGTAGAAGGGTTACAAGGCTAAATCTGCAGTTTTGAAATGCAACAAGGCCACCAATAACACTTTGGGTGGATCCAATCTTAATAAAAGAATTAACACGTTTGGTACAGGTGGGAACTGTTGTTCCCAAAATGAGCAAAATAGTGCTCAGGTCCTTTCAGTCAAATGCCCGCCTTGGGATATTGTGGAAGGGATTTATACGTCTTGTATAGTAACAAGTGAATTTATCTACCTACATCAGTGACATCTAAAGGAACAGTTCGGT
Source organism: Dufourea novaeangliae (assembly GCF_001272555.1). NCBI lineage: Eukaryota > Metazoa > Arthropoda > Insecta > Hymenoptera > Halictidae > Dufourea > Dufourea novaeangliae. Next base: position 133,260 of record NW_015374014.1, on the reverse strand, counting down.
AATAATCGTCTACCGTTTCAAATATTTGAAGGATTTACTTAAACGACAAATTTCACAGCCGGATGGGAGCTAAATATAATTCCCATTAAAAAATGTGATAGAAAATAATATTTTCGCCTGGAGTTTCTCCAACAAAATCTCCGAGTAACATAAGCAACACCTCTTTTTCCATTGTAGCGCAAAGTTTGTTTGACCCCACAAAAAGGCAGAGAAAATCATCGTTCGTGGGGTATAAAAATTATCGGTGCTTTCAGTGACTAGTCTTCGCGTCGGTCAAGGGTAGCTTCTCGAAGGGGAAAGAAAAACGTATGATGAGGCCGCGATATTTTTACACAGTTTCTACATGAGAACCCGACGTTTAGCAAATAAACTGTAGCTACACAATGGAGCCATGGCCACCCGGATCCTTAGGCACGTACGCGTGCACCCGGTTAAGTGGTTCTCGTCTCATTACCGGGTGAACCACAACAAGCCTGTCGTAAGTGAAGACAGTGCATGGAACATTGTCGTTATTTGGAAATTACAGATTTATAAGTTGGCAATACATGCTTCCACTCCGTAAGTTTTCGTTTATCGATATTCTTCTTCTCTGTACCTTCATGGCGTGCATACCTTTTGTGAACATGGGAATACATATTATTAAACATTATATTAAGTATATTCTCCAAAATTTGAGTGTTACCCATCACTGCGCTCTCGCTAACAGTAATCATAAGGAGCCCGCCTACACACACATGCACCTATAGATACTGTTTCATGTCGACTTAACCCTCCGAGCACGGTCCCTGGGTCACGCGTTCGCGAGAGCGACATGCACACAGTGACAGAGTCAGGAGTGGGGACACACGGTCTCGAAAGCGGCACACACGCAATGACGGAGCTGTTGCGTAAATCGCATAGCAACCGATGTTTGTTTACATGCGAACGACCGGATCAAGACGCTGCAGAAGTATTGACTAATAAATATAATTTGTTTTATAATTCATGAGATTTTTATTCTAGTTAGTGTAAAAGAACCACGAAAATCCAAATGTAATGTGGAACCAGCTAATCATTACATTGTATACATGGTGACGATGGCTCGAGCTCGAACTCGAGCAACCGCCACTGCGTAGTAATATCGTTGAGGGTCTCGAGCTCGAGCCATACTGGCACTGTTTAGTACACTGTCGGTGAGGGCCTCGAGCTCGAGGCTCGCCGTCGCTGTGTGGTAGTAGAATATCGGTGTGGGGTCAGAAATGACACAGGAACCGGTCACCATGTTTCCGTGCTCGGAGGGTTAACGTAATAATATGAGCCGACAAAGATACAATAGGATAACGCCGACAGCGTTGCCCCGATTCTTTCTTTCAATCCGCCCGCGAGAGCCTCCTATCTTCTGATAAGGGCCTACTCCGTTCGGGGAAGATGGGGATGGAGGATGTTCGAATAGCAAGAATCTCGGGGGCTATTCATTAGCAACGATGTTACGGGTGGTTTTCTTCAAGTAATCGTTATATGGTCCGAGAAAATCTGAAGAATAAATGTCTGGCTTGAACACTTGGATTCTTATTTTACCTACTCTCAGTAGATACGTTCTCTGAATTTATAAAGCGTGCGCACATGTACAGGGTCTCCCACGCGACTGAGCCAAGCTATTGGGTTGTATATTAAGTAAGTAATCTCCTCTGCTCGTGAAGCAAATAATGTCGTATTTTGTGATGTATGTCTCTTTAACCTTTTGAACTAACTACATGTGAGTTCAGTTGAAGGTTTTTATACAGTAACACAACCTAGGCGAGGGTTATTGAAAACAATGGCGACTAGTTTTAGTGATTATAGTTCTTTTATGTATATTTCGAAATATGCAGTACAGTTTATTAAGGAAGAGTGACATTAGTTTTCGGTACCCTTAATACATTTGTTTTTTTTTATGGAAATATCCGTGTCACTTGTTATTGATCAAATAACGAATAAACGAAAATCGGTGAGTGTCATAATGCAAAAGACGTTGCGGACTAATGTAAATTATAAATTATCTACGAAAGAATGAAATTTGAAACAGAAGAGTGGAAGAAATTTATAACTTGACCTACCATATCTTTGCAACGGCAAGGGATAGAGAGAAGTTTCATTTTGCAAATTTAAATTGTTTCGTGTAATGGATCACACGGAAAATGTGTCTGTTCCGAAAATGAAGGCATTTCCGAGATTTCAAAGTCACCTCTATTTTTTTTAAATACAACTATATATTTTTATTTACATTGCTTAAGGTTTTGTTGTTCTCTTTCTCCGTATATATAATTGGCATTTCGTTGTGTAATAATAATACTGACCGCCGTCGCTTCATTCACCCCTACACATTAAACCTAATCCTGTCACTAATGGTAACCTATTCATGGCATATTAGAGATGATATTATATATTTTTGATTCCGTGTTATCGACTTATATCCTATCAAAGACAAAATTCAATTCAACCGTATTAAAGACCCTTTAATACAACACTGCATGAGTAGTATTACAAATGTCACACCACAAATATTGTCCAAAAAATTGGCTTATTCATCTAGCCCATTCAAGGATAGGCGGAGCCGCAAGTATATTTATCCCTTTCGCGACGGCGAGGCTGGGTCATTATGCCATTAGTGCACACAGTACAGATTAAGAGTGTCTCGCAATTTTGGAGCTCTCAATGTGTCCGTATAAAATCTTATAGGATTTCGTTGGTATTGCTGATTAATTACCTTACTTTTAACTCTGATAATCCACAAAAACATATTTCCCGGCAACGCTGCAGGCACTAGCCAGTGTGAAGCATTTCGTGGATGCCCGATATAAGCGGCGCTAGTCGCGAAAGGGTTAAACAAGCGGTGCACCTAATACTTTACTTAAATAAAACTGACTGTTCCATTCAATTTATTTTTATAACTGTTGAAAATATTTTTATAATACACATAATATTTTATATACACAAATCAAACACTTTTTACCAGAGGTGGTATGGAGTAGTTTCTAATAAGTAATGCTAGAATCTACCGAGTTCATATTTTACGCCGATTTTATTTTGTTTCCGAAAAATTGGCCCCGCTTCTGTAACAAAATACGTCGATCAGTTCAATCCAGCAGCCAAAAACATTTGTTTATTTTAATTTAAAATGACACCTTACAAAGAGCATATCCGTAATTTACTATTTGAACCGTATTAATTTGAACAAAACGGCAGCAGGAACAAAACGATTGATGGAAGTAGCTTATAGTAGTGATGTTCTATCTGCAAGCACATGTGAAAGATGGTTTCAACCATTCAAAAATTGCGATTTGTCCTCGAGAGACTAAGAACAGACTTAACCAGAAGAAATGAAAACCGATATTTTGGAAATGTTGTTGAACAATACTCGACCTAATCGACTAGTGAACTTTCAAAGCATCTTGGAGTTGTAAAATTAAAATTAAGATTGAGAGAAATTTTAATTCTTGCATTTTAATAAATATTTTAAGGTAAGAATATTCGCAGAACTTACTTAACGACCTAATATTATATGGCCGATGAAACTACGTGAAAGTACCCTAATCAAAACTATCTCCGTTTAAATTCAAGATACAAGAAAATATTGAAGAGGAAAGTTGTACTGTTCAAGAACGCAAATATGACGATATACAAAATTTTCTAATTGTTGTTGTCTTCAAAGTCTTGTAAAATTCACTAATGGCTTTTTATATGGCACCATATATTTTTAACTTCATAGTGTTGTAGCTGATGTCAAGACGAGTTCAACGATGTGGTATATTATGACTTTCAAATGACCTTGGACTCATAAATAGGTATATATAGTTTGACTACTCCGTTTGATCAACGAAAATTAGTTTCTTAAGCCATTAGGTATATCGATTAGGTATAAAACCTATACCATTGAAGGAAGGTGATCTCTAAACATACATAAACATGACTATCAACAAACTACAAGTTCGTATGTCTAGTCTATTATTCTCATTCAATTATTGCGGTAGTGTATCAGTTTATCGATATACATATACATATACCGTTTAACGATGCCTTACTCAAAGGAAGAGAAGATCGATCTTATTTCCATTTATCACGAAAGTCCTTAATGTCTTCAAGAAGCTGTTCGGCTTTACAAAACCGATTTCCTAATCGCAGCTGTTCACGCCTTTCTAGACATTTTGTAGTCCAAGGTCATTTGAAGGTTATAGTATACTACATCATTGAACTCGTCTTGACATTAGCTACTACACTAAGAAGTTACATATATACGGTGCTATTTAAAATAACCATCGATGACCCTCAAAAGACCTTGAAAACAACAACAATCAGAACATTTTTGTATCATCATAATTGCCTTCATGAACAGTACAACTTTCCCATTTAACATTTTCTTCTATTTTCAATCCTAACGGAGATATTTAAGTGTTTTCTTTCTCGTGGATCACCCAGTATAGCTTCTATTATGAAACAAATGCAACACTTCTTCCCAACTGCGTTTCCCTATCGTCCGTCTGGCTACTTAGCGGATTACGTCTGCTGTGTACACTATGACATTCGACGCTTTTAATTTGATTAAATCGGCCACGTCGCGCACGTAAATTATTAGGCCTAATGAATTGGTACACGGCACCAATACCAACACCATACGCAGCCTGTTAATTGATGGACGATGATATATAGAGAACGATTCGTTCGCGAACCGACACGTGAAAAAATTATCGGAAATCACGGCTGATTAAGTCTCGTCTGTGTCAGATCAGTTTCGGACGCTGCTGCTCGTGCATGAATCACTTTCACGCCAGGCGATCCTTTTATCCGCGAAAAAAAAAACATTTTATCATGCCGCGCCACTCATCTACAAGGGACAAAACAGTTCGCACGGTACGACGTGAAAAAATGTCGTGCCCCGTCGAGCAGAACTCGTTTCCAACAAATTTCCCGGAAACGCGTGATTTTCTTCTCTTTCTTTTTTTTTCTGGCGCGTTAATCGCATTAAATTTATTTGAAGTTTTAAATATCTGTGCGACGTATCGGTGGCGCGTAACAACGACTGCCGCACTGAAAAAAGTCGTACGTAGTCAGACACGCTGTATTTAGTTCTTTATTAAGTCATAAATCGTCAAAAATATACGGGTTTAGTTGTTGGAGGCTGTTGGTGTTGTTTTCAATTGTACTGCAATATTAATTTTACGTAAGAATTTTATAACGTTATTTAAGCCATCCAGGCGCTTCGCAATGTACGGTTGTTTTTCCAACGTAGGTACCTAATGTTTTTTTAGTAAATAACTTTTTCACCGAAAAAAATTCTTGAAAAACATGGAGGGTCACGCCACGCTGATAGGCCAAATAATTGTAGAATTACGATTTATTTTTAACATGTAGTTAACATCAGTTCGGAGACAATTTGTATTTATTTAATACCGATTTGAAATATTCAGTCGCATTTCAAACACCTTCCGGAACTAGTTCTTTTTTTCAAGAATGTCTAGCGAAGGTTACGAATACTATACTCGGAGACCATTGAAATAAATTCAAATGGCCGACAAGATTCAATTATAGCACGCAACGACCCCAAGCCGTAGACAAAAGGCATACAATTGAATCGCGTTTCAATCGAAGTTGCACTCGAATTACGTTCAATGACCATCGTAATTCACACTCGACTCGGACACAGCATTGTAATTAAAACGTCTATAGTGATTAATGAGACCGATACGTGAGCAATCCGCTGTTCTCTTACATCGTAATCTTCGATGTCGTCGGTTAGCGAACTTTAATCTATTTCGTTCCCACTATAGCCATATGGCTATGCATTTGTAAATAACGAACTGAAATATTAGTATCATGTATTTTTTCATATTTTTAAGTATATAATAGTTTCTTCTGATTGTTTATAGATGTCAGGAAACAAATTTTCATAAGCTTATAGGTAAAATAAAGCATTAAGTATTGTCCTTTGTTTTTTTTATTTGTTGGAATTCAAGTGTTCAGCATTGTTAGCGATACTGGGAAAATGGATTTTATTACGTATAATAACTTTATAATGTCAATTATTATACATAACTGTGATAGAAGTATTGTAGAAGAAGGTGACAGATGGCAACGAATAAAAAAATGGCACTAAACGCTTTCAAAATGGTTCAAATATTCTTCTAAATCATTTGTAAGTTATACAATGTAGAGAAAAATGCAGAAAGAAATATTTTCTCGTAATTGTTAAATTATGTGGGAATGAAAGGATTAACAAGATCACCAAACAGTATAGTTTCTAGAGACACACTTGTATAATATATTTTTCCAATTTGAAAATATTCAATAATAAATTCAATAAAAGTCCAAAAAAGGTTCGAAACCATTCAGAACAAATACATACATATGTGCAGACTGTCTCAACTAACTTGATCAGGTCGAATAATGACTTAACAGTACACTTTATGAAAATTTTGAGGCGTGGAACTTAAATGGCATGGAGGGGCACATCTTATAGGGTACGTGCTTTTTTTGGGTGTAGGTATTTCAGAAATTTCAAGGTCACCTTGATTTTTTTCAACTGAATGACCACAGATTTTTGTACCACAGATCGATAGTGTCTCAAATTCTCAGTAAAAATTTGTTGATCTTCATACGTCCTACACCTAATACTTAACAAGACATTTATAAAATAATTACTATATTGAAGTCGCTGTATTGAAGTTGAGGGGCATCAGTTCGAACACCTATAGCTTGCAGATACTAGATAGTAAGTACGTATTAAAAATTATTTTGTTAATATCTCTTTAACTATTGGGTTTAGGTCGTACGAAGGTTGACACATTTTTATTCAGAATTTGAGACACTATCGATCTGTGATACAAAAAATAGGTTATTTCCTTTAAAAAAATCAAGGTGACCTTGAAATCTTTGAAATACCTATACCCAAAAAAAGCACGTACCTTATAATATGTGCCCCTCCATGCCATTTAAGTTCCATGCCTCAAAATTTTCATAAAGTGTACTGTTAAGTCATTATTTGAGTTGATCACGTCAGCTGAGACACCATGTATAAAAATAATAAACAATGAAAAATGTAAGACACCATCAGGTTTACTAGTACTATTTAACATTTATTCTACGAGTATAAAACCTTCATCTTGAAACCGTTATTCCCTTCTCTTATTACAACAATAATCATTATTCTACAAAGTAGCAACAAATCAGGAATCAAGACTCTTTTTTCATGGATAATTAAAAATAACTCGATTTATGTATACTCGAAACATACAAACGTAAATAATTTTTGAAGCAGAATTTTTCAAAGTCGCATATTCATTCATAATTCACATTTCTTCCATACCGCAGGACAATTACGTAATTATAAATAAATCGGATGACACATCCACGTATGAATATGTATTAATGAGGCTGAATTATTGATGCGTAAATCGATATTAATACGATTTCGTGTAATTGACATTGTACAGGCTGAAGCATCTAGCTTAACGATTTCAAATTAGGTACTCGTCAATTATTTGTTACACCTATGGGAAAATGGTTCAAGCAAAAGTTTCATGGTATCCAGGGGGATATATATTAGCCTAATTACTTTTTCCTAAATTCTCTGTACACCAGGTTTTGAAAATCACCTTAATTTTTTAAAATGAAACACCCCATAGGTTTTACGGAAATTAAGTGGGCTTTAGAAACCGAGTGAACAAGTGATATAGCATAATAGATCTAAAGTGTGTAGTTATTGTGATATTCACAATCTAAATTTTATTGAAAAAGGTGGTACATTATGTAGGTTAATAAATCAAGGGAAAAGTGCAATAGAAAATTGCTCTACTTTAGTAACACGAACTCAAAATTGTGGACGTACTAAAAATTTAATAGAAGTAAAAAGTAATGTCTGGTCTCAAACGAAAACGAAAGGAGCAATCTTGCCAACTTATCGGCATATCTGAACATCCGTTTCGTCGAATGATCTAATATGGTAGAAGATTTTCTCAACACTTTATTTCATTAAAATTTCAAGTGTTCGATAAAGTTCAAAACTACAGCAGCACAGTTTAAGTAATTCAATGTCGAGGTCTCCTACCAATTCGCCGAAATTATATAAAATGTTGCGTGGCTATACATATAAAGTTTGTGAACGACCAACCGCTAAGAACCCTACAGAGAAAGTTGGGAAGCGGACGAAATGGCATTTCGCGTAGCCATCAATTATTCCATTCTCGTTCCAATCCTCTTTTGTGATGATCCTGGAGAATGAATATAAAAGGTTACTTTAATATCAACGGCTCTGTAATACTCTGTATATCTAATGAGAATTTAAGTAGGTACAACAAAACGGCAAATTTTTTCATGAACATTTTCAATTTTGTAGTTTTTAAATAAAAATCGTTAAATCGAGAGCTTATGACTTGCCCTTAATGTTTCTTGAAGTGAATGGTTATTGCAATAAACTTTATATCAATCGAAAGTTTAATTAATGCAGTCTATATTCCCGTTGACAACGATTTTGAAATGTATAAACTCGATTGCAGCAGTAATAGTTTTCACGAACTGTATTCCCCACCACCGTCACCGCTTAGCAATCCGCGAGCGCCGTACGAATAGGCATGAGCGTAAACGAGGATCCCCGAAATGATAATTTCCTACTCAATTCTCGCGGATGCGTGCGCATCGATCCCCACTCAATCACGATCGAAGGAGATCGATGCGAGAACGTTGATCCGGTACTCTACGTCTGGAAGCGATCTAAAATAGTTGCACGCAGGCTCGGAATCCCTTAGGCGAGAAACGGTACGTATTTGAGAAGTCAAGCCGACTTTGTGTGTAAAGCAAACCGTCTTTGCCATCCTCACGCATACGCGCCTCAAACCGAGGAGTCACGAGCAGAAGCAGCGCCGTGGCACAGTATACAGATACAGCGTAGTAGTCACAATCTAAATCGAAAATTCAAATCAATTTCTATTCATTTATTAAATATCTCTTGAACTTTAAAGTCAGTAACGTTACAACATATCTACATATACTTTACTTTACAAATCCTTAGTTTGAGACGCGTACGGTGAAACGAACTCCGACGGAAATTATAATTGTATTCAGATCGTACGAACATCAGTGTAAAATACCAAGTATCTGAAGTCGGCTGGACTTCTCAATCAAGTCTCTGACCTGACGTGTTAGTTTAAGTATCAGAGCAACCGGTGCTACAATTTCGGAATATCACAGAAACGGACGACTCTTCACAGTCTAGAGCAAGTACGAAAGAACGGGTCTGACCAAGTTCATGCTCAGCCGATTCTTTCTGAAATAATTTGTACTTGACTGTGAACGCCGTTAGTGTAGGGGCATAAGCACGTCACAGCCGCGATGACCCTCACGTCGCCCGCGGAGCAAACGGGCCAAGGGGGTGGTACTTGAGGAGGGCAATGGGCGGGGCTGGCCGCGGTCATGCCGAACGTTCCCGTTGCCAGCCCTACGCCCGAGGGTCACCGGGGGGTTTTTAGTGGGTGAAACCCCACATTGACCGTCACCGCCCCCAGCGGAGGCGGTGCACCTTTTCAAGGTTTTCCCCCGGTAAAAAAAAGGGGGGCATAAGCACGATCGGGGTTATTCTACCGGTACAGGAAAAAGGTGTTGGGACCACGTGCGCGTGCCTCTCACCAACGTCTTTTGTACTGCGGGCAGGCGGGGGTTTGGTGTGTGTCTCCACCCGAGAAGTCCTCCCAATTTATCATTATTATATATTATAATATATTATATTGACAGATATCAAGACATTTCAAGCTAGGAACGCGTTATCTCAGTAAACCGAAATTGTAGCATTTCGCACGTATGTCGCGCACGATTGTAAGTGCGCGAAGTGTGAAAGAGCGTATCGCGAAATATCGAAATACCCATCGCGGTAATATAATTGTAGTCAAAACCAGGGCATATTAGAAGATACCGTAATTCTACCAGATTTCGTCTGCAATTTTCTTAACTGACCATCTCACTCTCTGTCCTTTTGTGCCCAAAGGTACAAATCCTGCATTTCTGCTATGTTAATGGAATCCTTTGAACAACAGTGGAAGTAGAGTAATTGCCCTACAGATCAGGCAAACCTCGTATCGATAAATTTATTAAATAGGCAAAAGTACGGTTACACAGTCAACAATCGAAGGAATAGAAATACTTCCACGACACTGAATACTAATACCAATCGATTAAATAATGATTTTTTTCCATCCGTTCAATATTGTAACCTCTCGGTGGAAAGTTTAGCATCACTAGCATCTTAACGATCATGATGGTCACCGGCGATAGACACCATTAAATTATGTGTTTGTTACATAAATCAAAATATATATTTTCATCTTATATGTATAATAATTATACAAAAGGCATCAAAATTTGCTTCACGTAAAAGTTTAAACGTGTTTTTCCCGAAATAGCGTTTTTCAAACTGGAGGAATACATACCTCGAAAAGTTATTAATCGATTTAATTATGACATTTTTATTTTAAAGAGTATACATACTTCTTAATAGGAGCCTAGTTAGTTAGTTTATGCTCAGGTCTCCCGGGAGAGGGGAAGTGCGATTTCCCCCCCAAGGCCGCAGCTGTGGCTCAAACGCCTGTAGCTATCTCACAGCCCTGCAATAGGACTGCGGTGGGCGTTACCCGGGGATACTATTTCCCCCGGCTTTCCAACCCGACCAACTTTTTTAGGCCCGGGCCACATGGAGGCGGGGAAGTACTCGCGCGGGGGGCGGAGAGACACTAGGATCGTCCCATCCCTACCTAATAAAATTAGCTAAAGGAGTATGGTCGTCGGGGCAACCGATCCTTCGTCTCCAAAGTGAGTACCAGCTCACTCTTTGCTTCACCTACAAACCGAGTCTGTACCAGGGGTGGGATCATTAATAGGAGCCTAACTCTCACATTTTGAAACATCCATTTTTTAAAGACGCTGAAAGGAAGGAAAACATAGGGTAGTTTTTATTTTAAACTTGATGTGTCGTCATTTAATTAAGAAATTCTTTGCAATTTTTAAAGGTTAACTCCCTCGGAACTTTTATGACTTTCAATAATCCGACATTGTTTTTCATTTCAGACCAACGATTTTGGAGCTAGACAACCCACCATTTTAGAGGATTTTTTTCAAGTCTAGAATTCAACGACTCTTCAGTGCAATCTGTAATGCTAAGTTAAAAAAAAAAATAAATAAATTTCTATAGTTCAAGACATTTTCAATAAAATGCTGAAACTTTCATTAAATTATCCATCGCAGTTTTACTTATTTTAATTCCTAAAGAGGACCTATTTTTATCTGCTCTGGACCGGAACCTCCCCTGAAGGGTATTATCACCCTGAAGAACCAAAAAAGTAGCTAACGAAATTGCGTAATATTTCTATCGAGATCCCCTACAATTTCCAGGTTACCGAAATTGTAATCGAAGGCACTCGAATTTGCGACAAACTCTGACGCGAACGTAAATTCATGCGTGATTAGTAGGGAGAGCGAACATGCGAATTCGTTTGGGCGATCGCCACGCGTCGTCGCGCATTAACCGTACTTGAACGAATCGTCGATCCAATCAGCGAAAAATGGCACCTGTCGCTGCTACTTTTAATCTCGGAAATTGCTTTTGGCAACCAAACGCGTCAATTTCCACAGCGGAGCACTTCCATGTAACAGCCGCTACTATATATCTGGTTTGCAACGATGTGTCACCAGGTTTCTTCATTAACTGCCGCGCTAACGAGGCTTCTCACGAAAATAGAGGGTTTTTTCAAATGCGTACGGGAAAACCGAGTTTCGTAACGAGCGTTTCAAGATTCACGGTAATTTTGTTATCACATGAGTGAGATTATTGCTTGTTACAACTCGATGGCACGTAATTTTTATAGTCAATTACACGCACCTATTCAAATTAGAGCAGTTAATCAGGTGACCGTGTAATGAACAGGGTAGACCACGAAACGTGATCAGATTGGATTATTCCACTATTAGCTGTTCGATCGAAAATTTGTTTAGAAGCTCAACGTTTCTTAATCGTTTACGCGAGTGTGTTGTAGCTGATCGACACCGTTTTGAACATCCTTTTAATTAATGTAAATGATATTGTCTTAATGTTTCTTTGGTTCAGAAGAAGAAAAAATATTTGTTATAGTGCTTGCCGAATTCGTCTCAGTATCCACTAAAAGATAGGCGTAAAAGAATTATAGGTTTAACCATAAAAACCTAAAGTTGACCTTGAAACTTCTGGAAAAAAAGGGTTGACAAAAAATTTGGTTCAATCATCTTAAAGCTCTTCTTGAGTCATGTTATATGTATTAGCCAAAAGATATTCAATTGAACAGTCAGCAGTAATCTAAGCTGATCACTAGGATGGTTCTTATTTACCTACACTTGATGAAAATTTTTTCCAAAACTTTTCTCGCGGCACCCTGCAGAATAGTTCCAGTTAATAGACAAATAATCTGTGCAAAATTTGAGCTCGATAGGGTAACGGGAAAACGTGCCCCTCAGATTCTTAAACATTAAAATACTTAATTAAATACTCATAAAATTGGTTTTTCTCAATTATCTTCTAAACTATTGATTACATCAGAAAACGTATGAGACAAAACTTGTAGATCTAGACAGGACGCAACTTTTATGTTGTATTACCTTTTTCCCTACGACGAACGGTTTTCGAAAAAAATGAAAAAAGCCTAAAAAAACAAAACATTTTTTCTCAATTTTGGAAATTGTAGTGTGCTTTGATTATTTTTTATCAATGAAGATTAAAAAAAATGTGTATTATTTATGTTCGACCCTAAAGGACTATTCTTAGGAAATTAAAAAACTTTTCAAAATTCCGGTAAATTTCTGTAAATTGTATTGAAAGTGTTTTGTAACATATATACATACATATATATGTAAAGATGCGACAAGGAATTCATTATTGTATTTAAATCTTGCTAAACATCTTAAGAAATAGTGATAAAATGAAAAAACGTTTCAGAGAAAGATTTTTTATTCTTTTGCGTGATTAATGATTTGTTAAAGAAATATAAGTATCCATTTGAAAAAACGAAGTTGACCTTCAAATGACGTTCACAATGTTCACCAGGTTAAAAATAAATAATGCCATTCTCTTCCCCCCTCGAAACCAAACAACTTTAGTCTTAAAATACTTTCTTATAAAATGCTTTGTTTCTATAATATTTCCATGCGTCAACTTAAATGCCGCACCCTCTATACATATGTGCATCCATGACTACATTTGCTGGCTGACTCCCTTCTTTTCAGTATAGAATAAGGTTTTATAGGAAATGAAAAACACTTTTCAGCGTTCACAGTGCCGATAGTAAAGGTGAAAGCCACAGTCCCCACTCTCTTGTACTGCCCCTTCCACGGCCATCCGATCGTCATTCTAACATTAAAATGACCAATTGTTAATGATTTACAGGTATCTTATAACTACCTTTATTACTCCTAATATTTAAAAAGACCGAAAAAGTAGTTAATGTGGTACAAGAACTTTTTGTCGCGTTCGCCCTTACAGAAAATGTTTAAAACACATTTCTCTCAAAACATGCCGTTGTATCACTTGCGTGGATAATGGTCTCTATAAAATAAAAGAAACATAACTCTGTGGACACGTGAGAAGGTATATGAAATCGATATCATAGGTACTTATGATAATATCATAATAACTGGACTGTTTCTTAAGTTTTATGTTAACGCATGTTGTATGCAATATGTTTTATAGTCGACATAGATGAGCACTACTTATTTTTTTCCTACAGGTGTATTAGCTTTTATTTTTGTTTCTGAGGTTCTATGAATTGTGTCTTAATTTTTGTTCGTAAGTGTAAAAGGGTCTGAATTTATCAATAATCGGAATCCTTTAATGATCCTGAAGTATGGAGGTGTTGCTCGATACATACCAATTATTCAAATCGTACATTGTCAATTTCGTTTTATTTATTTATTGTTGCCTTTCCGTCATATCGACTGCTTGCATTTTTTATGTGCTAGTGCACAATGAAAAAAGAATTTGTAATTAAAGTAATTAAACATATAAGAATCTTATTATTTCAAAATTTAAGTTATTTTACATCACTAAATTCGTTCTTATGATTCACAGTGTGCATGTGTCCTGTAATTGGTGATACAACCCAAACAGGGTTAAATCTACATGGAAAAGTAAGTTGAAAATATGAAATGTGAAATATACAATGTCAAATTTAAAACTCTATTAGGATAACGTATTTTATAGATATGAAGACTGGTATCGTGTCTGACCATTCTTTGATAATGCTACTTGCAATGAACATTCACCATGACACAGTACCGTTAATCTTCAATCGGCTTCCCTACTACAAAACCATAAATTCATCTGAGATTAATGTGTAAAAGAAACGAGAAAACACAAGTATTAACAATATTTAAAAATGCTATAAAGAAAAAACAGAAATAATCAGTAATGTATAGACACTTAAGCCAAGTAGTGCTCAAAAGGAATACATAACTAATAAATTTTCAACACTGTCTGACCGGAATAGTTAAATTTAGCGTAAATACATTTTGTCGTATGTTTTCAACTTACTTTTTTTATACGAAGACCACAAGGGAAAAGCATGAACAATTTTAAAGTTCAAAATCCTCTCAACTAATCACACATATATTATCAAGACTGTGTTTTTATTTGGTTTTAGGAATAATTACCTTTTTGAATATTAATGATCACTCTCTGGAACATGTAAAAAATATCGACTCTACCATAACATTAGTTATGCCCTTAATTTTCTTTCAAAAATTGGGTGAACTCATTAGATTATTCCCCTGTTTCATTCGGACTTCTACTATTAAAGGGTTTACATCTTTAGACCCGACAAGTTGTTTCCATTTTCATCTACGTCATATTAAAGTACTCTTATTTAGCTACCAAACGATATAAAAATCAGAAAATCAACGAAAATAGTCTTATCATGTATTTCCCCTGTGTGGTCTTCATATGAAGCCATATTTTCTTTAATTGTATCAGCAATGCCAGGACACCCTGTACACGAACGTAACCAGCAAAAGAAGAAATATTGAAAAAATTAGTTTATTCCCAGCACGATTAGGTCCTTCACATAATTCACATAATGGAACATGAATCGTATTAAACAATTTATAATGAAACTCGAACCTCTACTCAACTTACATTCGTAGATACATTGTAGGTATTAATAGCCACGACAGAATTACCTCATCGGGAATCGAATTGAAAGAAGTTTGATTAGTTCTCAACTGAGCTCTGGAACCACGTAGGTCCAGTAGTGTCCTAATTGATATTAAATTTAGAACCTGATCACCCGATGTGTCCCGATTAGTAGAAAGTTTAACCTCAAGAGCCTGATTACATTAATCCAGTTTCATTTGAAACCTGATTGCACGACATTTTGGTGGTTAAATTTTAACTCAAGTATCAGGAAACTTTAAGTTTATTCTCAACTTTTGAAGTCCCGCAGCCCTTCCGTTCAATGCCTCCTTTAGAGCGTCTCTGGCTAAAGAAACGGTTGCAATAACCCTCCGTGTCGCGAAGATGGATCGTAGTTTGGCAAGATTTGGGACTTTCTGCAGAATTTTGTTTCTCATGCTGGCTCTTGGCAACCGTTACGGAATATAGGTGTGATGTTACTCTCACGAAATCTTAAACAATTGAACTAAATCACAAATTCCCAACGTGGGCGCTACCGCCCACCGCTAGGCACTGAGATCTGGGAGCTGTTGTAGTTATTTTATTCTCGTTATTTTCAATCTAACTTTTTACTATTCAACGATTACACGCACAACTACACTTGTAAAGTTTAGTAATAGAGATAGTTGACCCAAATAGGACGGTGAATCACAAAAAGGTTATGAAACTATGGACCAAATTAGTGCTTCGCAACCTTCCTGCCGCGGCACCCAACACATTTGTTCGCAGTGGTACCGCAACCCAAATGCTTACAATATATAAATTTTTTAAACTTGGTAGTCTGGAGTCACTGTATATTATGTAAATAAATAAAAATTGTGCATACTTGATAATAACTTTTACATGTGAAATGTAACATTCAGTACATTATTTCTACAGTGGGCGGTTCAGACGAACTTTGATTTACAACAAATACCTCAATTTCATTTTTTATTACTTGAATTTAACTATGAAAAAATGTGAAGCTAACGATTTTGAATAAAATAGGCTGTTTATCGATTTGGCACAAGATAGCAGCAGTTATTTCGCGATCCGTTAAAAATTTAACGCGACCCAATATTGGGTCTCGAGACCTATAGGTTAAGAACCTCTGGTCTCAATCATAACGCATCCCCGCGGAAAAGTGTCACAAGTCAAAAATGTTCAATTTTCGTTTTACAGCGGGAAATATTTTGTTAAAGTTGGATCCACCATTCCAGAAAAATATTATAAGTCGAGATCAAATACTTCGAACGAAATGGCACTAATGTCACTTTCTTTAATTATTGTATATGAAAAGCTGCGTAATGTTTTCGACTGGTGATACTTTTCTAGCGACGCACAAGGTTAAACCAGCTTTATGTAGAGGTCATTTATATATATTACCCATATTATATAAACATTTAATGCACACATTAGAAATTTAATTTCTGACATTTAGTAACTCGTTAGAAAATGTTATTCTATATGAGATTTTTTAAATAATTTCTTTTGACAGTAAATGTTCAATAATTCGTTAACACTACTGTCTTCACCGGTTCCAGTTGAATTTTCAAGAAATTCAAGCTCTGCATGTTTTAAAACTAAGTACCTACTCTATCTTGTTGTAACAACCCGATATTTAGTGTTTACTTTGAATGGAGGATTATATTGCCGAATAATATAAAATCAGACGTAAATTACAAGTATACTCAATGAACAATGTTTCAATGGAACATTCTACCTTATAGAATTTACAATAATACATTACGCATATATTCATGTAGCAACCCTGTCATCTGTTATCCGTTTCTGAAAACAGACATGATTTCCGCTTAAAACGCATTAATAGGCAACACCGCAGGCACAATCAGACAGAGGATTAACCATTATTTTGGATTCCCCTTGGTAAACGACATATATGTATTTATGTATATCAAATAAATAATATTTACAACTGCCGTGGCTTTATAGGCGAAGTTATTTGTATGATTGGCTGCTGCAAAACGGGGAAATTATTATTGGCTAAACAATGTCTACAGACTGGGCTGAGTATAGGGACGAAATCATCAAAATATGCACAAATGACAAAGAACCACGTACAGTTACTTGCAAAAGTATACGCCCACTCCATACATATAACATGTCTAAACATTTTTTCTGTGTTACTTATGGTCGCACCACCCACATGTTTGGATTATTAGTTGACTGCGGATGTTTATGCAAATATAGAACTTTATAGATTAATTTTTCGAAACTAGATGCAAAGGAAAATTTATTTACCCTGCTAAGGGTTCTAATAATTTCGAAATAAGAATAAGACCCAAAGAAACTTTTAGTAACTTTTGAAAACAAGTTTTTAATGTACTGAATTCTAGACAATTGGATATTCTATAAATGCATAAAATCCGCAATCTAATTATAATATTAGCAATATTAATAATAACACGTTTCGATAGATTCCCAATTAACTATGCGTACAGTGTCACTCACGAAAGTCTTCGTACACACCATAAACAAGGTCACTTTTGTGAGTTTCCTTGTTTGTTACAATATTCCCATAAACTAATACAGTTTCTAATAAAATAGTTGATATTACCTTATATGTTACTAAATAAACATGATATTGCACGGAATTATTTTTTATATTAATCGAAATCACCTTTTTATGGGGTGTATGAAGACTTCCGTGAGTGACTGTAGATATACTAAATCGTCCAAAAAGTTCATGCCGTTTCAGACACGAATATCTTTATTGCCATTTTTATCGGAGAAAGAGAAATTCATTTGATACAATGAACATAGGAAAGTATATAGATTGTTTTCGAAACACATTTTAAATATAAACTTATGAGAATTCATTTTTTGCTTTTCGTGAGAGATGTAAGTAAACAGTATTCAGTTCCACATATTCCATGTATGTATATCTGTACACAATCTTTTGTTGTATGCTCAGCTCTTTTGTGCTTACTGATCGTTAATACATCTTTGTATCAACAAATGTGTTTTCATTAAATTATTTGTAATGTTGTAACATGTAGGGTAAGGATGGGTATTACTGCGGATGCCCCGATTACTACGGATATTTATAAAACAAATAATATTTAATGTTGGAAAGTACATACGCTCTTGAAGATTAATGGTAAAATTATTTTAAACTTTATTACAAATAATTATTAGTAAATATATACAGCAAAATTGTTATTAATTCTTTTATCGTGGTTTGAAATTCGACAAGACGAAACTTTGATCGATTTCCCAATATGTCGGTTCTAAACGTCTACTTAAAAAACGTTTATATTTTTGTTGTTAAAAGTAATACATGTAATGTAGCGTTATTACTCCATAGAATAAGAGTTATTTTTCCAGAAAAACAATACATTACTTATCTACAGTTTATTTTTTATTTTTATTTTTCACCGCAGTATTAGGTTCAGTACTTTACAACATATGTGTGTATTACTGCGGACAGGTGACTGCTTAACCTAACCTATTTTCGGTAGGTACCGAATCAGTGCGGCAGTGCGTGAGTTAGGTACACATAGGTACAGTTGCAACTCTACCTATAAAGATGGAAAGGAAATGTGGGAAAGAAAATTCAAAGAATAGGAAAACAAAAAGTAAAAGACTTTGTTATTTAAAAGAGCATCTGGTTGCCACTCTCCAAAAAATACGAAATGGTAAACAAATTTCCGAAGTTTCTCGTATATACGTAATATACCAGAAAGCACACTCAGGGTGAAAAAATTAGGCACTTATGCTGATAAAAAACCTGGGCCAGCACCTGCTTTTACCGTGGCAGAAGAAAAAAAGCTACTTACTTGGATTTTTCACTGTTGTGAAAAAGGATTTCCTGTAACAAAGGCTCAATTACTAGAAAGTGTTCGAGTGATTTGTGATTATTTGAAAAACAAGAATCCATTTATTAACAATACACCAGGTAGAAACTGGTACAATGCATTTTTCAAACGACATCCAGAAATTGTTAAAAGAATTTCTGAGAATATTTCTTTAAATAGAGCAAAAGTGTCAGAATACAGTTTGCGTAATTGGTTTCAAGAAGTTTCTGAATATTTTATTAAGGAAGATATCATAATGTCGATCGAACCAAATAGAGTTTTTAACTGTGATGAGACAGGTATTAAAGAATAAAATTTATTTAATGTTGGTTTATTTCTTTATAAAAAGAATATGTATTATTTATAGAAGTTTCTCTAAATCCAGTGTCTTCTTCAGTGCTTGCACCAAAAGGTTGCAAAAATGTTTATAACATATTTAATAATAACGAAAAAGCAAACATAACTGTATTAATCACAGCCAATGCTGCTGGTAATCTTGCTACACCATTTATACTTTTTGCTGAAAAATCTTTACCAGATAATGCTTTAGAAATGGCACCTCCTGAATTTGCATTTGGGTTTTCTGAAAATGGATGGATGATGTCACAGAATTTTTATGAATATATAGCAAACATTTTTGAGCCTTGGTTGACAGAAAATAAAATAAAACGTCCAGTAATTTTATTTATTGATGGTCATGATTCGCACCTGACATTACATTTAAGTAGATTCTGCTCAGAGCACAACATAGTACTTGTAACCTTGCATCCAAATGCTACACACATTATTATATAATAAATTAATACTTTCTGTCTTGTATATTATACCACATCCTTCTTACAAATAAAGTTAAATAATTTTTCTATTTACAAGATATAGGTATTTATACTAATATTTTGCTTAACACAAGTCCGCAGTAATATACGCGCAGTAATTGGTATTTCGTTAGTAGCTGGCACACAGTAATGCATGCATATCCGCAGTAATTCATGCAATGAGATGTGGTTTCCCGTTCTCATTTTTGTATGGAATTAATATCATCCAACTTTCTTTAAAAACCAGAAAGAGGGACTTTCATTCATTTGAACGCTTTATCGAGCACTCTAAAGTTAACCTATCCTAAAAGTCCGCAGTAATACCCACACTTACCCTACAGTAACTTTATAATTATGGAATCGGGACCTCCATACGATACCAGAAGAAACAAATAACATCAATGAATTTAGGGGGAGGGCTCTGTGGAGAAGCATGTAGACTGTGTAGAGTCTCGGCTTTCACTTTCATTTTTTCCAACGCTCCTAGATAATCCCGCACGAGACAGGTACCTTGCATAAATATTTGTAATATACAAAACATATCTTATAAAATGATTGATGTATTATCGCAGATAAAATATACCAAATATGTTTGCTTCATTGAGTTTTACTGCTTCGATATACCAGAGTAGAAATTACATAAGTAATCAAACTGCGGATGTTTATGCAAATTCACAATTTCGGGTGGGAATATATAAAAATTAAAATGGGACTGAATTTTGAATTGTTTAATGAAAGCTTTACTACGATAATAATAATAACACATAAATAGTATTAAACATTTATTAAAATCTTTATTGTGTTGCATTTTCCAAGTTAAGCGATGCTATAAATGCATGAACATCCACCGTGTAATAGTAAGAAAACTATACGAATACTTCTGTGCTTGATTGTAATTAAAGTTCAAGAGGATAAGAAAATGTAGCCTCTACACAGATTGCATTGAGTATTCACGTGGTATCCAACCGAGTAGTTAAGAACATTGTCTTCCTAAAGAACCATTGTCCTTTTTAGAGATAACGGAACCAGCCAACGAGAGTAAAGTTTGTACAGAACTTTCTTCCCCGTCATTCCTCGGTCAAAGGAACGTAAATTTTTCAAACTGCACGCATATTATTTTGTAACAGTCTCAGAACACCGGCAGAAAAATCACTGTAATCATTTGCATCCTTTCACTGTTTCACTGTCGAACTCTTATCTGCGTGGCCTGCTAGTCATTGGAAGTAAAACGCATACGGAGGAAATATGAGCGTCGCGTCGCCAGGGTAAAAAGTAAAACGAATGGTAATGTGATTGTAACAGTTTCATTGGGCGAACGACTATGGCATCATCATCGTATAAACTGGCTGTCAGGGACTGAATTAATGAACAGCTCTGCTCGCTGGAAGGTAAAAGGCTCGTCGATATTAAGTAGCGGTCGAAATTCTGATAGTAACTTCATTCGGTTGTACGTGCTTGTAAAACTCCGATATCAGAACAATTTATCAATCTCGTGTATTACAGAAACATAGTTCTCTTAGATGTAAGTCCTCGGATAATATTTAATAGCTAAAACTGCAAATGCATGATCCCACTAAAAGCTTGCAAATACATTTACTGCCATGTTGAGAGTTTCTACTGTTTGTTTGTATTTTATACGTATACCTGACTTTGACGAATGTCGTCAAGTCAGACTTGAACGAAATATCGTCAATAGCTACGAAATAGCGACACAGAACATGCCAAACCACTAATGGAACATGGAAAAACATACAAGAGCTATACAATGACTTACTAAACAAAGGAACATCAGTGTCATTTATATACATATGTACACAGTGTATTCAAAAAGTTCCCGGACTTATGTTTGCTACCAAACAGATTTATAGGTAGACATCATTTTATTGCTTACATAGTTCTACATAGTTTCCTCCTCTTTTGACACACTCTTGATGACGTTCATACAGTCGCCGGAAACATCTGGAAAAGTCTTCGACTGAAATACCCTTTAACGTCGTTGTCACTTTCCGTTTGATTGCTTCCTCATCCTCAAAACGAGTTCCTTTCATGGCTAGTTTCAATTTTAGAAATAGGAAATAATCCGCTGGAGCCAGATCTGGTGAGTACGGAGGGTGCATTAGAACCGTGACTGACTTTTGGCCAAAAATGAAAACACAGTTAGCGATGTGTGAGACGGAGCGTTATCGTGTAACAGAAACCATTGACCGGACTGGTGTTTTTTTTCCAAGTTCGTCATGAAGGATAGCATGAACACTTGCAATACTTATTTTCAACTCCTCTGACAACATTTCAGTGGTCATACGGCGATCTTTCAGGAGAAGCTGACGAACTCGCTCAACATTTTCGTCCGTTCTGCTTGTCGACGGACGCCCTTTCTTTGGGTTGTCTTCGAGTGACTTGCAACAGCCATTGTATGAAACCATTCTTAAAACGTGAATACCGTTCAAATACTTGCGTACGACGGAGGCAGTCACTTCCATATGCATCTTGTATCATTGGGTATGTCTCTTTAGGACTTTCTCCACTTAAAAAACGCAACTCTTTGCTCCATAACAAAAATTATTACAACAAAACAAAACTGACAAATTTTAAATGTGCCCTGCAAACAAACAACTAAATCTTTTAAGGTTAATCGAAGCTGATAAACAAAAGAATATCTATAGTCAATAGATTTAGCCTTAAAACACAGATGTCACCACCAGAAGCTATCATGTAATAACAGTCCGGGAACTTTTTGAATACACTGTGTATATGGATACCATCCCA
The DNA here is from genome assembly GCF_001272555.1 of Dufourea novaeangliae. NCBI lineage: Eukaryota > Metazoa > Arthropoda > Insecta > Hymenoptera > Halictidae > Dufourea > Dufourea novaeangliae. Next base: position 110,695 of record NW_015374014.1, on the reverse strand, counting down.
TCGAGGAATAATGCTGCCAAAGAAGAACTATTTTTACAATCTATCGAAACCGCTCCAACAAAATACAATGACTACCTAAACTCTCTAAATAATTGGCCTGAAACAGAAGTGGAATGAAGAATGGCAATAGTTATAAAAAGCGACCTTTACTATTGTCTTCACGATTCGACAAGTTGCAATTTTTTCAATGTTTTTTTACACACCATTTAGTAAACTAATGTCCCTAACTTCACAAAAGAACTGAAGTAATTTGGACCAATTTTAAAAAAGTTGTTCTGTTTTAAAGGGTGTTCAAATATTTTTATCCCCCATTGTATACCCTCCAAATTATTTTCCAATAGAAAATTGATATAATACCTTCCTAAATTCGTTATTTACCCTCGAATCATATACATATTATCACCGACAACTTTTAGAGAAATCTTGTTATTAATAAATTCAACAAAAGAAAAAACAAATAATGATTAATAGAATAATAATTTGGCACACAAAGACCACGCGGAACTATCTCCTAAATAAAGCAACATCACCGTACTATGCACCCTGTCACCGAAGATTAACCATCAGATACATTTTATCAGATTGTAAGAGCACAGAAGACACCGGAAATCAACTCCAAGTACCCAGCATTATTGAAGAAATTTTCTAAATGGAAAAAAACCTCAAAACAGCAGTCAAACTTATCCGTAGAAGAAACCTCTATTGTGAAATGGCGAATTGAGAATCACAATGATGTGAGTCACACTCGTGCTATCTCCCGTAAAATAGCGCTTTGCGTTTATTGTATTTAAAATAATTGTTTCAAAAGAATTAATCAATTATTATTAACATACAATATTGGTTCTAAACATTTTGGTTAGTAAAAATAATAAGTACAGCGGTATTTTTACGAAATGAAGCTTTATTATTAATTTTTTTTTCACGAATGTATATTGTTGTCATATTTGTGAACAATGTAAAAGAAATAGAAAACAGCATTAGTGTTTAAAATTTTATGTACCATCACAGCAACACTATTCATTTTTACATACAATCAAAAAACAATGATAACAAAATACAAATTATATAAAAAATAAAAATTTATATTTACATTAGATGGACTTACACCACTATGATTCTACACGGTGTGTTCCCATTGTTTAGTAACGAAGAAAACTACCACCATTTTTCGGTAAAGAATGAAGTTATGCATATTTTAATTAACTACGAAGGTAAACAAATGCTGCCTCTAAAATTATGGAACTATTAGTATTAACTCAAATTTTCAACCTTTGTACTGACACCACTACGATTCCCAATCCGCGAAAGATAGAACAACTACCGACTATGATCGCTAATAACCGAGAAATTGATGCAACCTTAAATTCACAAAATATATCTGCGGTTTTGACCGCAATACGTCATCTTAATCATTTTTGATAATAATTACGATTGAAATGAGAGGGAAATTGACTTGTTAATTTTGTATGGTATACCAGGGTTACACGATGAAAAGAACTGTGAACGGAAACGTAACAAAAAGAGGGTAAGAAAAGATGATTGAACCACCGACTGAGGCAGTTGATTCATTGAATTAAGTCAACGTGTAGCACCTTCAGTTACATAAAGCCAAAGAAGAAGAAGAAACAGCATTTTGTGTTCTCCTTTTATCCAATCTCGTGTGGAGTTATGCACTGACAGTAAGGTATTACATTATTATGTAAAGTAGCTTATTAAATCGAATACAAAGTGTCTCAAGTCGGACAGTACAACCGGGCAGAAGATGATTCTATAAAAAAACATAAGACAAAGTAAAAATTAATTTTTTTCATTTGAGGTTTCATTCTCGAGAAAATTGAGTTTGAATGATCATCTGAAACGCGTGTGCATTAGTGCTGGCAATACGTAGAAACGACCGGCAATGAACAGATGAGATAGGTAAGTCCTATTCTATTGTCTCCAGACCTGGGCACTTCTGAAATAAAATTATTTAAAATATTATTTTAAATAATATGTTATTTTATTTTCTAATCATTTAAAATAATTCTTAGGAATAATTGTGGAATTGTTCTTCGCAATTATATCAGGTAACTGGGTTTGAGTATGATTTATTGATATTTTTCTGAAGAGTAGCACACATCTTCAAAAGTTTCTCATGGATGAGCTTTTTGAAGAGCGGGTTCTACTTAAAACAAATCGCTGTAAAGATTTCTTAAAATAAAATATTTTTGGTTGCACATTATTTTAAGTATTATTTCTTTTGCCAAATTTGAAATACAAAAATAACAATGTAATTCATTATTTGAAACTGCTATTATTACAAATGAATCGATAATAATTTTATTTTTAAGCAACAGTATTGAAAATAAAGTTCCGAAATGAATTATTTCATCTAGTTATATCTTATTTTCGTTTCAAATGAAATTTGCCCAAGTCTGATTGTCTCTGAACTCAATAAATTCTCAAATTCGATTATTTCAAAAACAGAGCGTCACCAAAAGAATTTTATTTTTTTTTCCGACTTATTTTTTCTTGTAGAATTACCTCCTGCCCAGTTACACTACCCGACCTGAGACACGCCATATACAATTTCAGGTTGTTGATTTTAATTTTAAATATGTTTCGTAGAAAATCTCAATGGTCTATATTTTATAGATATCTGATTAAAAGAAAAAATTTATATTTTATTCAGAGTAGTAAAACGTATTCAATTTTTAACAAACATATTTTTATATACAAGTTTATACATAGTTTGCTATCGACGATAATAAAATTTTATTGCACCGAGAGTCGTTCATTGATTAGTAACGGTTTTGAAACCAAACAAAACCGAATACCGTTTTTGTTTAACTCTTTGACATTTAATAGAATTTTTCTCGAGTAGATAATTTAATTTTTTACAGTTAGTGGACAGGCATAGACATTATCAAAATATGTATATATTGTAATTAAAGCGATGGCAATTATCACTTATGATAAAAAAAATTCCATTTCGACACATACGCTAGGACACACAATATTCGCTAGGTGATCAAAGTGTTAAAGATAGTTCAATTAAATACAAAGCATAATCTATGAATAACATGGAAGGTAATGCTTCATAAATATGTTTCGCCCAAACAAAGGGGCAATGCTATAATGTATTTATAGGTCCTAATGCAAAATTGTTTGCCTAAATACATGTAAGTGCCCGGAAGTCTGAAATCTGATCACAATAGGTACATACAGTACGACGAAAATAAAAATACGTAACTTTCGGTATTACCTTACATAATTATACTAAAGTTTTCTGTCATTTCTGTCGTAACACGAGAAAATGTTTAGATATTAATTAGATTGGTTATTGAAAGTTACAATATTTTTCCTTACAAATGAAAAGTCCGATAAACGTTAAAGTTAAATAATTTTTACATATTGATCGTAGTACCTAAATCCAGTTTTTAAAAACCGACAAACCTTAACAAGCACTTCGATTAATGCATTCAGAAATATATAATTCCATTTAAAGCAACAAATTTAACTTTCATAAGTCCATTGCGCACTCAGCTACAAACAAAAACTGGCCACGTCAAATTATTTTTTCCTCGAAACCATTAAATTTTTATTTGAAACATTTTTCGGTAGGTTTCATCAACGATTTCGACGATATTCAAGGGGATCGATTTAAAGGGTCATTCCGGTGTACACTCCGTAAAAATTATACATTGTTTAGGAATTTATTGTAAATACACAATTGAATCGTATACAACTTTTTGTTGTTTTTTATTGTACATTTAAAGAACAAAAAAAGTCCTGTAATGGTAAAGTAAGTAAGTAATTTATTAGTGTTTTTCTTAAAGTCTGTATACAACTTGAAACGTCTTTGTCTTCTTGGCGCAGGTCATTTCAACTCGTAGACTTATCTAAAACAAAAAATTCAAACAGGTTCTTACATAATTTGTATGCGAATGGCTATCGCCAGTACCAGAATCAGGTCGTTTTATACAGTATAACATATTCTTTACATTGACAAACAGCTAAAAAAGGGTTGAAATTGTATATTTTTATATAAATGTCTGCCATTTTGTTGGTTTTGCACGTAAAGAATTTATTCTGCTACCGACGACAGCCATTCGCATACAAATAAAGAAACCGTTTGAATTTATTGTTTTTGATAAGTAAACTGCGAATTTTATGCATTTATAACCTATAGGTCTCTGTGAAATATAATAAAGGACAAAATTTTCGTTAAATGCAACGAGTTTTTTGTTTTCTTTTGAGCCCAATAAGATACATAAAGGAAGAAAGAAATTCAATTATTTCAATTGAAAACAATTATTACCGTTGGTTAATTAACATGAAATTTACAATGATAATACAACATTAGCCCAACCAAAGTTTGCCAACATTTAAATATCGTCTTAAAGGCGTCAGAAACGTTGTTACAACTTGTTATTATATTCCAAATTGATTTTTTTTGTTTTCTTATTCATGTATATGTATATATATGTATTACAAATATCCAACGTTAGCTATTCGTTGGCAAATTGTCATAACTTTGTGTGGTTGGCCCTATGTTGGGAATTTGTAGGCAAAAACACTAATCATATCCCAACTAACTCCCAACTGTTAAAACTCAAATACTCGCAATTTGTTACTGTCGCGCAATAGTTGACCCATTAAAGTTTTATTGTGTGTTTTTTTTAACTGGCATGTTGCCGCGTCGGCATTGCGTTAACGCGCTTTTTTATGTATACGAATATATATTGATTTATCATTGTTTTGTTTTATGTCATACAATGGCATTTGAAACAAAGAACAGAATGCTGCGCGTCAAGACGCCAGCTGACGCCAGCAAATCAACCGAATCGTGCGTGAGTCACGTGAAATCCGTGAAGTCACGCACGCGACCGCGATCTTCATTTGCCTAGAACAAGTAATTATTATAGTTTTAAAATGTACAAAGTGGTCGAATTTAATTCAATTCGCGACGGTAGTGAAGGTGGAGGAGGTATCAGTGTTGTACAAGCAGAGTGAGAAGACCACCGTTTAAACTGATGTCCAAATTGTAATGTAACCATGTTACATTTACTTTTTATAGTTTCTATCATTTTGTATTTTCTACATTATGCTACGTTAGGATAGATTTTAAGCCAGTCTGTTACACTCTAAACCTCCGGTCCTTGAAACTGTAAAGCGAAAACCGTCTCCAGTCACCCGCTGAGAAAACTTTCTCTTCTTCACCCTACGAAACACAGTTTATCTTAAGGGAAGAGCCAATGGAATTTGGATTTTTCCCACCCCAGAAATGCGTTCATAAGGTATTTCCCACTGATTTGCATTACACATATTCTGGCAGTTGAGTAGAGAACACGAATAAAGTTTCTGTTGAGTTTACGAGTGCTGACTTTTATAAAAGTAGTTTTTATCCTCACGTCAATTCCATTACAAAATTGAATAAAGCGTTATAAGGAGGAATAATACTGGACGAAAATTGAATTTCCTTGAAAGTGGTAGGTGTAGATTTCGATCCATCAGTAATATGCAAAGTAATTGCTAAAATAATAAAAGTAAGATTAAATAGATAGGTAATTATGAAAATGACGGTATTGTCGTTATTTGTGTTACAAAATATGGCATGTAAAGCGTGTGTGTTTTATTCTTATCTTATATTTCTGTATATCATTGTTTGTGTCAATTATATTGACTTTACATGGTTGACCCAACTAATAACTTTAATAAATTAATGAATTATGATATTATACTTTACTTTACTTATGATACGTACATATTGAATGTGAACCATTAACTATAGGTTTATTTGTAAAACTTTACACAAGAAGAAAAGATCTGATTTACTTTGCATCCACTGAAGTTCAAGAAAGAAAACCTTATGTTTCTAGTTTAGATTATCTAATCTTATAATAAGTATGAGGCAAAAGTTTGTCCAAATGTAACAGGTTGTTTTACTGTTAATTTAAATAAAGCACTGTAAGGAACCTTTTACAATAATTGGTATTACACTTGGCTTTGTGATTTTCATATGTATACTGCGATCGTTGATGCATTATTTGCAAGACTGTGAGCAGAAAGACTCTATGAAGACAGAATATTCTTTTCAGGTGATTTGACTAAAGCCTGTGAAAAATGTAGAAAGGTGTGGCAGGCAAAAAAAATGTGAGTCAAGAGTGGCAACGGAATGGGAAGGAGAGCAAGGAAAAAGAGGAGAATCAGAAAATATATTTATGATAGTGATGATTCTGAGAATGATGAACAACAGGTGCACATAAAATATCCTGTCCTTCCAAAAAAAATCTTTGCGTTACTGGTATTTAAATAAGTTTCAACTTTACTATTTTATAATGTTAGTTTTACAACAGTTCTCATAATTTTTTTTGTAATAGATACCCGAACACTCAAATCTCACTCTAGAACCTCTACCCCAAAAGTTTTGTTCGACCAGTGTATTGGTAAATGACAATCATGAACCAAAAATAATAAGAAATTATACATTTCTTTTATTCACTGATTTTCAAAAGTGTATGTTTTCGTTTGTTTTTCTTGTTGTAAAATTAGCTTTCATGTGTTATTTTTTAGATTTTCCTAAAACAAAATCAACCAACAAATCATCTGTGAAATTCGCTACACCAAATATTAATAAATATATTGTCAAATACTATTGTTTTTCTATTTTGCTAGTATCTTTTTACTTTAGGTAATTTGTAAATACATATGTGTATACATACAGTTTTTAATGTTCTCAAAACACAGTACATTATGTTGTAGATTCTTTTTACTAAATATGTCTGTAACTTATGAATTGATACATAATTATTTTTAGGTCCATTGAGTGTCTCTCTCATACCAACAAACCCATTGCAGAAGCAAGTTGCCTTATGCAAAGTGAATAATTCATTAGGTAAAGTAACTATTTATGAAATCTGTTGTTATATGTAAATTAGCTGAAAATAAAGTATTTTTGGAAAATGAAAAACAACAAAAAGTTGTGTACCATTTAACTGTGTGTTTTCTTTATAATAAATTCCTAAACAATTTTTCTTCGTAATAAATTTCTAAATTACGAAATAAGATATTGGAGTCACGTATTTTTTCATATCTGGGAGTATATAATAGTTTCTCCTATATAGTCTTGTATATATGTATATATAGTATAAGTAGCACAAACTAGAATGTGCGAATAAAAGCTTATCGGTGAAATACATTATTTAAAACATACAAATAACTACAATAGAAACTTACAAAACTGTAATTTCTTTGAAATATGTCAAGAAGGTTTATTGAGAATTATTGTGAATCATTTATATATCATCGAATGTTCCGTCGTACAGTATAGTGCTTCATAGCAGCGGCTATTATTTTATAACAAAACTCCAATTTAGCTATTCAACCTCCCGTAATAATGTACGCGTTTATTTTTTGGCCATTTCATTTCAATAGCGTACCTTTTTAATCTTTTCGACACCCTACAATAGACGAAGGTTCCAACATTTGGTCGGCAGTCGGTCCCGGTCGTGTCGTACCACCGAGGCGAAGAACAATATCGCCATAAACTTGTACTGTTGGGTGACTTCCGTAACCTCGGCGCGGTCAAGCCAATCTTGGCCACGTGATTTTAATTATTCGCAGGCGTACGTTTTCTCAGAAAGGAACCTTTTCCTCCACCACGAACCTCGAGAAATCCGAGGTTTATCCCTACTCCTTCTGAGTTGAGCCAATAGTAATTCGTGATATTCGAAAACGATATTAACAAAGCATATCGCCAACGAGGGTGGAGCGCGACGTCAGAAGCGCACCTAAACATTTGTAATTATTAGACTCAAACCAGAACTCACCCGGTGAACATCACACACACACGCACACAAACACACAATTTTGTAAATACAGTCATTAAGAACCAATCAAAGTGTGCTTTATTTTCGGTTGTAATTCTAAAGTTCGTGTAACGATTCGGTGATTAAGTGCGAGCATTTCACGACCTAACATCGAATAAGTATACACAAATATACAAGAAAATACTTCTTAAAATAATAATTTTTAAATAATTTGGGAGAGAAATGGTTATTAGTTGTAGCGTGCACACCGGAATGGCCCCTTAAATCGATCCCCTCGAATATCGTCCAAATAGTTCATGATATTGTTGCAGACTCCGTTCCTGATCACTTATGAGTAACTATCAATGTTTTTTTAACGTATAAGCAGAAATATTAACGAAATCCAAAAGAATTGTTGTCACTCGAACAAATCTATGTTTTATCTTTCATTTGGTGTTAACAAAAGTGTAAAACTAATATTAATTACCTAAATTACAATTTAACTATTAAAATAGGAAATAGAAAGGGAGCAATTTCTGAACATCTAAATCATATATGTATCTGTATCTCACTCTTAGCTATCAAATTTTACGAATAAATTCCGAAATAGTTAATACTTATTTAGTAATATTTTGGAAAAAACTTTTATCATAGTAAACTTCCATCGTATCTATGCATGTACTAAACTGATCAGGAATTGGGTACTGAGTACTTCTCATTCTGTAGACACACGATTCTTTAGAGCTGCTTATCTATAGAACGCATCACAATATGTCGACAGGTATAACGGTAAGTAAATTCCGTGAATAGAGCAAACGGTTTCGCGCGGCTTTCAACGAGCTAGGACAAATAGCGAAAACGTCTCGGGAACTGTGGCCTGTCTGCGTTCGTTCTGGCAAAAACAGAACAGACAGAACATCCCTGACGACGATAAGCGAAGATCCACGGGGAAAGGGAGTAGTAGTGCACGCGTCCCTATTCTTGGGCGAATCTGCCGGAAATCCTTCTCATCCAGCCAAGTTCTCAAGACGCCGCCGCTGCGTCCTTATCGCAGCGAATAAATGATGTGGAAATAACTCCCCGCTATTATATCACGTATATGTTTACGGAACTTTAAACCGCGAGATTTATGCATCAGCAGCATCTGTCCCTCGGAAAAACAGTATTTTCTAGCCGCTACGAACAGTTTCGCAGCCAAACTTACGTTATTTTCAGATTTCTCGAGTTTTTTTTCTCGAGTTTCCTCCCGGTATACTGGCTATTAATATAAATATGTAACACTTTTGCAGGATGGATTCTACATGTAAAACTAAGACGAGAATGAAAAATGACGAAATTGCATTTGAGGTTTCGTATTTCCGAGTTATTAATTCTTGAAAACGATCATCTGACATGAATAATTATTCTACTTCATTCATTTCATTCTATTTCATTCATTAAAAACTAGGTCATCGATCAAGCCCGTGTATCAGCTGGGAATTGGCTGTCCAAGTAGTATTAAGGTAGCTCGCGCGTTTGGTCTCGTACCTATCTCGGGCTAATGTTACCAATTTAATTCGAATGATTAATATTCTATACTACTTCAAATTACTTTTTCTCCTCACTGTAAAAGCAATTTAATTTTTTTTTTCAACTTTTAGGAAAAAATTGGAAGGTTCGCCGAACCAACCAAAGGAAAACAAGTGACGCTGACGCTCATAGCATGCATTAATTTTTAATTTTATTTGATCGTTAACATATCTTCTTTCGTACCATCATAATCTCCGTAAAAAAATCTACAACCACCTAATTTTATATGAACATACTTTTTGTAACTAAATAAGAAGTGATTAATTTCTCAGTATTAACCACAGTTCCGGAAGGCTCGTATTAAAAAGAAATTATAACGTTTCTTTTTCAATAATTTTATCGTTGACCTTGCGATTCTTTGGTAGCAATCGAAAGTTGAAGCTTTTAAGAATGTTCTGTTAAATTATCAACAAAATTTATAATTATTAAAAATTGGCGTGAATCACTTCAAGGATACTGGAAAGTAATATCGTCTCCATAATAAACTTGATTGCAAATTTCGAAATATCCATAGAGGCACTAATCACTCAAATAGTCCCCATGGTTTTTAATAACCCTCGCCTAGGTAATGTTAGTATATGTATACAAACCTTAAATTAAACTCACATGAAGTTTGTTTAGAAAGTTAAAAAACGATGTATCACAAAGATGACATTACGTTCCGGTACACCTGATATAACCCACTGACTTCAAGGTAGTACGACCCAACAATTAATAATTCGGAAACAAAGCCACAAACGCAATTTTGTCTTACAATTAGTTTGGCATATAGAATCCACTCTGTGAAAGTCACCCACATTTTTATTAACACCCTGTATAATAGACTCACTTGTAACTTGTCCCTATGGGACTAGACCCCTAGCTCGATAAACGAATGGCCGGTTAATCCGAAAATATATGCCAAATGTCGGTAAATATTTACAATAAGGAAGCTCACCTCCGATTTCGATGATTTTCCAATATGTTGTCAAGGTCATCACCATGAGTAATATTGTGAATTTTTAGTTGGGCATTGCCGTTTGTAAAAAGTGATTGTCAAAAAAAAGTTTGGGTGGATAAACTGATAGGAAATCATCTTTCTTCGACTTCCTTCGAAATCCTAAGAAATATTAACAACATACATTTCAAAGAGAAAGGTAAAACAGAAGTATTTCACACTAAATAGAAATTCCCCGTTTTCAAGTAGAATCAGTCTTAGGTACACCACTTCAAATAGAAGCTCGTCTATTGTTTTGGGGTGAGTTATTATAAAAAAACTTATTTCTTTCTTGAACTTTCTCTAACCTACTCCAATCAGTATAATGCATCGGAGTTGGTTAGGGACAGTTCAAGAAAAAGCTATAATTGTTCTCGTAATAACTTTTTAAGAAACAACATTTGATAACTGAAACTTTCTGAAGGTCACTGAAGAGACTGACTTTGATAACATATGTCAAGGTCAAGGTCATCGATTATTTTATTTATCAATATTGGTAAAGTATGGTATTACATTTTTTTTGATAATAACGTTTTTACAAACAGCGACCTCCAACTAAAACCTTCGTAATACTACTGAAGGTGATGACCTTGGCAACATATTAAAAAATCATCGAAATCAGAGGTGGCTTTCTTATTGGAAATATTTACCCAAATATCATTTATGAAGTTGATATAAATAAAAACTTGCAAGCCTTAAAGGTTCATATTAAGTGTTCTCTACGCACAGCCTCTTGGCGAGATGGCTAGAGACGATAACAATTTGTATAGTTTCGTGAATAGGCTGTGCGTAACGAATTGACTAACCGCATCGAGGGCACGTCCACTTAGGAGTACACCCCACTGTTTTCCCTGAGACATTGTCTTCGTCGAAGGGACTGTCCGAGTCAGTCTGAACCAACATCTTGTAAGGAAAAGTTCTATTATAAATATGTATACGGGGTGGTCGGTAACCGGAAATAAGTCGAAAGTGTAGAATAAAACATCCGTATGAGGCTTTGTTTTCGAGAAAATCGACATTAATAATTAATCTGAGACGCGTGCACTTATCATGGTAATAAGTAGAAACGGACTGCAAGGAATTATTATTATGTAGTATTATGTACAGTGACTCACTGTTCGTTCATATACTTTCTAAATTACAACTAATTGTAAGTGTAGAAATTTGTATGCAATTTCTATTTATGTATCTTCATGATTTTTTTGTTTTTATCATGGTTTCGTGATAAAATTTTCTTAATTTTGAAATAAGATTCCTTATTTGGTACGTAGTATGGTGAAATCAATATTACAGCCTTCCGTGAACAAACTTGTGAGCCACTGTATTTTCTATTATATGTATATTTTTGACTTATTTTTTTATTCAGAATCACCCTCTTTCCGGTTGTACTACCACTTACCAACCACCCTGTACTGTACAACAGGCTGTACATACTCGTTATACAGGGTGTCCCATTTAAATCGACCCTTCGAATATCTTTGAAATTATTCGTGATTCGGAAAGTGTTTCAAACAAAAGTTGAATCGTATCGAGGGGGACATAATTTGATGTCAACAGATTTTTTGTAAGTGGAAGCGTAGAGAACATATGAAGATCAACTTTAATTTTTCGAACAGAACCATGTACTAATATTTTCATGCATTGATCAATGTAGCTCATTATTCCCTGTAAAAAATTATTAACTATTTACGTCAAGAAACCATTAGTTCAGGAGATATTTTAATTTCAAAATTACATGCGACGTCTATGAACGTACTTGTGAACATCAATTGTATGACGGTAAACATCTTATCATTAGTACCACTGCGCTAATTTTTGAATTTAAATATCTTCTAAACTAATGGTTCCTCAGTGTTCCGTCGTAGACCGAAACGACGGTTATAGAATCAGACGATACCGTTACTTTTTATTAATTTATTTCCTTCATTCAAGCAATTTTAATTTCGTTAACACAAAGAGAATAATATACAAAAGAAGCGAACATTTGGTCTGCAGTCCGCCACATGCGCTTGGTAACCTGGGACCCATCCGCGCCGGGCCTTACCGGGGCGCGCTGACTCGCAGACAATATAGTCATAAAACCCTACCGTTGAGAGACTCGAAAATTCGTCGTGGTCAACTTGCACCGTGACCACGTGCGCGATATTTTCCTGACGTCCGCTTCGCCCTGAAGGAGAGGTATTCCACCTCCACGTCGCTTGGACAAACCGAGCAATTTGCCTTCCCCTTCAGGGCATAACCAATAAGGAGGCGAGTTTTGGTAACGCCTTCAGCGAACTTTGAGGAAGCGCGACGTCACACGAAGCTCGGACAGTCGAAAAGATTCATTCAGTCGAAAACGTTCATTAGAAAACACTCGTTCGCAAACATTTGTTCGCAAAATACACTCGTTCGACAAGGGTCACACGGACTCAAGACATCACGTACTCGTATCGACAAGAGTCAAACGGACTCATTCATTCGACAACAATCATTCGAAAACTCGCTCTCGTTACGACAAGAGTCACACGGACTCAATTCATTCGACAACATTCGCATCACGATTCGTCAGCTCCAACGGTCGAGCAATTATTAGGTTTTCTCACTAGAGAATATTGAAACAGTTGCCTAATATTAATTTGGCCGGCAACAGTCGCAACCGGACGCGTACCACGACGGTCGAGCCTGGAATTTACAACTCCAGGCGGATTCGAAAGAGAAATCCACGCGGACGGACGCGACAGTCAGTATAAATAGATTAATAATTTTTTCCATGGAATGAGGAGCTACATCAATAATGCATTAAATAATATATGTTTCTATTTAAAAAAATAAAATTGACCTTCATATATCCTCTACGGTTCCACTTACAAAAAAACTATTGACATAAAATTATGTCCCCCTCATTACCATTCAACTTTTATTTGAAACACTTTACGGTATCACAAATAATTTAAGAGATATTCAAGGGAATCGATTTATATGGGACACCCTGTATACCAAACTGTATGTTAAATCTGTGTCCGTTCATTTGTGGCTACGCTCTTTTCGTTTCGAATGACCGCTGTCCTAGAAAATAAAACTGATAACTAATTAAATCTTATCCAATAATGCTAAAAAGTATATTTAACATGATACGCGTCATATATGAGAGACTTGGCGAATTTTGTGCATATTTCGAAATTAAATCCGAAGAATATACTAATCCTTTTTCCGTTAGGCCACTAAACGAAAATATGGCCGGTTAAAGTGGGGCCGGATAAGATAGATTCTACTATACTTGCTATCTGTTATACTGTAACAGTAAGCAAATTATCTGTCATTGTTAATGTTAGTACAGTGTCTATCCGATTCTTGTCCCGAACTCGGATCCGCAGAGGGACAAGAATCGTAGCATGAGAAACGCTTTCAATTGCATAAGCCCGTCCTGCGACGTTACATTATTCGTCACACCGTCCAATTGTGTGTGTAAACAATTTTCATGTAGAACGACACAATCCAGTGATGGCGACACGCACACTGTGGTAGTACAATATCGGTGAAGCTCGCTTAAGCGATAGATATTAGGTTAGTGAATGTTGGTGAGAACCTCGGACTCAAGCCACCGTGACTTACTGTTAGTAGCTAATCAATGTGAGTCTGAAATGACTCCGCACCGACCGCTACGTTCGGTACTCGGAGGGTTAACACTTTCTACATGAGTAAATATGATGCAAATTATGTCGTGTTTGGTATCATTTTAATCGGAAAAATCTCATCAATATGCTAGTAAAAGTTTAATTAAGAAAGAAGCAAAAATAAAAAAGTTTGATCGTTGCATTAGTGTTGTCTCACCGATAGGCGGGCATTTAAATCTTGTTTGGACTCCCTTCGTTCGGTCGTCGACTCATGAAGGGGACGCATTATATATATATATATGTCTCACCTAACTTAACCACCTCGAGTAATGACTTAATGGTACACTTTATCAAAATTTTGAAGCGTGAAACTTAAATGGTATCAAGGGTCACATCTTATAAGGTACGTGCTTTTTTGTAGGTGGAGGTATTTCAGAGATTTCAAGGTCACCACCACCAAAATAATCACCGTATTGAAATCGGTGCATTAAAGTTGAGGGGTATCAGTTCCAGCACCTATCGCTTCCAAATAGTAAGTATGTATTAAAAAGTATTTTGTAAATATCTCGTTAACTATTAGGTTTAGGACGTATGAGGGTCAACATATTTTTACTCATAATGTAATACTCTATCGACCTGTGGTACAAAAAATAGGTTATTTTGTTAAAAAAAATCAAGGTGACCTGGAAATCTCTGAAACTTCAGCACTCACAAAAAAGGCACGTACCTTATATGATGTGCCCCTTGATGCCATTTAAGTTCCATACCTCAAAATCTTCATAAACTGTACCGTTAAGTCATTATGCGTGATGATCAAGTTAGCTGAGACACCCAGTATACAAACGGGGTGTCTCAAAAGTGCCTCTCTTCCGGGAAATGAGGGGTTGCTGGAGTGATTTGAAACCACTTTTTCCTTAGCGAAAATGTTAGCTGCGGCTTCGATAACGAGATATTAACGAAAAACCCGGACCAATCAGAGCGTGAGTTTGCCGGCCGAGTTCCCGCGCTAGCGGTGGCTACGCGCTACGCTTGTACTATGAAGCTCCGAACAAGCAAGTCGGCATGCATCCCAGGAAACCGCCTATAATAGCAAATAAGAAAAACATAACAAATCGAACTTTATATCAACTTTCGTTTGCCATTTATAGTGATGAATGAATCAAACATAAATGTAATAAAATCATGTGTAACGGAAAAGACAAATATACAATTATTTGTTTAAACAGAATGTTTAAAAAGCCCAAAAAAAATGTAGGTACGGAAACTTGCGGAATTATTGCCGGGAAAAGTCATATTTTCGGGACACCCTGTATATGCTTGACCAGTTCCGGGAGGTGCCCCGCCCAGTGGTGGGAATGACCCTGGGCCAAGAATCGGATGGACACTGTATGAGTATCTAGTTAGACTTGAGAAGGCTCATATCATCATTTTCAGTAACAAATGTAGAAATTATTTACAACATACATAAAACTGCACTCTTTACGATAAAGTACTAAAATTTGACAAGAATCTAAAAAGATTGCACGAAATAGTAAGGGACGTACATATATTTCTGGAACGTTTACTGCAATTTCAATTACCTGTTTCACATAAAAATTTGAAAAGGTTCTAAATGAATTAAGTCCTGAATCCTGAAAGTATCCTATCCATTTTATAAAAGTAATTCAACTGGGAATTTAAAACATTAATTATTGAAAGTTTTTACACTCGCATAAAACGGTAGCTGTACCTTTTAGAACCAAAGTGATCCAGAGTATTGCCAAGAAATGGGAATCAGTGAGGGCACTTAAAAAAATGACTTCAAGGATTACTTTTAGGAGTTTTACGAAGGATTACTGAGAAAATTGGATGCCTTGAGGCTGTAATTTCTTAAAATGCCCATCCTCGAATGAAGTCAAACGAAATTTTATTAGTTTCGTAGGAAAAATTAAGTGATCCACAGATTCAAGTTTTGTTTTAAGAGAAAGTTTGTAACATTTGCACACAATTGTTCGAAAAGTAATAAATAATAATTCGGGTTAGATTGTATTTTTTTCACATTTCTTAAGCTTTTCAAATATATTATGATCGATGGTATTTTTCGTATTTTGTAATTACAAATGTCTGTACTATGTCAAGCATTTTGATTAATGTTTATTTATTTTCACAGCACTATATAACAAATTATCATAGTGCAAGGGACAGTGGACTCGCAATTTTATGATAATATACGCAGAAAGTAATGTAAAAAATAAATTATCTTTAGTAATAACGCATGAATTATGTAATGAACAATATTTTTCCTTTTCTGGAAGATCAGTATGAACTAGATGTGTCAAAGTTAGACATAATGAATTAAAATAATAATAGCTTAATTAGTCAGTTAATTCAATTACAATTACAATGCAACTGTGCAATTACATCTAATTACAAGTCCCCCGTATACCATTTACAATTAGTGAGTGGTCATAATGATAACTCTAATTAACTATAATTACTCTTTTCAGCTAATCGTATGCTCTACTTTCGTTTAGTAAAATCAGCGTAAGGAGCATTCGAAAGAAGAATAATTTGACCAAAGATCTTACATAATGACATGAGAAATAAATTTTCATGATTCAGGAGACAACCGTGAAACATTTTACGATTGTAAAAGAATTCATTGTTAACCAAATTTTTAAACGTTTCCTTATTTGAGATACATTATATAGGGTGACCAATTTTAATCTACAAATGCAAATCACTCGTAAATTACTCGCTGTATGAAAAACGTCGCTAATGCAATTTAAACACAGCATTGGAAAATAACTTTAAAAACTTATGTGTTGTAAAAGCAAAATGTATTATTCTTTATATAAACAATCGTGCGACGCAAATTAATGAAAAATTAGAATCCTTTTCGTAGATGAACGTTGGATGGAAATTTATTTTAACCGCACGTCGGTGCCAAACATGATTTATTAATCTGTGTCTATGTTATGGTATTACCAATGATAGACGCGCAATAACATAAAATTCAAATAATAACCAATCGTTGGATGATAGCCGATTAAACTTTTTTAGCGTCTGTGGATTCGCTACGATAAACTACTAGGAATTCGTGCCTCTCCGATTCGATATTCTACTGTTTTTCCAAATGAACCTAAGTACACCTCTTTGTACGAGGAATACTATGTTACTACTTAATGTTATTTTTGTAGTCATAGTACATTGTATGCTTTTTCTTCAAATTATTCAGGTATAAATAATTAAAAGATTATCATTTCAGGCAGATGGTCATTTTTAGTACATCTACTAAAAGTAAACAGATGCTGGTTCCTAAGATATAATGCTTATAACTAGACTGTGGATTTTATTTATTTATAAAACATTTTTGCTTGATTATTAATATTTATTCATTTTATTTACATAATAACGAAAACAAATTCTTCTTGGATTCCCATTTCCGTAAACTAATCCACACAAAATCTATCTTTAATATTTCCGAAATTCTCTTTATACCATTTACACAAAGCCAGGAAAGTTTTGTACTAGCCAGGAAAATTTTGTACTATACAACACTTTTGCCTATTTTATTGATTTTCTAGTTGTACATAATAATTAAATAAATTTTCAACCACGGACCTTGAAAGATAGTTTCGTTCCCTTAACATAAATACACAAAGAAGTATGCGATGATTATACTTATTTGTAGACTCATTACCTTTTTCAAGTTTCTTCAAAATTAGTGTATCGCAGTCGGTTAATGTTCCTTACAAATATTATATTTCAAAGACAGAATAATCGTAATAATGTCATCTTTATTAGCGTTGAACAATTACTAGAGCATACGTTACTCGAAATGCTTCCCCCTATTTAGCATAATTTTCTGCTATTTACCCGTTAAATTGTATACTTCCCGTTAATAAAATAAAATAAAACCATAATATCAACGTAAATGCAGAGGTCATTACTTTCACATAGAATAATAGATAAACTCAGTAAACTCAAAGGAGCTTTTTTGCCTGTGCCTCGTTTCATTCAAAGTCATACCTACACAACATCTAATTAGGAATTCACGAAGAACACAAATTAGACAGATGGACTCCAAGCATATCGTCGTTTTCAAAAAGAAGTAAATCAAGTCGACTGTTCCAACCCCCGAAGATAGAAATGCCCCTTAACTTGATTTTCTGTCTGCGCGTCGGTTTATTCAAAATCGTACACAATTTCGTCCATTTTTCGAATTCACGAACAAAAAAATTAAATAGGTGGACTTTATGGATATCGCGGTTTTCAAAAAGTGGTAAGTTAAGTCGAGTTTTTCAACCCCCAGACAGAAAATCCCCTCAACAGAAGCGCAACCGAGAGGAACAAGACTGGGGAGAACGGCGCTCATATCATGGCACCAAGGAGACAGTGTGCCATAGTCAAGAGAGAAATACGATTGGTGGGGATATTGATCTTCCTTGGGAGTTGCCATGTGCACCGTCGTGGCGGTCGTTCGAGCGACTTCACGATTCTTCTTCAGAGACTACTCTATCCCCCTTGTTTTTCTACCCCTTCGGCCATCTCCGTGTCGCTTTTGAAGATCGTTCTGTACGTATCGGGAAATTCTTCTGCCCGGTTGGTCATTCCTCCTGAACCATACTGCTCCTCTTTTCCTCGCCCCGTTTAGCCACTCGCATTCCTACATAGGTAGTCATTCATTTGTTTTACACAAGACAAATGTACGGAATTTACTCAGTAATGAAATAAGGTTTTAGCGATGATGTTTATATTAAGTTATTTGCAAAATTCGTGGCGTTTCAAGGGCTGAGTTACAAATCACGCTGCGTTACATACTAAAAAACCAGTCAAGAATTTCTAATTCTCGTGTGTTGTGAAGTTTACGTCAAATCAAGTATACTATATCTAGGTACACATCTGGGCCCTAGAGCCAGATATTATTAAGTCACACTTTTTACTTGTTAGTGGAGAGCAAGTCAAAGGTGTAAAAACCATGTAACTTTGGAACAGATCGGTAAGAATTCAATGAGAAACAATCGCTACCTTTGAACTAAGAAATGGACTGAAGACAAGTCCTGATATATAGAAATGGTGAACATTGCATTCAGTCCCCTATGTGATGGACTTAACACTATTTGGCTCGGAATAAGATGTGGACTTAATATAACTTTGATACTACTTTATATTAAAAACTAAAAGACTTCGAGCGAAATAATTTTTACCATCAGAAAGAGTGAAAAATTTGATACGGGAATCAGATAATGAAAAAAGATGTTTCTCCGTAAAGTTGTCAGCACCTCATTAATTTGTTTTTTGCTCGGAGCTGGAGCCTCGGCAGCTTGCCTTTGTAGTATTCCGAGCGTAGAAAAGGACAAGCGTGTGGAAAACAGAAAGAGAAAGCTTCTGTTTCCACTCGACTCGGTTGCGTGCCCGCCTGCGACGCTCTCGCCGATGAATGGTTATATTAACGCTCCCACAAGCCAACGCGAAATATTCGCAGCGGCAGCGAATATTTCGCGGCGATATATTTTTTATATAGAAATTTTTGCGGAAATTTTTCGCATTGGTGTGAACAATCTCATAAGACGCCATGCATTTTAAACTGTTGCGAATCTATCGCTGCGAAATATTCGCAGCAGCAGCGAATATATCGCATTGATTTGTGGGAGCCTTTATAGCCGGCTGTGTGTCTAACGTTTCGCCCAATAATAAAAATACGTGTGACTGGAGGTGATCCAGCTACATTTGATTCGTCGGCAGCTCTCTGGGCATTCGCTGACGATTAAACACTTCGACTAATCGTTGTAGATTCCCCCCTTCCGTCCGTCGAGTCCATCGAGCGCATACATTGTTGCCACGGCGCGCCGTGACGGCTTCTCATTCACAAGCCAAAAAAAGATTACATTCCCGGGTATCGGTGAGACAACGCTAATGCAACGATGAAACTTTTGTATTTTTGATTCATTGTTAATGAAACTTTTACTAATATATTGATGAGATTTTTCTGATTTAAATGATACCAAATACGACATAATTTCGAACATATTTACTCATGTAGGAAGTGTTAACAATTCATATTCGTTCATTATCGCTTCTGATAAATTATAAACATGACTTGTTAAATACGTTTAATATGATAATAACAATGTAATTCTTTTAAACCTGACTACATATATTTATTATTGCTTTGTTAGCATTTCTAGACAAATTAAATGACATATTTGAAAGTTCTGTTCGAATAATAATTTAATTGAATATTGCTGGCAAATATCAAGTCTATTTATGGTCTGTTTTTCTAAAGAAGATGCCTGGGAGGTAGCCCCGAGTTTTCGCGGTGTTGCCGCGATCGCGAGACATCTACGGCACTTGTGTCTCTCTCACTCTTCGCGTCTTGACCAATGACGTGGACCATCGATGTGGTGAGTCCTCGCCTACGGTCGGCTGTCTCCATCGCACGTATTACAAACCTCTCGAGAAGGACCTACCTACAATCATCCATTGTCTGGAAATGGCGAAGAATGTTGACGAGACGCTGACCGTTTTCACACGTCAAGAGTTAAAATACATGAATAAGAAAAAGTTTATTTCTTTTGAAAGAATGTATTGTACCCAAATATTGAGCAATATATTAAAAGGGGATTAAATTAATACGTAGGTTATTAAACGCTACACGTGGAAATCGCAGGGTAAAGCAGAAAGTTGGTTTACCGAGCGTCCAAGCAAGAGGCTCTCGTGTCGAAATGCCGGAGGATGGAAAGAGACACACAGTGGCATTGAGACCGTCACAACGTCGCACGAAATACGTAGCTCGCGTTGGATCCCCACCAGGCCACGCGCCGAGGCAGGCCAACCTCTCAGGCATCTGCTTTAGAAAAACAGACCATAGTCAATGTACGCATTCACGTACAATTTTAGAAGAAGTATACTATTTCTAGTAAATGTACCAAATAATGCCTACATTTCCTACAGAACGTTAGTAAAAATAAAATTTCGAAAGTATCATTTTTTAAGATATAGGTACATTTGAAGAACAAAAATGATAACCGAGAACTTAACATGTTATTTGATAATTTAGAGATCTTTTTTTAAAAAATTGGTTGTTTTTATTTAATAAATATAAGAACGTATGTTAGGTTTAGTTATATTTTCTTTGTCACTTCTTGTTCACTTGCAATTAGAAAGAAACAATTATAATGTAAAATAAATACTTCAGTTACATAAATTAACATAAATAAATATTTTAAACAACATAGGTAACGTTTTTTTTTAAAAGCAATAAATATTTCTTTTCTTTTCATTGCAACACGGTAAACTATGGAATTGCATAAGAGTTTCTTTTTCAGACACATGCAACTATATTTTGCTTACATTGGCATTTCACAAAACCTTGTCCTGTTCCTCTGAATTGTTCATTTGCCACTGTTCTAAGTAGCAGCCCTTGTATCCCTATTATATCAAAATTTATAGGTTACATGGTTCATATAAACAAATGCTAACAAAGGTGTTTCTTGAAATTATTGCGCTTTTGTTTGTGCATGCTTTCACTAAATCAGAAATATAAATGTGTTCATTTACTACTAAAAATATAAATTTCATTCCTTGTAAATAGATTTACTAACCACATTAGTAAGTGCATACATTGTCCAGGAAATGTATACATTTAATGAATTAACGTTTTTACTGTAACATACAGATTTCTCTCGATTATCGTCTAGCTTGTTCTACACAATTATTCTCCAGGCGTCATCGCCACCACTTGGGGGGGAGGGGGGCGGAACCTGTCAAGCGCATATTTTTTTGCCCCTCCGTTTTTGTTGTCAAGGCTCGGGCTTCGGACAAAAAACGATTTTATGAGGGTCTGAAGCATTTCTTCCTATAAGGTTATTGTCCCGGCGCGAAACCCAGTTAGAGACAATAATCGAGAGGAGTCTGTATATTGTACATAAGAACAAACGAAGGAAGCTGAATCTCTGGAAGAATGGTATACTTCCACTAGGTTCCTCCAACAGCACGTGTGAATACGAAAAGAGTACACTGGCATATTAGAAATGAAACTTTGTTTGCTTTTAATGATTAAAGTATTAAACCATCCTTTAAGCACACCTCAATTATGCCTTCGACAACAACGAAAATTATAGAACAAATTATGCGGCCCATAATTAATCGTATATTTTTCTTCTTCTTCTTATCATTATTATTAACACTGAAGTTACCAGAATAGGTCCTATGTTGATTAGGCATTTTTTACTTCACTTGATGAGTACTGTAAACCCCCAAAGTCTTAAATCCTTTCTTCGAATAACCTGTATAATAGAATCGCAGAAGGAAAAATCGTCAATGTTAACCGATACAGAATCAGATTCAATGTTTATTTTTTATTGTACTCATATTTTGTAATTATACCAAATATCATCGTATGTTGTGCCTATTATCTTTCATTCTTCAAAAACACACTTTCATTGTTCTAACTTTTAGACACGACATGACATTACACTGTTAACATACTGGAATGAAATTATATGTCCAATATGAAATTATATGTAACAATGATGTCACCAAAACAGTCGGATCAGTCCAGTTTCAGTTTGATGGACAATATCAACGCACATAAAAATTTCCATCCCGTATTTCTAGGAATTCTATATGACCTATTCTCGTCACTACGCGCTGGCACGCTCGTCCTGCAGTTTATGCGCATACCAATGCACAGTCGTATATGTATACATATAGAACACAGAAGCGAAAGCAACCGTAGCCATCCACAAAGGGAACGAAATTTTCCAGGACTGCGTGAGGTTCGACGTATTGATACGAGGTGGTGTAAAATTTGCCAAGATTGACACGACCATGTACATTACGGTGAGACGAAAAAAATAAAAATTGTCTGACTGTTCTCGAGTAGTCAAAAAAAGCTTGCCTTTAACCCTTCAACGGTGTGTTTGATAAGTATTCTCGTCATGAGGATATGACTACTTCTGGGTAATGACGAATATACTCGTCATTTGAAACAATAAAATACATTTTGGCATTGAAATTCTAATTTTAGTAAAAATTGAAAAATATATTTCTATTATTACAACAAAAAAATCAAATGGTGTGATGTTTTCCTCTATGTGAATTTTTCCTATTTTCTTTAATTACGAATTTTTCAAGTTCATATTAATAATATTTGTTGTATTAATGAATTTTTAAACAATAAAATTATTAGTTTTTTATATAAACTAACTCGTAGTTTGTACCATTTTGTTATAATTTAATTCACATTTACAGTAGGAGCAGTTTCTCTGCATTTGACGAGTATACTTGTCATAGCTTGATTTTAATTTCGCACGCAAGATACACATTTCCAAAACAAAATTGCACCGTTAAAGGGTTAATCTTCCAAATTAAGCCTGTGTAAGCTAGTTTCCGTCAAATAAATTTTTCTGATGTCACAAGAGCTTTGAAGCTCCAATGTTTTTTAATCTTTTTTTTTTACATATTTTTAAAATCGTATTCTATCTGTTAATTTTGTTATAGTTTTAAGGTCAAGAATGATGTTTCCTCTTGATATATGAGGATTATTTCCGGTTTGATTTGGGCAAACATGATCTAATATAGATTATCATCCAATTTGATGGAAATCTCGCGAGCAATCAGTAAGGCTCATATTTAGACATCATTTGTGAAGAGAAATCAGTGTTGTTCCGTATTTATCAGTAATATTTATCAGTAATATATTTGTCAAGTAAATACTGAAATTATAACAATTTGGTGAATTATTCAGAAATACTGTGTTTGTTGTCCTGCGTCCTGGATATCTTCCATACTCAAGTTGCTCAATGAATTAGAATTACATGTATGTTTATAATAACCGAGTATTGTATACTTAACCGAGCACGAGCGCCAATCTTTACCCATATACAGAACTACGAAATATGAATACGTTGTAAATACAAAATTTTTCACTACATTACGAAAAATAAAAGATTCGATTCATCCGTATTTTATCTCGTGGTTTATAGTTTACACATACTAATATATATAACAATGAATAAATCCTACAATAAACAGTTTTTAAAATGTATTTATCTTTAATATATATATTTTTTTAATTGTTCCCATAAATCGATTCATAGTTCAAAGGCACACTGTTTTACAATTCAATTTGTTGCCTAGCATTAATAGCGTTTAAAATATTCGACGGAATAACGTTCGCCGCTCTCAATTTTTGGGGCTTCTTCCACCCCTTCAGCATAAACGTATACATATTAAAAAATCTAAATGTATGTTTAATATTTTTCGACGCTCTACCTTTATACCACTCTTCAACAACATCGGTGAGCGACACTTTGGGATGATCTCCTATAGGGATAAGCTGAAAAGGAAAGACGTTTCGGCGAGGTAAGATAAAGTACAATGTACGTAGGTACAGAGCCTCTGCTCATCTTTCCAATCTTACAGTCTTATCTATGATATCATTTACTGACGAACTAAATCTTTATGTTCTTGAACTAATCTGTATGGTCTTGAACATTTCAACAAATTCCATAATGACCATGTGGTCGAAAATGCTGAAGCAAAGAATTCTTTCTGATCAAATTGTTGATTGAGTAGTAAAGTGTCATTACCAATGCAATATAAATTTTAGTATATTTACCAATGAAATATAAATTACGAAAATGAAAGAAATGACAATGACTGTTTGAACTTTATTAATTGAATAGTACCTACTCATTAGTAGACGTATAATTTAAAGTTAAAGTCATTTGAGTATTGTGGTTTTTAGTCTCATTTTGATCAGTAAGACATCACCAAGACTTGAGTAAATGTTTCGTAAAGAATAATAAAAAATACAATTATTTTGAATCTGCATCGATATATTATGCACTGATTTAAAGTTCAAAATTACCGCGATTACTTGCAATAGTATAATAATTTTATTTAATTATTAATTTACTTCATTACATACTATATGTCAAGCAAATTATCTTTTGTATTTCTGATATGCTTTCACGAGTTCGTTTACACTACAGACGTTTTCTTTTAGCAGAAAGTATGGAAACTGCGTGACACGTTGTCTTCGTATTGCCTCTTGCGCAGAGGAACTGTGTATTTATGGAAAATAGTGTTCGATATATATAAATCAGACTGTCAGATGGTGTCGCTTCGATATTGGAAGAACTGAGAATGCTGAATGTTGCAGGAGGCGTTCTGAGAATGTACGGAATACTCGAACTTTTCTATCGCTGATAAGTTGTTATTGAAACACCAGCTAAAAGTCTCATGTCAGAGTAAAGCGTGTGCTTCAACGCTGCTGTCCAAGAAGAAGAATCGGTATACATAACTCCTTAATACCAAAAACAACAAAAGAACACATTTCAACGGAATAAAGTACAACTTGTAAAACAGTAAAACCTGTTTATAAGTAAGGTGTACCAATGAGTAGTCAACTGCTTTTTTTAAACTCAGTATTAACTTTGAAATAATACCTATCCTATTTTAACAATATTCCTTATTTGCTTCCATTATTCTCCGTCGTTTTAACTAGACAGAAGATTAGAAAGATATTCTGAATTTAAAGTGTATTGTCACTATATTGGAACTACGGTGAATTACTTATTTGGTATACCTAAAGTATAATTCTTGACCAACTAATATTGATTAAAAAATTCAAATTGTACGCTTTTGTGAACAGGCTGCTAGTACAAAAGGATTGATTGTGGAACTTATACTGATTAGACACTTTTTACCTTATTCGGTAAGTACCATAAGCCCTTAAAGTCTTAGACCTTTTTTAAATCTAAAAAAATATCCATATTTATAGTGATATGAATGAAACAATAAAGTGACTAAAACTGACGAGTTTCGAACAACTTAAAAACATAAGGAATATAAAAACTGTTGAATTATAAAGCGTCTATTTTGTTGCAGAAAGGGTTCTAAGCTTGTACAAATTCTGAGGACAATTTCTCTGACAGTCAAAGAATTAAAAAGTAAATATTTTCAAATATGTAACACGCGTAAGCTATATGATTTTGAAGTTGTTTTATTATGACAATGCATTGAATACCAATAGCTGGACGCAACCCTTCGTAAATGGATTAGCTGGCTCGCCTGTCGCGTATTCGCCGTAAACGGACGTACGAATCAGCAGATCGTGGTACCCTCTGGCTGTCCTAAAAATTACTGCTGAGTAGCACCTACTTATTTTTGTGTTTCTTTTTTTACGAAAAACACACCGCTAACTTACGAAAATTTACAGTTGAAGATTTTTTTACAATGCACAATGAATGAGTTTTACCCACGCCTATTTGTATACCTCGTTAAACACATGCGTGAAGAATCGAGCCAATTTCGTTTCGATCTTTAACCAACGACAACTCCAGGAAAACCCAAGTCTTGTTTTCTTATCTATTCTCGGAACCGATAGTCCGGAATCTCATTAGACGCTCCGTATCTCAACTGATTACCATTGTAGATCCAAGTAAACGATATACACCAGTCGAAGCAACACAACTGAACCTTTACTGTACGCTAAAAAAATATTTTAGACTACACTGTCACTGTTTTAACAAAACTGGACATTCTTTAAAATATTAAAGGACAAATTCTTAAATAGTAAAGTAACAGAATCTATTGTAGCAGAAAGTACCTATTATTCGTCTATCGTAGTCAGATCAGCTAGTTTCGCGAGTAACTATTCACCAGTGGTCGGTTGTTCTCGTCAAGAATTAACAAAAAATGGTTTTTTCTATGTATGTACAACAAATTCAATAACTGAATATCTGAAAAGAACCAGTTAACACTCACGTGACGCCAGTGTCGGGTCATAAGAGATAAGAAAGAATTGGTTCGTAGAAAGTCTCAAACTACGTTTTATGTTTCGATACTTTATTCTGTCAACTATCTTCTTTTTCATTCTTCCTTTAATTAAATCATCGTTCAAATGCTTCTTTTCATTAGTTTAAATAAAATTACATATTTTTAACTTGGCCATGTTGTAACTTAACTGCAGAGCGAATTATACGTAGGTATATGACAATGTAATCTTAACCTTTATTTGGTGAGGTGGAATCTGAGAAACCCCATGAATATTTTCAGAATATAATTATATCCGATGTTTTTTCACATGAGAATGTAAAACAACTAATAATGAGATTTGTGGAATAAGTAATAGGATTTCCACCTCACCAGTTAAGGATTAATCTAACTGTCAATTTACGATGCAATAAAAAGAGAATACTCGAAAAAGTACATGGTAAATGTTTAAAACGATGTGAAAATGGATGTAGCAGTAATAATGATAATAAACGTTTCTCATTACATACATTCCAGTTCTCAGAAAGCGTTACTTGAAACGGTAGTTCTGATGAAGTGCTTAAGAAATTACTTTATTGGAAATTTACTTTTGCACGATGAATCCACTTTTCATAAAGTATTACAAAATCCCTCGACATTATTCTCGCGGAGCGAGCATTATATTAAATTGTACCGATGTTGATATCAATTCGAAAAAATGTAGGTAATTGCCTATCTTCAAATTCCAGTATAAGCTATTAATCAAATTATTTCACCAAATTTTTGTGATAAGAAAGATAATTGAAAATAAAAGTCCGATTTCAAGCCGCATTGTCCTCAACGGTGCGTGAGAATATTCTCGTTACATATCAGTAAAAATAGAATAACTTTCAATTTGAACATGTAATCATCGACAACCATCATTAAGTATTCGGTATGTAAACTGTACTTGCCTATATTCAATACACAATGCGTTTGAACTAGAAACGACGAAAAGACTTGGAATATTTTCGGTATTTGCACAATTATTAGGGATAGGATATTTCGTCTACAAAGCTACAATATTTTAAACGATTAATAATATTTTTATAGTTTTAACCGTTAAGAACGCGGACCGTGAATAGACAAAAAAAAGGTTACAAGGCAACAGCAGGCCTTTTGTTTATCTTTTAATTTAATAATTCTCTATTTTTAATAGTAGCTAATTAGGATGAGAAAAAACACTTCTCGAGTAAAAAAAATGTAGAGAAAGAGAAGACTTCAAACTGGTGGCGTACGGTATACGTCGCGCCGCACCACCCGTGTCTTTAATCCTTTAAGGATCAGACCATTAAATCGTTATTCCAAAATTATAAGACTGATACATACGTTATATCATGTTATTTTGATGTCGAAAATATCGACATTAAACAGACCAATTTTTTCATTGTTTTTCCCTTTTTATTTATTTTTGCATGAAATACCTGAATTTCTCCACTGAAAACATGAATATCTACTTCATATCAATGAAACTACGGATTTTTGCTGACAAAAGTTTAATATTAACCAGTAACAAAATTTGACGCATTTTTTAATGAGAGTTGCACCGATGCAACACTGGGCATAAAGGGTTAAGGCATAATTTTAGTTCAGAATCTTTAAACCCGAACAATGTATTATACAATACTGGTTCTTCGTAAAGGATTAGTGTGCTGATTTTTCAGCAATATTCGTGCAGCAGATTTAACGAACATTACAAACTTTTGTTCGTTAGTTACTTCCTGGGAGTGGAAAATTAGGATTTGACCTCATTTTTTAGTGACGGTTACTAGGATTTAGTGTCCTGATAGCCGAAGATGTCTCGCAAATATAGCGATTTATCAATTAATTATTCCACGAATCGAGAAGTATACATATAACAGTTCATCGAAATTGATGCTGAGTTAATTGGACCTCACTCGTTATTTTATCCACGGAACAGTATGTCACTCTTCCTGAATGTTAAAACCAAGTAGGTACAGTGGTTTTTTCGAGAAACGAAACAATTACATTAAGTTGTAACTAGAAATACTTACCTAAAATTAGTTTTAATTAAAGTGGATTTCGTGTGATTAAACCATACCAACAATGAAGACGCTCCCAAAATATGATTAAAATATCTACAGAGTATGAACGTACCCTTTCTACAGAATTTTAATTCATTAAGCACGTTGAGAGTGCTATAATGACGAGGTCCACTATTTTGGAACTACACAATAGTACTTTTTTGGTAGAACAGGTATCCCCTGTAACCTTAATCTTTCTCCACGAACAAGAAGAAAGATATTTTTTTATGCATACATTCTATTGTATAAACGTTCAGCAGAAGTATTTAACAAATACGTTTATTTGCCTACTTTAAGCTTTATTGAAGAACATTCAACGACCGTTAAATATTATGTGTATCCACTAAGTACTAACAAGGGAAGGTCCCGAGGGTTAACGCTGACTTATTTAATGAGCCTTCGCACAATGATAAAGCTTGAAATACTGAAGCTAATGATACCCGGTTTTGGGGGCAGACGGTCAATAGTATACGAATTATTTAACGTTGAAATTACGATCCACCTATAATATCTTCTCAAAATGTGGCCACATTTGCGAGAATCTCTATCATTAAGCAAAGGCTCATCAAAAAGTCAGGGTTACACTTCTTTCTAATTAACTGATAATACTTTAAATTCAAAACATGTTCCTACACTTTTCAACAATTTCATTTATTGACAGCTACATTTACTTCTCATCGAATATATAATAATATAATAAAATAGTTATTATACATATAAGTAGCACCCAAGATTTCGAAACAATAGTAATTTTTAAAGAAATGGCCAACACTTGAAAACAATTCCTTTTTGTACTAAAAACATTACTTATAAAAATGTTAATTACAGAAAGATTTTCAATATTTCGCAAAAATCATAGGTATTTATCTGGTATTTAGTGTGTAGATGACAAAACTTTTAGTGTTTTTGTTCTAGGTCCAATGGTTTGGACGTGAAAAATTTCATCGCGGAATGACTCAACGTACCAACCGTGCGGCTACTGTGCCGACATTTTTTATTTAAACATTCTGATCAAAATTTTTATTGTTCTCTTTTATACATATCACCTTCTTATTTTTTTTTATATATATATGATAAGAACTTTACGTTTTACTTTTACTGAAGTTCACAAATTTCTTTAACATTATCACCAATGCTTATACTACCATTTTGGCTTATTATGGTAGCGTTACCCCTTAAAAAAGAGTCATTTTGCTTTCACGATGGAAAAAGTTAAGCTATGTTTACGGATTTTTTCCTCAGTAAATACAATATGAATCAAATGCATCTTGTTAATATTTATTGAACTATTTATAAGTAACTTTGAAATAAAAAAATTCAAAAATTATTTTATCATATTTTGTTTAAAATTTTTGCATAGTATAAACGTGACATCTCAAAAAATTGGTATCTCCATGGCGCAGGTAATTTCTCAGCTCAGATCCATCTGAATTAAAAAATTCAAAAAGATTCTTATTTAGTATGGGTATGTGTCGCTATCGCAGGAACTACAATAAATAATGGATCTTAACATATAACAAAATGACGCGGGTTCACTAAAAAAATTAAAGAAGAGCATCTTTTAAAATGATTTTGTTATGTAAAAAGTATGATAAATTAAAGATATAAACATGACTGTAGTTCCTGCAATAGCAACACTCATACTAATTAAGAATCTTTTCCAATTTTTTATTTTATATGAGTCCGAGCTGAGAAATCACATGCGCCATGGAGGTACCTTTTCTTTGAAATGTCACTGTCATGTTAAGAAAAAACTTCACACATAATATTGTGGGATATATGTTCGTAAGCTAGCGTGCGCGTGTTGTCGAAGTAAGACGGGCCGAATCGCGTGCCACCGATTGTTTAGATGGGCAATTCAACGCCCACCAAACTCACTGGTGGGCAACGGCGTGCAGCGTGCGGGCATATAGCAGTGGTGGGGGAAATGTGTGAGTGAGAGCACGTATCTATCACTCATTTCACACACAAATATGTCGTGATGTGTCCTGCTTCGTAACCCCTCCACAGGAGCCCGCGGCTGCCGGCCGCGTTGCTTGCCCGTACGGGCAGCATGCCCCAGCGGGCGCAGTTGCTTTATCACTGGTTTAGCCGAAGCAGTCGTTCGTTACACTGCGAGGTATCACTTTCGCGACCGAAGCGAAATGTGAATTTAACGCAGTCGACTCTAACAGTTGAAGAGTTAGTCGTTAATTTGTCGTTATTCGTAATAAAGTAGTTGGTAGTCGCGTGAATTCGCCGTTAATCTTAATAAAGTAATCGTTAGTCATTATTATCGTGTCTTAATGTTGTAATTTAATTGCCGATAAACACCGTGTGCGTAACCGTTCGATTTTATTTCTACATATGGTTGTTCGAGATTAGACTCGTGGGTAGGAATTCGAAGGAGCACCTTCTTGAATTTGTAACACACAAAACAGTTTATTGCGCTCACAAAAATTTACACAAATAAAGAAATAGAACAAAACGATCACAAGTAGACAAACTACAATTTGAAGCACCGAAAACACAGAAGAATACAATTATAAGAACCGGAGCGCCGGTAATAAAAATATTATAAATCAGGGAGCACCCTTTAGTTAACTCGTACGTCTCGTTCTAAGGTTCGATACGAATAGGAGGAGACAAAGGCTCGTCGCGGGTAATTAGTTAATTGTATAAAAACTGTGCTCGCGCTCACGTAGGCACCTCGCGCAGCAACGGTCCTTTTACGAGAGAGAGAGCGCACACTGTCAAACAAAGACCTGGCAGTGGCTAGACGAGGACGACGTTGTAACTATGCGAGGCGACCCACAGGTGTCGATACTATGATTACCCGCGACGTAACTCCTTGTCTCCGACGACGATTGCTGAATTCGGCACGACAATTGTCGAACTTCGCGGCGAGCCGCGCGGTACGAGTTCGCCACGACGACGCTGGCTTCTTGGCGCGCATTACGTCATGCCGCGGCCCAGCCAGTCCTGAACAATGCTAAAACTATTTTTGCATTTTTGTTTAAATTACTTATAAGTAGTTCAATGAATACTGACGAGATGCATTTGATTACATATTGTATTTACGGAGAAAAAAATCCCTGAACATAGCTCAACTCTTTCGGCCATCAAAGTAGAATGACCCCTTAAGAATGAAAACAGTGAAGTAACTAAAGAGCGTATCATGATTCCTGACAACTTACATTTCCATGGTACATAATGGAAACTCTGAATGCGAAACGATTAAGTAATAAATTGTACGACACAACTACTTCTATAGAGAAACTAATGCTTTCGAGTTGTGTGACTTCTGTAGCAAGGACACGACATGATCCTGAATACACGTCGACGAAGAAAAGTCAATTGAAATTAGGCAAAACCGTCATGTCTGCGTAAACATACATTCCCGGCACCTGTGCTCATCTGGCGTGTCATGAAACACAGCCAGTCAAACCCGGTTTACTGGACAATAGGTGAAATATCAGAGCCGAGAGTCTCTTGATACAGTACACACACGCGGCGCGACGTGGCCGGGTTTCAAACCCTACTCTACGCAACTTCTGACAGAGTGTCTAGCATAGCAATCTAATCCAAGTGCCTCCACGAATCATGTCACTTCCAGTTGCCGACCCGAAACACAAAGATCCGCCCAACCGTTTCGAAAAGTTTATTACGCCCCGGCAGAAAACTCTCCTTCCGACTCTTACCTGGCTCGGCCAACAAACACAGATGCCCGGGCCAGTCAATTTACGTAACTTTTGCGCAGGTAAATGACGATACTTTCCGATTAGATTTCAGTGAAATCATTGCACCGGCATCCACCGACTACTTACGTTACGTAACAAAACGCTCTGTTCATTACACTTATTTTTAATGTTTCTAGTAATGTTTGATTCGATCAAAGTTTCAGACTTAACGGTTCGCTAGTAGGGAAGTGGTTCTCAAATTACACTACAGTAAATCCTCGATAAGTGTTCGAAGGGTCCTTGGCACTGTCAAGAAATCCCCAGGTGTAACGTTGAGTTTTTAATGAGGTTTAGCATGATGATAGAGCTTGGAATTCTGAAGCCAATGATACTTGTTTCACCCGCATGTGGTAATTAGTTTATGAAATATTTAATGTTCAGTACCAAGGAGCCTTTGAACACTCATCAAGGATTTACTTGACTTTATATAGTATTTGAGATATGTTGCGTTATACTTGTTACTTGATACTGGTTTGCATATGTATAAATTGATTTTGGGAAGCTCGACGTTCGAGACGTCTACCTTTGATAGAAACAAATGTATCGCTGATTATGAACAGGACCTAATTTGTAAGTCATATACAGAATGACCCATGATAAATCCCCTGTCGTATAACTACTGGACGGTAGCTGACAGGACAAAAATGTAACGAAACTTTTATCTTAATTTTTTATGTAGAATGTCACTGTGAAAAAATAGTTTCTTACCTTCAACTTTTCAAGGTCATACTAAGGTCATCTCGTGTTTGTTAAATGGGATGCTATTTTTTTGTTTTGGTATTATGAAAGGACGGAGAAAAGCAAGTTCAGCTTATGTCTTTGAAATGACCTTGACAAATATACAGCATTCCATTTAAAAACAGACGAGGTGACCTTAGTATGACCTTGAAAAACTAAAGGTAAAAAGTTATTATTTTACAGTGACATTCTATATGTATAAAAATTGATGATAAAGGTCTCCTTAGATTTTTGTCCTGTCACATACCGTTCAGTAATTATATCAAACAATACTTATTATGGGACACCTTGTATAGTTTCCATTTTGAAACACTTTAATTTTCATGTTTCAAATACATTCACATTAAAAAATAATTCTTCAGTAGGATATCGGTCAAATGAGGTCCTAACGACAGTTTAATTTACTTAAGATATTATTAAGATATTATTCTTATAAATTTTGTATCGCCTTAAGAAAGTCTATTTATTAAAAATTTTCTAAGATGCAACGCAATATTAGATATACGTTTGTAATCTACTCGTCCCTAAAATCTAATGACTCGTTCTTACAAATATTTAACTTTCACTTGTTTTTAGTGAATTATAAATACCAACAAGCTGCTTCCTTTAAGTGTTTTTTTTACCGACCATTATGTATTCCGCCATAAAGTATTAAAAAATCGACAATGACAACTCAAAATTCGAATATGAAGGGAACCAACCCGCAGCTATTACTCGCAGGGAACCGCGATGTAAAAATGTAATCGAATAATAATATCATAGTAACCAGTCTCTGTCACAATGGTCTCGTATGTAAATACGACGAATACGTTTCTGCCGTGAAACTATGGGTACGACTGGTGATTGGCAAAAAGAATTTAAAAAAAAAACAAAAATTTACTCTGCGCTGTTGTACCGTACGCGGCTGCTCAACTTAATTGCCGAACTCTTCCGCGTATCTCAAACGTCGGGTTAATGATATTTGAGTGTATTGAAAAGTGGACTGTATAAATTTATTTATTAAACAATCAACTAGTCTGAACTATGGTTGTGAGTTACTGTATAACAAATCGGGTACAAGGATCTCTACGACTATCGGAGGTACTGTTTACTTGTTGACGGACAGTGTTGTTCTGCTTAGCAAACTAACAAATTAAAAGTCTCTCGGTGTACGTGGCGCTGGTGGTGTGTTGACGCGTAGGTGGGAAGCGCAGTGAATATTTTCATTGGCTAATACAAGCTACAAGCCCTATGACTGGTGGAAAGTCCTTTTCTATTGTACTCGACGGCAAGGTAACGTCGGTCCGCGCGGAGACCGGACTTCCGTCGCAGGTAATATTCGCCCACATGGCGAACACTCTTTGCCTGACTCGAGGCATAAAGGGTCATAAAGCAATTAAAGAAAGCCCGAGTTTCGCAGTATGAAATTAATGAAAAAGTCACGTAGCAAATCCTACTCTTGGTCTTAGCAGCTGCTAGAAAACCCCATAACGGTAAAATGACCATAACGGTATTTCTAAAAACTGTATACGCGACGCGACAGCTGTAACTAGTAGCATGTCTCGATTCAGAAACTATAACATAATATTTTCATGCTTTGTGTCGGAAACTTTAAGGGGTGATTCTACCTGTCGAAATAAAACGAAAATCAAGAATGACGAAACTGTGTTGGAAACTTCATTTTCAAGTTAGTGACAGTTAAAAATTCGGGCCAGAAACGCCTAAAGTCAGGCAATCCACAGATAAATGGTGATTGTAGAGCACGACAGTATCGACACATGCACAGGCGTCGTCTGAAAAAATACAGTTTTACTTTGTGACCAAAAATATGATATGTAACACATTGTACTCGAGCCTGGGCTATCTTCTTGCGACACTGCATAAAAAAGCACACACGAATCGTTCCATGACATTAAACGTGGTTCAAATCCAAATGGAAAACCACAGCAGCAAACGCACTGAATAATCACTAAATAAACGGACCTAAACTAAACTAAAACTCACTATGATACATAAATTAAATTAATATTATTTAAAAAATCGTGGGTTATATCGCACCTACTAGATCTGGACACGTTGAGGACTGTCACCGAAATAGAGAAACGTTACTCGAATCCCACGTAAGGCATAGAAAGGTAATAAAGTTATGTAAACAGTGAGTGGATATAAGGCCTTCCTATTCTTCGGCGGTGTCGCCAACGCTTGCGATTGACCTGCAGATGTTAGTATTGTACCAAAAGAAAAGTACGTAGCAGATGTTCAACGAAGAAGTAAGGGCATATTTTTTTCATGAAATTCCAGGATACTTATACACAGATTGCCTGTTTTCAAGCGTTTCTGGCGACAACTTTTTAATTGTTAGTATGGAACTTGAAAACGAAGCCAATAACTCAATTTAGTCATTCTTAATTTTTCTTTTATTTTGATATGTAAAATCACCCTTCAAGGAGTCTTCAGCGGTTAGAAATTTTATAAAATTCAGCTGGATCAAATTGACTTCTTGAAGACGGCCAATGTAACAGGTCTACTACATAGGCCTGGAATAGATAACTCTGTGTATGTTAAAAAAATTGTTTACACGGAAATTGAATTTGAAACTTTAAACGCGTTTTCAACGACTAAAGACTACTCAAAGTTATATTAACTAAATGATTTTGAAATTTTTACGTCAGATGATCCAGTTCCGAGCAGGAAT